>NW_020799123.1:6890558-6987137 GCF_003259725.1 Athene cunicularia | reverse complement strand
TGGTTAACCTGGAAACACAACCCCCCCCCCCCCCCCGGCTCAACATTTTTCAAAACAATTCATTTATCCTGGACCACATCCCAGAGAATCTCATTTGTCCTGGAATCTTTCCCAGAACAACAGCCCCATTACGAAGGAGTATTCAAACAAATACCTCCTGCAAGTGCCAGTGTTTCTGACAACAAAACCTTTCTCAGCTTGAAATATTATGGCTCAGTTGTGGTGATTTATTAGAGGTGCCTGGCACCTTTTGCTATCTTCACAGCACTTTATAATATTACAAACTGTAAACAGGTAGGGGTGACTTCCCCCACCCTGAAAAGCAGTGACATTGTAGGTGGAACAGGACAATGATGCATATGCCAAGACTTGGGCACCTTACCCACCTCCAGCACTTTGGCCTGCTTAAGACGACTGGAATTTCATCAGCAGGAGAAAAACACAAAAGGTTTAATTGCTTAATGTGGTTATGAATAAGACATCAGCTTTACCTTTCCAAAATACTTCTCCTACATCTCAGTGGAATTTTTTCCTGTGGATTTACAAGGGTGCAATGCCTGCCCCCCCGCCAAGCCAGGGCTGTCAGATGGGGCTATTCAGTTCTGCTAGCTGGAAGTGCAATCTTGAGGAAAGGAGGGACTCAGAAATTACCCACTTTTTGATCAAGTAATTTTTGTTCAAAACAGGACAAACACACTTGAATTAAGGGTCAAAAATGCAGCACTAGAAACTCCCTCTTGTAGCAAATGGGATTCTTTCATACGGTCAGGGATTATGACTCCAGGAAACTTCTTGGCTGTTAGACAGACCAATAAATTCTGACTCCACTGAAGGTAATGGGAGTTTTGCTATTTACTTCAGTGGGATTTGACCAGGATTTTAGCTGTACCTTTTGTATTACGTGCAAACAGGTTCTTCAAAGGACAGCTCTTCACCTTGAAAATTTTGTATTATGGCAGTGATTTCTCACAACTCCAGATTCATCTTCCTCCGTTGTGTCCACATTTTTCCTCTGCTGTTCAACAGTCGCTATTCATCCAAATTCTTATTACTATGCAAATTTCAACATCTTATTTCTAATCTGCTCAAATCCCCTACCATTCTGAACAGTGCTGAAATTATGTTCTGCTTAGAGGCTTTCAAATGACAATGCTTGTAAAAACTTCTCTGTCTTATCTGTGACAAATGTCTAAAAAGATGGCACGTACAGAAGAATTAAATACAGCTACATTCACTTACCAGCAGAAGGTAACCCCTAGCAGACAGAGTAAATGAAAGCACATTGATAAGCACCGGGAGGCAGCTGCAAGTACAGGTACAGAGGTGCAGGTAGAGAGAGAGCGTCCTTGGTATCTGCAATACGCTGTATCTAAGAATATCTCTGAATTTAGCTCTAAGGCGTATATCCCAACCACGCACACTGGGAAGGACAATTCTACACTCTCTCATTTTTCCATTCATCTCACACTGAGATCTCTCTTAATTCAGCACATTTATGTTCGTTTTACAGGCATTTAGAGACACCATTTTCCCATCTTTCACAGATGTTCCCATATAGAGCTTCCAAAACCTGCTAGAATAGGTACTGCTGGAAAAAAAAGACAAAACAAAAAAAACAACAACAGACATGAGGAAATATTTTTTTGCTGGAGTTTTTGCTCTGGGGCCATAGCTAGCTCAGGTGAGATGGATGGAGCCCAGGCTGTATGGACTGTAATCTTCAGGGAACCATGCAGGGGGACCAGTCAGCCTTGAGCCAGGCCAACTGCTCGCTGTCACACTGCCAAAACGCTCAGAGGAAAGGAGTTTTCTTTAAGAGCCTGGACTTTGTAAGTTGTGGAGGGTCTTTGCAAAGCCATTAACCCAGGTCTGGTCACCAACACCTCACTGGGAACCGATGGCAGTTTGCTGCCTCTGACTGAATAGCCTGGAAAATCCCAGCTATTGCTATACTGGACAATCCTGCTCTTGTCCCAGCTGACAGATGTGTACCTGACTGGGACTTGTGATGTGCTGGATTCCTCTCGCCCAGGGAGGCAGGGCAGGGGCTGGAGTACGGCGGCTGGAACATGTAGCTGTCATTTGGCAAAGAGTGGGTGCGCCCCACCGAAGGCTTTCTCACACTCAGCAAGTCCTTGCTGGGAGACAGGGTCAGCGTGTCATCTTTGGAGCGGAGATCAGCCTACGGGGAAAAACCAGTGAGGAAGGAAGACATGACAGGGTGGGAAGAGGAGAAGTGCCCAGAAACGCTAGCGACAGCCATTGCAATCAGTATGGCACGATGGGCATGCACATCGTCAGTATGTACAAGTTGCACGAATGGATCTACCAGGAAGCTATACCCCTCATTTTGTATTGTCAATAAATTGTCACACAGAATGAACCACAGAAACAGAGGAAGCAACACTGCAGTAATAAACCATGACTATTTCAGGGATATGCAAAGAAGGCATCATGCCTCAAGGCCAGCAAAGGTCACATGCTTTGCATAACTTTGATCCTCCGCAATAACAGTAAAGGTCTCTCTATGTGCCCTCATCAGCAAGTCAGACTTTTGCAAAGGTGAGTAGTTTCCTTTTCTAAAAATGAAAGGAAAAAACCAAAATAAAAATGGTTTACAGAAAATATTCTCTATTCTGGCTCCCAGCACAATTTTATTGGTTTTTCTTCTCACACAATGAATAACTAAACCTATTTTATTGAAAGGGATATCTAAACCTACTGCTTCAGGGCTAAAGCCATTCTCTAATTAGAAAGGATCTAATGCAAGCGAAGGTTATTGTATATATGTTGACTGCGGAGTTTTTACAGCCAAAGACTCTCTTGGAATAGGCAGCACCAGAGGCAAAATAGACTGAGGTGGATTCAGGTCTGATTTCATAAGGAAATATCTCCATTCCAGAAATGGTTTTGGATGATATTGTATTGGACAGTATTAGCAAAAATGGAAGCTAAGTCAACTTCTAATGAAAGAATTATTTCATCTTTGAAAGGTCTCAATTGAAAAACACAGAAATAAGTTGTGACATTGTAGTCTGATACAGTATATTGCTGATCATTTTTGGAAAACTTTAAATCTTATTTTCTGACAAATATTCCCTTCATTCAGTGCATTACAAGTTTTCTGAAATAAACATAGAGATTTTTTTCCCAGTTTTATCCTTCAGTCATAAAAATAAAATTTCATTATGGCATTTTGTTTGGAAAGAAACATGATGAGATTAAAAGGAATTTACAAAAAGGAAAAAAATGTGGATAAAAGAAGAAAATTAAAAAAAAAAAAAAAAAGGAAGACCAGTGTTGTAAATTTAATGAAGGAAATGGATCTGCACTGTCTTGCAGCATTAGTTTCAGTCCTCAGGAACCTGCTGATTTGGATATAGCCTGGATACAGCCTAGATGAGAGAGCCTGCAGTCTCCTGATATAGCTCAGAGGAGGAGAGTGAAACCTGTGCTGTAAAGCTGAGACTTCGGTTCTCCGATCCTCCCTGCCTTCCCCTTCCGAGCAGTATGTTTATGCTATTTAGCTCTCATATTGTTTAGCTTAAAGCAGGAAAGAGGGCCTGAAACCCGAGATTTTAAATTCAAAACCATTTGGATCTGAACACGAGAATTTGGATTTGAGAACCTATCCAAACCCAAACTTTAATGAACCTTTAGGTTCATTGACAGGATCCAATACCACAGTGGGCTTGTTTCCACTTTCTGATCATCTTGGGGGAAATCTCATGAGCGATCTTCATGAAAACCATTTAAAATAGCTGCAAAATGATCTTCCAAGTCCAGCTCATAAACAGAGCAGCGGGAGCACATGACTTCTTGGTTCATTGGTAGTTTTGAAAAACATGTTGTTTTGGCTTGACTGAAAATCAAATCTGAGTTTTCCGTGAACCAAAAAAAATCCAAACGCAAATCTATTTTAAGTCAAACAAAACATTCTGAGATATTTTTCAACTGAAGTTGTGTCTAAATGAAGTGTAAAAATACTGCATATTTAGAAAATATTCCAGTGAAAGCTTGCAGTTTTTCAGGAGTTTGGGAAACTGTTTCGACCAAAATGCTTCATTGATATTGACACAAGTTCAGAAGATGCTTTGTTCAACCTGGTTTTGTGCTTTTTTTGGAGAAATCTCTCTTGGCTATACCCTTGAGACTTTGCTATGCTGTCAAACAGGTTTGCCTAATCTGATTCAGAACTAGAAGGGCTCTCTCCTCAGTCCAGCTCTCCAGACTAATTTTGAAACAGAAAGTCCCACACAAAATGTTAAACGTAGTTTACAAAATCTTTTGCACGTGATGCCATGAAGCATGATGGGAAATATTGTCACGGTTTAAGAGATGTTTCCCAAATATGTGCTAATTAGGATGACAGTTGACTAGAATGGCAGAAAATTTATCAACAACACAAACATCCAAAGACATGTATATGAACAACAACAAAGAAAACAATAATGATCCAAAAATGTTGGAAAAGGAGTTATGTCTATTGTACAGCAGAAAAAAAGCACTTGACTGCTACACAGCTTAAAATGTCTAATGTTTCAAAGAGGAGATGGTTAAGGCAGGGTTCAAAATACTGATTATTTCATTCAAAAAGACACAAAATAGTCCAAACATTTTTTTATTCCCCCCCCCCCCCCCCAGTGGGATGACTGCTAGTAAGAATTCACAAAACAAGGACCATCTCAAAGAGATCCCCATCTGATATTTGTAAAATAAACAGTCTGGCACCAATGATGCAAAAAGCCTTGTGGTGCCTGTGTTCATAAAGACAAAAATCCGTTACAAACCAAAGGGCTGTAGATGACCCCTCAGCAGAGGACACATGATTCATTAGCCCATGGATGCCTCTTCCACGCAGCATCACTAATTTGTTTCAGATGAGGAGGAAATTTCAACCTTGATGCTTTCCAAAAGCATTTTTTTACTATTTATTTTACTTGTAGAAAACACAGTTTTTACATAAGATGCCAAAGGAAAAATAGGAATAAATACTTGTTCCTCACAAGTTTGTGGACAAGAGTGATAACAACCCAGGACCTAATGGCATTAAGGACAACGTCCTGTTCAGGGGAAAGGTTGGTGCTATTTGGAAATGGGCTTGAACTGAAAATGCCATTAGGCAGGTGCAGAGAGGTGGAAGCAGTATTTCGAACCCTGTAAACATCAGACTATACAGTGACCAGTGTATGTACATTGCTTTCCAGAGCATTAAGTAAGTGTGTGTTAGTATCATCAGGAAAAGAGTCATCCGTCAGAGCTAAGGAGCAGGACTTTTCAGAGAGAATATCTGACGCCAGAGACAGAGCCTCCATCTCAGCTAGAGGGATCTAAAGGGAGAGATGATTAAGCATAAGAAACCAGGACACAAATCTTTTAGAAAAGAGAAAAAAAAAAAAAAAAGTATCATAATCTAAATACTTCTAGACACTAAAGCAATATCCCTGCAGTGGAAGAAGCTACATCATGCACGTTGCTACTGGGGACAGAACGTTAAAGAAACGAAACAGAAATGAAAAAAAAGAGTGGGATGCTCATACTTAAATGCTTACCCATGATCTGAGAGGGAGTTTAAAACCATACACTAATGCTAACATTGTGTTTTGCTGTTCTGTCTAGATGAAGAAGCAAAAGTAACATTACTTTCATTCTAGAGATATTTATCCTCTTGGCTATGACCAAATACAAGAGGCTTCAGGATCTTCTGACTTCTCTGAAGTTGTTTCTACCCAATAACCATGCTGTTTTCTTTGCCCCTAAGCTTATCTGGTGGAGTACACAAAGATTCCCCAACACCAGAATCATTTTGCAGGTGGGGTATGGAGTGTGCCTCTTCTTGCACTCCAGGAGTGTACGGGGACCTCCTGCTCCCCGAGAGGCAGGTGGGATTATAATTACCTTCATAAAGGCTAAACAGGGACAGGGAGAAACATAAGGCTTGGTTTTGGTCAGTGAATGTCTTCCTGGTGCCTTCAGTGGGTTTTGGTCTGCTAAAGAACCTCCAGGGCCTAGGTGAACACCAATAACTGTCTTACGAAATGAACCACCCATGTCTTTCAGCCCCCAAATGCCACCCCAGCTGTGGCCCCAAGAGCCTCCTCCGGCTCCGAGCAAACCCGAGCTGGGAACGGTGCTGCACTGCCGCACCGACGCTGGACCAATGTGGCTCACACAAACGCATCCCTGCTGAAGGCATTCAAGAGATTGACAAAAATCTTTGTGAAAATATTGATGAAGCTCTCTCTCTAAATACAGAGCTCTTTTTATAAGAAATATGAAACATCAGGTTTTGGAGAGAAAGAGGGGAAAAAGGGAACTGCAGCATCTCCCCCAGAGCAGCATCCCTGCTGCCAGCACCTCAGGGGGGGATGTTTGCCCTGAAGTGCAGGCTCAGCCCTCCCCAGATCCCCACCCTGGGTACATGTCTAAGGCTGGTGCCCACGGCACTGGGGACAGCATTTCATCAGGCAACCTGCAGCTCTGGCTCACGTTTGCAGGGGCTGCCTGGTCTGGACATGTCCCAGGTGTTTCCTTTTCATTTCTCACTGTGCATTTGCTTTTCCTATCCTCTATGCTTGTAAAGTCTTTCAACAGCAATATATCTTCCAAGAGAAACCACAGAGGTCCAGATCTGTTGCATTTAAGTTGTCAAAGGGCTGGATTTTCTCACTTTAGAAATGGCATCAGTGGGGTGAAATAAACTCAGTAATGAGTGAACCTTGAGAGGCTCAAAACTTCAGCTGAGATAAGTAAGAGGGTCAGGTTCCTCTCATCTAACCTTGGGTTTGATATCACCTCTAACACAGTCCGCTGGCAACGGATGAAAGAGATGCGTTGGAGGAGCTCCTGACTTCATACAAGGCTCCCCAAAAAAAGCATCACCACAAAGGCTGCCAGCACAAGGACAGCAATCCTGAACGGGGACCCACCGACCGGGGCCCAAGTGTGTGGGGAAAGGCTGTGCTAGAGCGTGGCGGACACCAGCAGCTCCTGCCTGACGGAGCGGCTCCGCTGGGAGCTGCTATTAATCAGGTTGCTTTCAGCAAGTCCCAGTGCTGCTCTAAATTCCTGACTTGCCTGAGAACATGACAAATGGTGTGAACAGAAAAGCCAAAATGTAAACAAAACATCACCCCCAGCTTCAGCCTCCCCTCTTCCAAAATTGAGTTTGAAGCCTTCAAAACATTTTGTTGAGAACATTCAACTGACTTATATGAGTTTTAATTACAGGGGGGAAAAAATAAAATAGCTTAAATTTTAAAAGCAAAAGCCATTGCAAACTGGAATGCTATATTTTTTCATTACAAAAATGTCAAAACAAAACCTTTTTTTTTTTTTTTTTTTTTTTTTTTTTTTTTTTTTTCTGCAGCAGCACTTTATGGTGAAAAATATTGTGACAAAAAAATTTCCAAACAGCTGAGTTTCCTACTGACCCTCTGCCTTCCCCGCCAAAGCTACCATCTCTATTCCTCTGGCAATTCTTAGAGGCAACCACTTCCTATAGCTCAATAGACTTCAATCTGGAAAGTGATACACAGCAATTAGAGGGAGACGTGTTATCCCACTATATAAAGACCTGCAGTAGGATTTTATTTTACCTAAGCTTGTTCCTTTCCTCTAATGAAGCACCGAGTTGGATAATTTAGAGTGTCAGTGAGCTCATAAATAAGCACACTGATTTCACAGGAAAACTTCTGCTATTTTTAGCCAGAAAGGGAAAAAAATAGATCAAGAAATGTGGAATTTGCTCAATTCCAACTACAGGAAAAAATAGGTATGCTTGAATTATTATTATGGTCATTGCTGTGATTTAGGGAAAATATTTGCTCTATATTTATATACAGCATACTTGAGAAAGTAGGTATTTTATTCTAAGAAGTAAATGAACTAATTTTAAACAAGTATTACAGCCCCTGTTCGAGAAAGCACTGGAGCACACGATTACTTAAGTACATCATTAAGGGCTGCCTTGCCTTCCAAATTCAGTTTAGATCAGAGAAGAGGATCTAGTTTACAATGACCCACTTGCAAGAAGCCTCTTTAGGAAAATCATTCAAAACTGGATTTTCATGCAGTGTAAGTAGGCACAAAGTGTAGAGAACATTTTATGATCCCCACCAGTTCAGGCTCTGCTCTGTGGAAACCTCACACCATATTCCAGGCTCTGCAGACGTCCTGACATTGCTGCGGAGCCCTGGTTAGGAGCAAGAAGCCAAATACAAGAGCCCCACTGAAGGATGGAGACAGGATTTTGCACATTTTCCCCACAATACTCATGAACAGTAAATCCCAGTGAAAAACTTCTTACTGTGTCAAAGAGGGAAACTCAGAGCCTGTACTTTTCCTCTTGCATTGATACACAACATCATAAACCAAGATATTATCTCAACTCCCACAGAAAAAGCCAGAATGACTTACGCTTCAAAATCCCTGTGACTACATTACATAAAGTAAAGAACTTTAACTCTCTATTAAAGGTTTCAGTCAAATCGAGTTTGGATGGAGACTTTGCAGGAAATTAGGAATATTAACCTGGTTCTCAGAGTTGTAATATTCGGGAGCTGGGAGGGCATAATGATGGCACACAGAGCCTGACAGGTTGTCCATCAGCTTCAGCTCTCCTTCCAGAGATTCCTGGATCAGCAGTGATATGGTATCAAACAAGTGCCTTTCCTAGGAGGGGTGGTGTATAGCATGCAGAAAGGTAGAGTGAGCCAAGGAGAGAGAGGAAAGAAGCAAGGGACGGAGACAGAAAGAAAAAAGGACAGTGTATAAAACCCAACAAACAAAAGGGAGAAAAAAAAAAAACAAAACAGAAGGGGAGGCAGGGGAGACGAAAACGTTCAGGAAGAATAGCAGTAACATAAACAACGGGACAGGAGAGGTGAGGCAGGAGAGGAGAGAGAACAGTGCAGTAATATCACTGTGAGCAGTGACAGCTTTCTCAGACATTACTAGAGATGCGGCCAACACCAGCTGCCCCGGGACTGTGGCTGCTCCCACTCAGGGCCCTCCTCGGGGACAACTCTCGCTTGTAGCAAACACAACCAGTTACTTCTGGGATCTGAGCTGTATGATGGGGCCGGTATAGCAGTGTCTTGACACTTGGTGCTGCTAACTTCTGCAGGACACTAGTGCTGTAAGGTTTCTATACCCGCTCTCCACATTTTTGAGCAAGACCTAACATTTGACCCCTAAATCCATATCCAGGGGTCACAAACTCAAACAAACTGACTTGAAGAGAAGCTGAGCATCCTGTCCATAAAAGCTGCAGATGCCCAGGATGGACATATGTCAGGTCATCAATCCATGGGCCAGGCATGGGTTGAGGTGCCTCAGTTGTCCCGGCCAACTTCAAACCAGCTGGCCACAGCACAGACAATGGGAGGTTATACAGAGCAGGGTCTGGCTTTTGCAGGCAGCATGGGATCAATTTAAAGGTTGCACCTTTCACAGAGGGAATGCCTGCTACATACAATGGAATGAGAACCATCATTACAGTCAGACAGCACACAGTGCAAAAATCCTGGGGAATAGGCAAGCAAAAGAGCATGCTGACCACATGTCCTTGCAGGGTCATGTCCTGGGAATTGTATTCCTCTGCTATCGTGCTCAAGCATCAGATTTTTCCTGAAGATTTGGGCTGGGAGAATAAATAGTCAGAGTAAAATCTCCCAGAGGTTTTTGAGGCTTCTGTTTGAGTGAAAGAGCAAGAAACACACTCTGGAGATTGTGACTAGAATAAGTCTTTCCCAAAGCCACCTTCAGAGAGGGCAAGTTTAGGAGACTGAAGAGCTGAGGGTATCCTTCCCACTGATTTGTCTTGCAATTTCTCTCTTTGCCAGTGTGAGGACTGATGCAGGACAACAGTGCTGAGGACAGTTTGCCAGTACTCTGCTTAACATGTACAATAAGAGTTGGGACACGCTGTTTCTTCCTAGAGAATGTAATGAGTCTGGATTTCCCCATATTACCCTGAACGCCTTTTTCCTGTGCCAAAGAGAAGCTTTGGACTCCATCTCAGACATCACTGACTCCTAATGGCACCAGAAATTTCCAGTAGCTTAAGAACTGAAACAAAGCTTAAGCAGGGATTTATTCTTTTTCACCCTTGGACTAAAGATCATAAATGAGTTTTTCATGCATTAGAATACTCATTAGTCCACCCCAGGCAGAAGCCAAGATATGCTGTTGTGAAATCATGATGTAATAAAAGCTAATGAGGTCTGTGTAGAGTTTAACCCAATTTGCAATCAGCTAAGACTAAAAAAAGGCTGGACCATTTTTCTTGTATAATTCCAGTTCAGTTCCCTCCCAGAGGATCTGTCTGGGTCTTGATCTCACCTCTCAATTCCTCAAACTGACTCTTTATCCAGGAACTGTGCTTTAGGGAGACTTGTTGCAGCTCATAGCAGCTACCACATTACAGTCCTCCCCCGGCACTGCTCCTGCTGGTGGGAGTTTTGCCACCAGTTCTGGTGAGCTCAGGTTTGAGTCCCCTCTGGATTCCTCTATTGTTAAAATAATCTTTTCTTACAGCCTTGACTGTAGGGATGATTTTTAAATTGAGGTTACATAAAACAAATTTAATACTTAAGCAAAGATTAGCCAAGTTTTATTCCTCTTTTATGTTGTGGTTCATGGTCTGCATTAGAAAAGCAAACACATTACGCTCACGACTTTGCTATCACAAAGGACCTAGCTCAAACTCTGCATTAGAGCAAATGTAGAGCTAGCTCTGAACTTGGTGGCTTGGGCATATCTCCAGAACAAATTGCAAAGCTCTCTACCTCCGAACAGATGCATCAAGGTGGTCTGGAGACCTGCCTAGGGTCTCTTCCCTGGAGCATTGCTTCCCACGCCACGCGACAGTCAGCCAGCAGACAGTGAGGAATACAAGCCCTGGATGTACAGTACACCCACTCCTTCATTACCGACTCGTGCATGTCTTCCCCTAGCAAATATGCAGATCAAGCCCTCTTCACCCTCCAACTGAGATTCTCACCATAGGGTAAGCTAATGAGAGCTGAGAATCCACCTTGATTTGCATGGGATTGGTACATCCCGGAGGGCTCTCGGGTCTCTCTCCACCAGTGCTGCCTGTCCATGCAAAGATGTCTGAGGGGCTGTGTTGGCCAGGGGTGATTGTCTTCATTTCCATCTCCAGTTCTGCTTCGAGCTCTGCCTCCTCCTTAGCTTCCTTGTTGCTCTCCTCCAAGTGCTTCATGAGCACGGCAATCACCACGTTGACGAGGACAAACTGGGCCGTCAGCACGAAGGAGACGAAGTAGATGGGTGAAATGACAGTGTTGTAACAGGTGGACTCCTGGTCACAGTCTCGCAGCGTGTCCTAGAAACAGGGGGGAAATGATGGAAGGATGTGAAGAGGTTCCAGTGTGGACCTCGGTCTGTTGTCTGGACATCTGACTGCAAGGGGTTCTCCTTTCATGAAGAAAACTGAGAAGATTGGGCAAATTTCATGTCTAGAATAGCAAAATACTTGCCAGTAAAACCTTACGTTTCTGTGTTAGTCACCACAAGCAGGCTTAGAGGAAATTGTCCTTAGGGTGTGCAACAACAGACACTGACACCCTGCTGCTCCTAAAGGAAAGGCTGTTTTATCAGGTTAGAGACCAAATACATGAACGTGTGGCAGACAGATCCAGGGCAAAACAGGGTGCAGCTACACCCCATCAGCTATCCCACAGCAGCTGGGCTTGCAGACACTCTCCTCAAGTTCACCCCTTGTCATTAAGAATTTAGCCACCTGTTACTCACCATGGGCTACAAATGGAGAGAGAAGCGATTCCTTGGACTAGCTAGCACCCTGCATATTCATAGGCCAGATCTCTCCACAACAGCATCCTTTATGGCTGTCCCCTAAGAAAGGCTCTCTCTCAGAAACCTGGGTTTTCCCAGAAAAAAACCCACAAAGTAATACCAACAACAGTAATAGTAACTGGAGACTTTTAAGGAAAAAAATAAAACTAATGCATATTACTGAGCCGAACTCATGTTTTATTTGAGAGATGAGTCCCTTCATTTTTTCCCCTTCTTTTTAAGTTGCTGTCTTAAGTTAAAAAAAGGGAATATATGGAGTCTGCCATAGGCAGACTGCAACCATAGGCGCAGCATTACTGGGAGGATGGAACAGAATTAGAGTCTTTTCCCAGTGCACAAATGAAGAGACCAGCTCACTGCAGCATCATTACCAGTCTGGAGCAGGGTGGATGGCTTCATTAAGCAATTATAAGCAATACTCATTTTCTGTGGGTCTCTTACCTTCATTATCCCATTCCAGTTGTCTCCCGTGGATACTCGGAAGAGAGTCAGGAAGGCCATCCCGAAGTTCCTGAACGTGGCATGCCGTCCCAGCCCCTCGCAGGGGTGCGTGTCGTCGCACTCTGCAGGAGCAAGGACAGCTGTGAGACCCCCTGCTTGCACGCTGCTCCCACCCCTTCCACCGGCACGGGGAGACTCACCGAGGTCTCCAAACAGCTCCACTCCAAGAGCTGCAAATATGAAAAACAACAACATGAAGAGAAGACCCAGATTCCCCACCTGGAAAGAGAAAAAGAAATGGGGGAAAAAAACACAAAAAAAGAACATTCATTGATTTTTTTGTTCCAGACCTGTTTCTTGCTGTATTCTTTAATCCAAAACTTAAATTGCTTCAGGGGAAAAGTGACCTCAATGTGAGGACTGTATCTCAGACTGTGCTTCGGAAGGGAAATGTGATTCTCTAATGACAGTAAAGATAAAACGATTAGCATTCCTCTGCAATAGGAAATTAGCTCTGGGCCAGAGGAGATCTGGTTTGATATGGCAGTGGGTTACCTGCGGCAGTGCTTGCATCACGGTGTCCAACAGGGCTCTCATCCCTACAGCCATCTTCAGCAACTTCAACACTGCGGAAAACACGTTTGTAATTTGGTAACGGCAGCGTTAGCACGGAGGCACAAACTCAGTCCCTCTCCCAGGAGCCACAGATTATAGGAAGAGAAATGTGAAATCATGTCAAGTGTTCTCCACTATCCACTCTAGTCCCTGGCCTTTTTATATCACTCCTGGTTGCTTGGATACTATTAAAATCCCATGAATAGCAGCATCACCTATCCTGAGACTTGGAGAAAGCGTTATCACTCTGCCTTCTGGCTTTTCCTTTCCCAACTTTCTGTGTTAGACCCTTCTCCTTCTTCCTCTGGTTATTGTGAGCAGTTACTTTCCCAGCCCCGAGGCTACTTTCCCACTCCCGCAGGCTACCCGCTCTCATACGTGATTCACCGAGGAACTGATTTACACATCTCTTACAGAAAGTTGCATTTCCAATTTGAAACCACATATATTTTTAATTCTGTAAGGAATCCAATGCACAGGAAAAACACTTTTTTTCCCGCCTTGAGACACAGCATTTCATTTCTTCTCCAGTTACTTCTTTGCTTAGACGAGGGCTGCAATCAGAGCAATTATGCCTCAGAGCTTATCATTGCCCTTCAGGATGCCCCAGGAGTACTCTATTAAGGGCCTGAGCACTCACATTTTACGTCTTCATCATTTGGCCCCGAGACCTCTCTGTTCTGAAAAATCAGGCCCTGGAGAAGCTGACTTCCCAACTCCGGTACGTGTCATTACAAGTCTGAGAGGACAGATGGATGCAGAGTGACAAGGCATGCTTTGTCACCAAGTGGTGAGATGCGAAGTCACATAGGAAATTAAATTTATTAGATGCTTGTCTTTTAAAGCCAACGTTGCCAAGCTTGTATTCTCTAATACCCGTTAGAGACGGCTTTGCTTTGACTGGCATATTTTTTCCAGGTACATCTCTGGGAATTACAGCCACGGCTATTTATCCTTTATTTCTAAGCCTTCAAGTCCTCTTAAGATAGAAACACATGGTCAGTTGGCTCAGCTTTCTGGCCTCTCAAAAGTATTTTCCCCCATTGTTCTTTTATTTGTTTACAGCCTGTTGGTGCCAGAGCTATGCACATTGTGATGGGGATGTGCCCCAGAACCATTTCCCAATGCTTAACTCTTTCCTGGAGGGGACCCTGCGCCTCAAACACAAGTCAGTTCTGCTTTATTTGTCTCACCTCGAGCAATCCTGAGAACCCTCATGATTCGGATAATAGTGGGGTTAATTGGTAGCGAAGCGTTCACCTCAATCTCTTCCAAAGTGATGCCCATGATAGACAGCAGCACGATTGCCAGATCTAATTGGTTCCATCTGGAGACAACACAAAATGAAGTTTAACATCTACTAAGAAGCTGGCAAGGGGAGGTAGCTTGTTTCACATGAATTCCAGTCATTTCAATGGTTCTAGCACTCAAATGAATCTGCAGCATTTTTCTGAGGGTATTATACAAAAGCAGTTATGTTATGAAATCATTATAACTAATGCATCTCATTAGAAAATCAGCCAATTCCAAGGATATTCTTGACTGAGGGGAAACAGAAACAAAAGCTGGGCAGTTTTCTACCCAGAGGCTGCAGACCTCAGGGGAGACGCTGCAGTATCTGCCTGGCCACTTCTAGACATGACACTTGTGGACCTCAGCATGAGAATCAGACCCCATGTCCAGTCCTTGCACAAAAATCATGCTGGGCAAAGAAAAGACCCCAAGGATTCGTGCCAGGTTGGAGAGAGGTGTAATCCCAACATGGACACCCGGAACATGGGGAAAGGGGTGGAACCATCCCCCAGGTGCTGAAGGGCTCGTGTCAAGTCCTGCGCAGTGCCAGCACCCTCGGCATTAACGTTGAAGGAGGTAAAAACGGGAGGAGAAAGAGTCACCGAGGACATAAAAATCTGTATTTGTGAGGTAAGAGAGTGAAAATCTAGAAAAAGAAGCTATTTAATCTGCTGCTCCACATCTGCATAAAAAGCCATCCCTTTTCTCTTTCATTTCCACTCAGGAACAGATTCTCTTTCCTGACAAATTCTGTCACTTCACCAGATTCTCTTGATTATACTGACATAGAACTGGTGTGAGAAGAGAACCAGCCACTCAGTGTGAGACTCACTCCTATTTTGTCCACTCCCAAGGGCCAAAGTGGTGCAATCATACTCCTTGGCATGCACAATCCTTTCTTCACCTCACATCCCAAGCCTCCGCCTACCCAGGTTTCAATCAGTCACACCAAAAAGCATTCACACATGTGAGACTGACATCACCAGGATGAGCATCAGGGTCCAGGACCCTGAATTTGGGCAGCTGTCTCCAGAAACCTGCTGCTGCCCCTGCAGTCAAGACAGAGCCTTTGTTACCTGTCTTGGAAGAAGCGACGAAATCCAAAAGCGATAAGCTTGAAAACAGACTCCAGGACAAAGATAACGGTGAAGATGTAATTGCAAATCTTCAGGGCTTCGTCAAGAATCTGGGATGTGGACACAGGACCGGAGTTAGATGCAGCTCTGCTGAGGGGCTTTGCTGCCTGCAAACCTGCCCTCCTTTCACCAGTTACTCACTCCCAAACTACAGATAAAAGGCTCCAACCGCAGCCTCTCTCTGATGACAAATGGCCCAGGGAAAAGTCCCAGTACTTCAGGGAGCACACAGACTGCATTTTTGCCTGGCCCCAACCCAGCTGATATAATTCACAGGATGGCCTGACACAAACCCAAAGCACAACTCAAACCCCAGGGCAGTAAGACAGCCCCAGCTGGGATCGCTTGGGTGAGTGGTAAGAGCTGCCGCATTTGCAGGTGTCAGGCAGCACAGAAGCCCTCATGCTTTCAGCAGAAAGCTGAATTTCATCCCACTTGCTCATTTGTGCACTGCTGCAAGAGCCGTGGGCTGGCTGGGTCTGTGCACGCTCTGGCCAAGTGGCTTCTTTGTGACAGCCTGTCATTTACTCCTCACCTTGAGCTTTTGGCAAGGAGCAGGAGGGAGGTATGGCATGCCAGCAGGAGCGAGTACCTCGGGTTTTCCTCTGCCCACCCTTCCCTCTGCAGAAGGCACAGCCTGGCCATTAACTACAGGTGCCTCCTGGCTGGGACAACTCTTGCCCAGCCAGGCATTAAGACACGTCAGAGGTGATTTCATCCCTAAAATCCAGCTTGTGAAGCAGCACTGGGGTAGCAGCATCCTACATGGCTTCTTAAGTATCGTGCAGTAAATTTCTCACTGCTGGGAAATGGGGTGGTAATAACTGTGTCCAGGGCACTGTTAGGGAATGTGGGAGATAGCAGCAGGAGTACTCTCGGACCAAAGCCAAGACTTGATGATCCCCCCCATGTGGGAGAAATCATAGTAGAAGAGGTTTAAGCCACACACTCTGCCTTCATGTTACAGTTTAGCTTCAAGCATCCATGGATGAGAACCACCTCACCTGCCTGAGAAGTACAAGCTCAGCAGAGAAGGCCGTAGCTCTGAATGAGCCCCCCGTCATACTGCAGGGGACCTGGGATCTGCTGGCAAATGAGAATATTTATTTGGCAGGAGCAGATTTTGCCCAGTAGCTCTTTGCTCAAGCCACCTCTATGGACACTGCAGCCCCTCCTCTCTATGGACAGCCACAGCATCTCCAGCTGGAATCTCATCCACAGGGCCTTTCAGGGTATCCCACCACCAACCCCTGTCAGCACCAACATGTCAAGCAATCGTTAGTTTGGATATCAAGCTCTCTGGTACATTTAGCCTTTTAAGCATCTGCAGGATGCCAGCCATCAGTCACCCAGACCAGAGTGATCTCGGGGCTCCGATTCAGCAAGACTGTCATGCATGTGCATGGCTCTAACTGTGCTGTCATCTCAGCACAGCCCAAGCTTGGAGTTATTACCCAGGTACTGCATACCAGAGGCTTAGAGACAAAATGTTATTTTCCTAAAGAAAATTAAAAACAAAAGCCTGCCCAACATTTTAATACAAGAGAAAATGTAGCTGCAAAACGACTGCGGTAAGACACACGCCCTAGAGCGATTCCAATACAGGCTCCTTAGCCAACAACCTTTTTCATCACCAAATGACTGAATCATGCAATGAGCCTTCCAGGGTATTTAAAGGTGACCTGAACAGAAAAAATTAATTGGGCTTGAGCCCTTTCACTTTTTGGCTTCTTTATGATAGGCTGGAGGATATTTTTCCCCTTGCTTGCATGTCTTAGTTGCTTGGGTTTTTTCACATTAAGTATTCAAGTCCTGTCTAGTCTTAAAGAATATTTCCTCCTATTGTGTGTTATATTTATTCATTCTGAAAGTGGCTAATAAAAATAAGTACAAGTTATATGGCAAAGGCAGCTATTTACATTTCATTCTTACGCACAAGAGACTTGACATCCCAGGACAGGCTGTTTTTATTTTCAGAGTATGCGAAAGACCCAGGAACTTAGCGCCCTAATATATTAAAATGTATTTGAAAAATCAGCATGAAATCCAGTGCCTGTGAAAATTGGGCCCTATGGGACATTGGGGATTTAGAAGAAACTTTGCAAAAAGAAACATTTCACAAATTCTTCTTATCCTTTTTCCTTTTACTCCCTTTTTTTGGTGAAAAACCCAAGTCAAATGGAAGATTTCAGTGACAATCTTGTCTAGCAAACCAAACCAACCTTCTCCCCTCCTCAGTTTCAAAGCAGTCCATTTGCACTTAACTAGAAGGGAGAGGTGCAACGGGATCCAGGTACTGAAAGCCGTGGTTTGAGCTGGAAGCCAGCTGTAGGACGAGTACATTCCACGGGGCAAAGGCACAGGTTGGGCCCCGAGGTCTAACAGCAAAACCGTCCTTAGCTCTGCCCATCAGCACATCCCACTGAGCCTGTCCCCCACCCTGCTTTTCCCCATCTCTGTCCCAGTACCTTTGGCTGCTGGTAGTGCTCCATGGCCATGGTGATCACGTTGAGGCCGATCACTCCTGTGATGAACAAATCCAGGTAGTGGCTGGTGCACATCTGGTGGATCAGGAGGCGGAATCGGGAGTAATCCGAATAGTAAGGCTTACACTGTGCTTCTGCAGCGAGGAGGAGGAGAGCGGAGAGGCACGTCAAGTCATTTCTCTGCGTCTTTCTGAAGTCAATGCACCCTCACTTTCTAACTCCAAAGATGATAAATTCTAGACCGATTACAGCAACATGCTGTCTTTTTTATTTCTTTTTTTTCTTGCTGGCATGTTACCATTTTTAATACGCAGCAGGGCTCCCGTCATCTTACATCCATTAAACATCTTCAGTGGAACATGCGCTATACTCAGCCTTATGGCATCAGGGATGAGGTGAGCTGGGACTATTGGGCTGCTAACGAATGTTTCCCCTGTAGGGAAATTTAAATTAAATTTAAATTAAAACAACAATTTTTGTTTCTGCTGATCTTAAAAATACCCAAAGTATCTGAAAACCCAATTAACGGTCAGATGTTGGGGACAGATTTTACTAACAACCGCTTAAAAATACAGGCCATTGAATGAGAGGTGGTCTTTGAAAGAGAAGTATTTAGACATACTATGTTCTTTGCAATAAACTGTAGAGAGAACAAAATTCAACACTTTGGCTGTCAGAGCTCTGAAAAATGGTCCATAAAAATACCAAGGAAAACTGATCAGTGAGCCTTAGCAATTAGAAAATAATGATCCTCCATTTAGACAAGATTATCAAAGTACAGATTTCACTGTTTAGCTCCTTCCCGTGTTCAGCTGCCTCAGGGATGACACATGCTCTTTAGACCCCAAATGTTCCTACGATAAACTCATTTACTCACCTAATCTCTAATGAGGAAATGCCAAGGCTGAGTATATAATTCAGTACAATTTTCAAGGAGGCATTATAATGCAGATTGAAGTGGAAAGGACTGTCTTGAATATGTCAGAGTATAATATTAGTCTCATAATTAGATGATCAACTGGTTATGAAAATTATTGAGCTGTAAGAATTACATAGCTTGATATTTAGTGCTGCTGAGCAAATGTACAGTTTGATATATTATTCCGAGCAAAAAGTTGGGCAGAATGAAGCCACGAAGCACAGGTTTGGATTGCCCTCAGGGAAAACTAATTTTAGAAGATTAAATTTTGCCTAGAAATAGAATTCACTTTGTCAATAGCCAATGACATTGCAATCAAACCCACAGATTTAATGGTTTCATGTGATCTCTACTTCATAACAGGATCCTGAAAAATCAGAGAAGTTTTGTTTTTTCCATAGAGACAGACCTTCCACTTACAGCCCAGGGACCAGAGAAACAAACCACTCAGCAGTTTTATTCTGTAGGGGTTTGGAACACCCAAAATTCTGCTTCAGTGTCATCAAATGAAAGCCAGTATTAAAATTCACTTTCTGATTTGCAGTGTGCTTTAGGTGTTCTGTATCCGAGTGCTAAAGTACGATATCGACGAAAAGGTCTATAAAATGAATTTTCATGCTGAATCTATTGAGTGCTTACAAAAAAGCAGACTGGTAGCTGCTGACTCACTCATAAGACTTTGTCAGATATTTCAGAATCTGCATAAATCTCCATAAAGTCAAGATCTCTCTATCACATTATGCTAAATTATGAGTAGCAAATTAACTAAAATGTTTGAATACAATTAGGTTAGGAATAGGACCTATTTTTATGAACCAACTTATCATCTCAGAAAGAAACACCATCGTAATTGGATCACTTACTTCTACATTTATGTATAATTCACATTCAAAAAGAAAAACGTCAATGTTTCTGCCTTTTCTTGCAATGGATTTACTTATGAATAATTACTCTGGAATTCAAATTTTTTCTTAGCTTTGATTGACAGGTAATTCCAAATCCTACAGAATATCACCGACGCTATTAGAACAGAGAGGATTTAGAAAGAGGTTGTAAATGTCTCCTGTGCAGGTCTCCCGCACCTGGATTAGCCAGCGCATGACTTTATAAACAGGGTTGCTAATTGTTCGTGTACCTGCAAAGGCTTCTGCCCCTCTCACACCCCCTCTCCCAAACCCCAAAGCTCCTTTCCACCTTTCCCAGCACATGCCCCCAGGCTTCCACAGCCAAATGTCTCTGGATGCAGATGCCTTTGCAGCCTTAGAAAATTACCATTAGTAAATGTTTCATCCTTCCCTGTTAACTTTGTTAAGAAGGGATTTGTCAACCCTGTTTATGAATTACGCCACCACCCGCCTCACCGGTCTCCGCGTGCCGCCCATGCATGTTAGTGCAATACGGATATTACCGCCAGGTGAACCACACGCAAGCTCGCATGCTGTCCGCGGACTATAGATAAATACCGACTGTGTCTAGGTGGGCAGGGAACTTTCTGAGCAGACAAACCATTTTCTTGCTATTGTATAAACACCACTCATGTAACCCGACCTGCGCAGTTCTGCAGAGAAGTTGGGTGTTGCTCATGTATAATTACCAGGAGCAAAGCCCGTGCCCCCTATCACACAGTATCAATTCTAATTGTTGCAGTAAAGATCTAAACAATACCAACATCTTGGGAAATACAGACATCTGTTAAACTCCAGGTGGTGAACTTCACAACTAACACAACACCACATTACTGTACTGTTACAATACACTGTGTCAAGAACAACAAGAGCTCTGGGTTAGTCTTGGTTATTACTGGAAAAGTTAACTTGGCTTCCCGGCACACATGGCGTTAAAGAAAAGAGGAGGAGAGCAAACGAACAAAAGAAGAATTGGCAGAATGAGAATGTGAGAAGATGGGGAAATACAGCAAAAGCCCACTACGAGACATCAGGCTGGTAAACAGGGTGTAAATCAAGCTGCTTCACCATGGCTGGAGGCCAGGAGTGGCGGAGAGGGAGAAGTGACTCAAATTTAGATATCATTACACTGGAGAAAATCAGCACAGACACTGGAGCCTGAGCAGTCTCCTCCTAACCCAGGTAGTAAGGAGATTTTGCAGCTGGTCGAGAGCTGATCTGGGAGAGTCCCACCTGCCTGTTCATCCTGGACGATGGGGGTCTAAGGGGACTGGACCGGCAAGGGGAGAGGCTGCTTGGCAGGGTGGGCACCGGGCTGTAGGTCATCACTGTTACAGGCTCTCAACTCAAGCTGTTTCTCTGTACTCCTCTTGGCATCATCCTGTGGGATTATAACCGGTTCCCTTGACAAGCACTGGGAGGCATAGTGTGGCAGCCCCAGCCTATGTCCTGGGGTACCCAAACTCATCACCATCCTCTCCTGCCTACTTGGCAAGGCAGTGACCATTGCTGTTGCAGGATAAACATTTGCCATTCCTAATGCGGTACTAACTTCTCCCTTTGGCCATGGTGATCACAGCCCAGGTTTGGGACATTAAGCCCCACGCTGCTGCTCATCTGACAGTTCTAGGACGTGACCTGTGACACAGCACCAGTGACCAGCAAAGAAGCACTGGAGGCACCCCCATTTTGTGCCAGGCAGTGCCACTGACAGCTCCCAGAGGGTCCCAGGGCTTGTCTGGTGCTGTGCGAGATGGGGCTGGGGCCACTCTCTTCCCTTTAACTGCATTTTCTTGGGGCAAATTGGTCTGTGTATGTGGGTCTGAAATACCTCCAAATAGCGGCTGCCTCTGAATATAGCCCTGTCAAGACAAAAATTGCCACTTTCCCCAAGGTGGCTTTCAAGCCAGAGGTGCGTGGGCATGGGAAATTGGAATTCACGAGAGTGGGACAATTCCATTACTGTCTCCTCCAGCTTCTTCCTTCTCGTATAATAAGGGAAATAACTACTTTGCAGGTCTGAGTATATCTGGAGGACAGCAGCAAACCAGTGAGCAATGAGCCCGTGACGCAGCTGGATTTACAAACTGTATCAAGAATATTATTAGGTTAAAAAGAAGTTTGCTCTTAAGGAACTTTTTTTTATTTAAACACAGCGTTTTGCTTGGCTTTTATTGTACGGAATGGATTTATAAAAAAAAAAAAAAAAAAATGGAAAATGATAAATTATTTCCACTGAGAAGATTCCAGTTGTGATAGAATGTAGACTCAGGAAAAAAAAAAAAAAAAAAAAAAATTACAATATCTCACTAAGCACCAGGCAGCAGCACACACACACAATACTTCATCTTATCTTCACAGACAGAGGAAAGAAACTCTCTGTAAGTGCAGAGATGTGTGGAAGTTTTGGGGTCACAACTCCAGATTTTTCACTGAACCACAGGAGGTTCGTCTACAGCACCCGGGACTGATTCCCCCATATTTCCCACAGTCAGGTTCAGAAAGAAAATCCTTCTATTCTCTTATGCCGATGCCTGAAGAGCAGCGTGGTAGATTCACTACCACTGGATCCAAAGAAAAGACAACAAAAGGAAACACAAAGCACAGACCTGACAATCGCACACTTTTTGAAGGCAAACTAAGAGTTTTTCTGAGACTGCATGGGATAACGGAGGGGTTTGAAATGAGTTCAGTGCTTAAAAATGAAATAAAATAAACCAGCCTTGATGTAGCTCTGTAGGACCAGGAGCGGAATCACAACCAAATAAAAAGAAGAAAAAATAAATAGACCCCCAAACCCAATGACAACACCCCGCCTTGTGCTGCCCCCATTTTGCAGGAGAGGACAGAAGGCCTACCAAGAAAAGCAAGAGTGAAGGCAAAAAAAAAAAATACCAGGAATGGCAATGGGAAGGAGATTCAGGATTTATTAAAACATGTGGTGATCACTTCCAAGAAGGCCTTAGAAATATGAAGTAGAAACCTTGATCTCCCCAAGTTATCCTCTGCAGTGAAAGCCAATAGTCCCCACCTTGCAATTTTTATTTAATCAAAACTCCTTGCATTATATGAGAGATGGATGGAGCCCTGCTCCCATCTCAAGCAGCGGGAGCTTGTTCACAGGTGAGAGTTTTAATGGCACAATTTTCCTAGCATATTATTTTTGTTGAAAATTACAGCTATATTTGTTTCTATGTTGGTGCCTCTTTAATTATTCAGGCTAATATTCTTAAGCTATGAATTAAACAAAACGCTTGTCAGATCAAAGCTTCTCCTAAAAATAAAAAGAGCAAGGGACAGATATGCAGCCCTGAGCACCGTCCTGGTGAGAGGGGACGGGAAAGGGAGACGTGAGTGAGCGCTGGTCAGGATGGCCAGGTCAAAACCCTCAGCAGTGTTCCCCAGCTGGTCCATCCCCTCCAGGACCTGGAAAGGCTTTGAGGTGGCACCTTTATTTCTTTTAACTCACAAGATGCTTCATGGATTGAGTTACTCTTGATCTGTACAAAGAGTTTACAAGCTGGGCAGCACAACGGCTAAATTCCATGCCCACACCAAGGGTTGGTGTGGGGTTGATCTCTCTGTTAAAACACGGAGGCTCTGCAGTACACTGAATTTTACCCTGCTGAAAAAATACTGTGCCTCCCTGAAGCCCAGCATCTGTGAAACAATGAGCAAGGGCTGGAGAAATAACGAAATAACCTCCCTAAGTGAGACTGCCTGCCTTCCAGAGACACTCCTGCAAATTATTCAGACTCCTAAGTTGGTGGTTGGAAAGCTAGAGTAAACAATAAAGGACCCATTTCACAGTCCAGTCATTATTCTCTCAGGAAAAAAAAAAAAAAAAAAAAAAAAAATGAAAAGTCTGACAGTGTCTTAATGAAAACCAGAAAAAAACATAATACTGAAGAACGTAACATGATCAAGGGTAAATTAAGGGTTTGCAAGTGTCAGTCCTGAGCCAGGTCTGAAGACCTGCAGTTCAGAATGATATGCGTGTGCCATGAAGTAAGCAAACGAGCTTTGCACCACACACACGGTTTAGTGGGATGCCTCACAGCCGCGGTGGCCAACCGTTAGTGACACAGCACTGCCATTCAAGTGGGACGAGACGTGCCGACTTCCCAGTACCTTGCACTGCACTGGCTGAGCTCTCCATTAATACATCATCCAGCATTAGATCTAAAAGAACGAAATGGCATTAATCACCCGGCAGGACACACAGCAAGACTTCCCTTCCCCTTCCGAGGTCCCTATGGCTCTCGGGCTCTCCGTTGCCTCTACTGGGAATGTTTCCTGGAGGGATCCTCTCCTTGTACCTCATGGAGGGTGGGCTCAGGTTCACAGGCTCATTTTGAAAAAGGACAGGATCTTGTGCTTCTCCCCTGTACACAGGTGGAAGCCCAGGAGATCCCCGAGAACTCCCTTGCTTGATGATGATGAAGGAGAAGACACTTCTGAAGGACGGACTTTGTACACACCCTGCTGGGCCAGCGCACCTTACATCTGCCGTACATCTCACCAAGCTAGGATCTCAAGTGCTTTTCACATCTCTGATTGGATAAACGCGTTTGAAGAGTCTACCATCAAAAATGACCGTGCAACCAGTTAAAAGTCTACGTCTGTCCGTGTCTGACACCCATAGGCTGGTTTGGGCATCTGGGGACGTGGAGGAAGCCCAGCTGAAAGGAACCTCCCTGCAGTTGCTGGCATAATCAAAGCCCTAGTCTCGGTATCATCTGCAAGTTCCCACCATGCAGAATGAAGCTAAGCAATTACATCTGTTGCCTCTGAGGGCAAAGCTGGACACGGTCAATTAAAACCAACATTTCACTGAACGCGAACTGGGAAAACTGTTCTGAAGCGATTTGGAGGGCTTCATACTTTGCTCTTGAAAGGTTTTTATGGCGATTGAATACTCAGCAATATTTGATCCTCAGTAAAATAGCTGTTTATTGCCTCTTTAATTAGGCATTTCATAGGACTGAATGAATAACTACATCTCCAAGGATGGTTTGTGATTCCTTCCCGCTGGGAAATTGCCCAGACTTATGTCTCCTCTTCATCTAGTTCCTCTAGCATTATAAATAAGGACATTAATAACTAAACATCTATTTTTCTTCTACAGAAATGTCTGCTTTCCAAAACTGCAACTTTAAATAGGGATCTTTCTACCCAGCCTTTAAAAACATTTTCTAACTCATCAGCCTGAAACTATGCTTGGGAACTTGGACTGACTGAAAGAGCTTTCTAAGCATTTCCTTGATGTGAAAAACAACCAAAAAAAAATTCTTTCCATCTGTATCCCACTTAACTGAGAACAGTCTAACGTGTCCTCCACCGCTCTTGAGGGAAGCCTCCATCTTTCCATTGACCATCGAGGAAGCCAGGCTCTTGGCATAAACCAAAGTTTGATGTCCAGAGGCTGGTGTGATACATCCTACTGGTTACAAAACCTGTGAAGCTCATGGGACTTAAAGATGTGACCAAGGAAAAGTGCTGGGTAAGTGCTGAACTGAGAGAGGCTGAGACACCGCTGTGGCACGTGATCTGTCACAGCTTTTAAACACCTCTTAAGACTATTAAAAAAAAAAATAAAACAGACTTAATATTACCATCTTTCGGAACAAGCGCCTGATCAGACAGCCTCTTAAACAGTACTGAAGTCTGTCAAAGATAGAGAAGAGTTGTGAAAGGGAACACAGAGAGAGCAGCAGGCGGACGGACCAGGGAGCAAAAGCGTGAGACCATGGACACAAAGGGCAATGGAGAAAGTTCAGTCAGAAGAGAGGGCATGCAAGAAGAAGAGTACCTCTGACCTGTAGCCTATGGCTGACTTATTTCTTACTTATTCTGCCAAATTAAATGAAAAAAAAAGACTAAGAGACAAATGTCAGGTTGGAGACTTTTGACAGAGTGGAGGTCTAGCCTCCTTTCACCTGCAAAGCCTTCTCTAGGCAGGGCTGCAAGCTTGCACATCCAGTTTGGAGTTTGGTTCAGTTTGCATCAGTGCTATTTTATCTCGTTAGTTACTCTCCTCAACTGCTTCTTCTTTTTTTTTTTTTTTCTAATCTGTATTTCTCAAGCAAACACATTGATATGTTTCTCTAAGGGGTTTTTAAGCATTACTAGAATGAGATGGCTCCATTATTTTATTACACTCTTGAATAGCAGTGGTGTTACTGTGCCAATAAATAAACCTGCTTGATAAATGGGACAGGTAACATCACTGTGGCATTACAAGGCTGTAATAAACCAAATAGTGAATCCAGTTATCAGCAACAGCGCTCATGACTCAAAAGATTTATGGTGCCATCCGGCACTGCTGATCTTTGCAGTTGTCACTATTTGTGTAACACTGAGCTCTGCTATCCAAGAAGCTCCAGGTCTGATTATTATTATATTTTAATTTAAATAACCTCCAATGGAAAGGTCATTGCAAATCATGCAGCCATTAAAAAGGCTTCTATGGCTCCTTGCTCAGTCTAAAATGACACTATTTTCTTCATGCAAATTTTATAGCTGGACATGCTTTTGGGAGAAGAATGATCACCAGAAGCGAGGCAGGGAGGGGAGGGAGGAGGGGATAATGTGGAAGGTCAAGCAGGACTCAGAAAGATGAGGAAAGACTACCGACCAGCCATCTGTTTCTCCTTACTCCTTCTCTTTTTCTCCAACCGGCGAAGCCTCTTTTCCTCCCGCCTTTTGGCTTCTTCCTCCTCCTGGTGCTGCCGACACTTGTGGAAATTCTCCACCACCACCCCCACGAACATGTTGAGGACAAAGAAGGCCACAATCAGAAGGAAGGAGATGAAGTAGAGGAGCATCCATGGGTTGTAATTCATGACAGGCTGCGAAGTGGAGGAAAGCAAATGTCAACTGAACCTCAAAAAAAAGAACAGGAGCAAATTTGATACAGCTGTCCCATCCACAAACCCGTAGGTGCTCCTTTGAGGCAGCTCAGCGTGCTCTGCTCTTCCTGAAAATTAGAGCCCTCTGAGACATTTTAGCTGAATGCTCCCAAAACACAAAGCACGTTGAGGACAGAAGAACCACCTCTGTTCTGTTAACAGCAGGACAGTAGCATCCTTTGCAGCTATTGTAAGTCCCTCATTGAAAATCACTATCCTACACAAAGCAATTCTTTTCTTCTGAAATGACCAAATTTCTTAAAAAGTCAAACCATTCTTCGATGCAGTTCTCCTAATGCTAGTTACATCAGTTGCATGCAAAATCTGTAGGAAAAAGGCTAGGTCCAAATCCAGACTTTTCACTGGCTCCTTGTCACACCCCAGGACTTGGGTTAAATGCCTCCCTCGATCCTAACCCCATAACCCCATTTGACTGTGGAAACCAACAGTACTTTGCAAAACAAGAGACAAAATGTGCGACCTTTGACAACTCATTTCTTACAGCTCTGCTAGAGCACATACCTGCTGGTCAACTCCCACAGCATCTAAGCCATCGTACATGATATCCACCCACCCGTCCTTGGAGGCCAGAACAAAGAGAGACATCAGGGCCTAGAAATACATAGAAAAAAAGTTAGACATAGTTGCACTAAAGCTCTTTTACTTGTAACATTTTACTGCTTTTTGCCCTCTCCTGTCTGAAGATTATCATTACCTGTCTGATAATGGGACACTTTGATGTCCGAGGTTTCTCTTGGCAGCAAAAACCTATCAATGCCAGCGCCTGGTTCAGCAATGACCGCTAATTCAGAAACCACAAAGCCGAAGACAAAAGCAGCTTCATTTCCACCCTCCAGGTCTCTGCTGCTCCCAACTAATTAGTCCTTACCATGCTGCTAAAATAAGGCTGTGTTGCAGAGATGTTTGAAAGTGTCCAGCTCTATTAGACAAGCCCTTCTGCAAGATATATTTGGTTTGTTATGTAGCAGTGAAGCAATTAAGTACTCCACGAAGCCACATGTGCTTGTTCTGTTCCAAAAAGAAGTGTATGCCTGCTTGGAAACACTACCTTTGGGATTTACAGAGACAGAATGCTGTGTATGTGAACTGAATATTTACTGTGACTGGTAGTGCCCTGTAAGAAAATCCCATGGGATAATAATGCACAGGTTTTAAGTCAAGGAGGTAAAGGAGCAAAGAAGCAGATTACCATTCTATTAATACCTGGCCGAGATTATCAAAATTATACTTGTGCCGGACCCATTTGTAGCTTGCTTCTGTACAATCCGATTTATTTGTGATGTTTCTGGTGTCCTCCCCCTGGCAGACAAAAAACTTGCCTTTGAAAAGCTGCAAAACACGCAAAGAAGAGAGGAACTGTAAGGGTTCAGTCTGCAGGATTTCTTCTGCAGATGATGGGCATTTCTCCCGGGGTACTCTGCACAGCCCACGCCGACCGGAGAAGTTAAGGGAAATGGCCTCATTCGTGCAGGTTATTAAGTGCGAGCAGCCTGTGTAATATGCACCTAATGAGCAAATGCATGATTTCACATCGTTTAGGACACCCACCTCGTGCATTAGGTTGTCTGGTTCAGTGATCTGAGACTGGCCTAAAGGCCTTTGCTTCTGGGTCGCCAGCTCAAGTGTAGCCCCAACTAATAGCCCAGACCAGCTAATGGCTTCTTACCACATGTGGAATGACTTCAGTGACTCTCAGCCCACTTAACGATGCTGATTTCAAGAGTCACCGACAAATTAAGTGTAACGGGGTCCCTCTGTCAGCAGAGAAGAGGTGGCACTGATGAGGTGCAGTGATGGACTAAGCTCTGCTCCTACAGGTCACAACGGGACATGTCAGAGAGGAGCTAAGCTGCTGCGAGTGACATTGGGCTCTTGCTGAATCAAGAGTGCTGTCAGGCCAGCTTTGGTCTCTGATCCTGAATGCTGTTCTCCAGCCATCATCAGGCTCTGCAGTCCGTGCAGGGGTCTTTGGAAATACTCCTCGTGCAGAGCTTAAGGAGCCAAGCCCATCTGGTGCTGGGTACCTGACCCTGAGATTATTTCCTTTGGTGTAAGCCAGGAGTGATACAAATCCTGGGGGCTCAGCTCCTGTTTTACACCTGCATGAGGAACATGAGCTTCCACATACTTAATTCTAGACCTGGTGCTTCCCCTGACAGAACAGAGTGGCAGAGGATGATTACTGCTTCAGACAGGGTGATCGATGCTAGCAGCATGGATGGTATCAAAGACCAGGAGACATCCAACAAATCTGCTTTTATTTGCTGACAGAAGCTATTGACATTACTGTTTTGGGGGGAAATGGCAGCCTACGCTCCAGGCTCCTTAAAACGCCACCTGGGTATGCAGAGAAAAGACGCTGATGGGTTTTGATCTGTTGTTCTAGACAAATATCAGTAGAAATAATAGCGAACAAGATAAACCCACGCATTACTCCATGGGTTTCCTTCAGAAATCAACAGCAGAAGGATGTTCTCTAGGCATGCAAAATTAATCACCACTCAATGCAGTCATAAAACTTCTGGATGCAAGAGAAGTATTCCCTGATCTTTCCATGGAGAAACACTATCCAGGGTAAGGCAGACTGGGGAGATACAGCCTTCACAGAGAAAAGTTTTAATTAAGCAGAAAGGTAAACAACTGTTTTTAATATATTGTTCTATAAATATAACTTCTTCAGGAGCTGGACTGTAATGCCACTCAGATGGGAGCAGTCACATAACCACTAACAGGCTTTGAAAATGCAAAGCCCAATTTGCAAAACTGCTGATCCCTCTTAGTGCTTCAGATTTTAGCACTTCCGCAAGTGAAAGGCCCAGTGTGTCCTTCTGTACTTGTTTTACCTATCCATTTCTTGGGTCTTTATGAATGACTATTCACATGTGGGCAAGCTCTACAACCAAACCAGTCTTGCTAAGAGCAAAACACCCTTAGAAATGTGGACACCTGGATTTTAATAGCATTAAAAACCTCTGCTTTGATTCCCAGTTCATGCTTACGTGAGAAAAACAACTGTAACTTTGAGATATCATCTTTTTATAGAAAATACCTATGGCCCTCATCTTGCACCTAATTAGACATAAATATTAACTGAGAATTTTGCATCCTGAATACAGGATCAGTCTTGCTTGTATCTACCACTTAGGCACATCAATAGTCATGACAATTTAAAGTAAGACTGCAAGTCACTAGGGAAAGTAATCACAATAAGCAGGGAGGAAATTCAAAGAGCATACTGCAAGTTTTGTTGTTTGGCATATATTTTCCTGTGTCTGAGTTTTATATTGTTTTATAGGATGTGCTTAGTTTTATGAATCTGTTTAGTACAATGGATGGATGTTGTACAGTAATGCTAAGCCAATCTAGCTGCTGAGGTGGTTATGGATGGCATTATTTTCTTCTCTGTTTATTTTCAATGCTGTATTTATTACTTAAACAGTATATTAGTATAAAATATTATATAAGACACCTTTCCAAAACAAAACCAAACACAGCTGCTTTCCAAAGCTGGCTGTGACAGATCAGATAAACTTCAGAAAGAAATGTTATGTCAGAATATTTATATGAAACAATCTCTTCTTCCCAGGTAATGAGAAACCAATTGCATTGGAAACTCTGCCACTTTCCCCTCCGGGTTCCTGCACTCCTGGGACTGAGGATATTGCCAGCAGAGCTGGCAGGAAGCAGGCTCTGAAATCTCTATTTCTGCAAGCTTTCAGTTATACAAACTGTCAGAATCTGAATGAATCTCCAGGTCAAGGTCTCTCTGGAGTTTACAAACCAAAAATTTCAGCTTTGAGAGTTTCTATTCCCCCATTGGTTTATACCTAGAAGAAAGGTGGAGGGGAGATGTCCCCATGTTATCTCCCAGATGGAACAGGAATGGGATTTAACGGTTTCCCTGAGCAAAGTTTTTCTACTACTACGTGCCATGCCTCAGGCCTGACCTTTCTATGCTGTGGCCAGGGAAAGAAAGTGGAGATTTATCTTGATTCATGTCCCCCTGCAAGCAGAGCAGAAGTCCTTGTGGTGGGGAAAGGACGAAGAAAGCCCACTCTGTGCCTTTGAGGGGTCACCATGTTGGGTTTTGTATCGCTACATGCAACAGGGAAGCTTCAAGCAAGTTCAACGTCTTGAGTGACTTGGAAGTCAGAATAAATGTGTCTTGAGAGCAGCAGAAAGGCCATGCTGTGCTGCTGGGGTAGGGACCAAAAGCCACATAAGCCCTTAGGTGTGAGTCACTCCAGGCTGTTAACCATGGCAAAGTTATGGATTCAAAACCAACACACGTTTCTAGAGCTGGGCAGAGAACCTTGATGGAATCAGAAACAGGCAATACCAACCACACTAACTGGCTCTAACCATTGCTCCTTCAGCTATGGCTAGGAATGCGTGATGCTGGGCCACTGTTGTTAGGTTGTAATTGTTAATGAGTTTTTAATGGCTGACCAATAATGGGAAATTGCTTCCACTTCGCTAGGAGCAAGGAGCGTTCCCCAAGAAGGCCAAACAACCCACTGGTTCGAGTTTCAGAAAGGCTTGCAGTGTGCCCATTGGTATGTGGGGCCACCTGAGGCTCGTTACACTTTGGATTAGGTGCTGAGGCTGACAGGGACTCACCTGAACTCCCAGGATCCCAAAGATTATGAAAAAGGCACAGCAGATGACCACGATGTTCCCAATGGGCTTCAGAGATGACATGAGAGTCTCCACCACCAGCTTCAGTCCTTGGGCCCGACTAATGACTCTGTGGGGGCAAGTAACCACAAAAGCTGTGTTAGTCCTGTTCATGCCCAGTTCTGCCTCTTATCAAGATAGATGTGAAGAAATCCGCATTAGGGAATTTTTTAGAATGGCAAGTAACTCAGAAATCGTGATGGAAAAAGCAGTTCTGGAAGACTGACCTGTGAGATTATGGAACTGTTTGAGGGAAAGAAGTTTCTGCCTACACATACAGCTTTGCAGAAAAGAAGAGGAGGAGGAGACCCATATAAAGAGCCAGGCCAGAAAAGTCACTAGAGAAAGAACTAGGAAAGAAGCAAGATTCGTAGGCTAGTCCCGTATCTTTCAAACTTGGAATGATAGTTTTAATTTAACTCACTACCTATTCTTGATCTGTTTGCTGAATAGCATCTTCCAGTTATCATTCACTGCAATATATTCAAGCCTTGGCATTTTTCTTTTCCTATCATTCAGTCCAAAGAGCTCTCTAGGTTTCCAGCCTTGATCACACCTTCTTCAGGATCCAGCCTGTTGGTTTGCACCATCCACAAACACACACCTGTAGCCTGTTCAGGACTGCAGAGAGAGGGCTTCCCAGTGTCCATTCCTGCGTAGATTTAGGCAAGGCTCTTGATTTCCCTGTCTCAGTCTGTGAAATGGAGCAGCCACACTTAAACAGCTGCCTGCACATCCGTAGCGATTATAGAATCATCAAATGATTTGGGTTAGAAGGACCTTTAAAGGACATCCAGTCCAACCCCCTGCAATGAGCAGGGACACCTTCAACTAGATCAGGTTGTGCAGAGCCCTGTCCAGCCTGACCTTGAATTTTTCCAGAATGGGGCATCTACCACCTCTCGAGGCAACTTGGTCCAGTGTTTCACCACCCTCATCTTAAAAAAAAAAGTCTGTACATGCCTTTATAGTGCTGCTATGTACAGAGTCCTGAGCTACCCCTCAGTGCTACCGCAGTCTCTGTTTATACCCGCTGCACAACCCCAGCTGCTGAACCAGCAGCGTCCTCCAGGTGAAACTTCACCAGCAGGCCCACAGGCATCTAACCTTATTTCTGTAGCTCCTCTCTGTCTGGTACCGCTCAGAATTTCATATCAGAGGATTAGATCATATGGGAAGGTTGGGGAAGAATAATGTGGACATCATGACTGAAGCAGATAGGAAAAAAAGAAAAAGTAGAAACCGTGCTATACTCTCAAGGACAATGCTACAATGAAAGGACAGGCTTGTGTGATTTAGAGAAGCCATCTCACCATGCTGGGCAAGATGAACGAGGTATTCAGGCTCAGAGACCTGCAAGTGGAGAGCTGGGGGACAGAGAAAGGCATCTGAAGAGGTTGCATGCCTCCCTCCTCTTGATGCCAACTGGAATTAAAGCATTTCACTTGCGCTGTAAATCAGTTTGTACTGATGCCATAGAAACTGTGCTTTCCCAAGGCAGAAATAACTGTCTGCTGTGTAAGTCAGAGGGAAGCGCCTGTGTGCTTCTGGGTACTGGCTGGTGACTCCTTTGAACACTTGGCACTCAAAAGTGTCACAAACTTCCCCACCTTCTTGTTTCTGCCTGGTTCTCTCTTCTGCCATGAGAGTCTTCTCACTGCCTCTCCCATTTCATCCCGAGTTTGACTGCACCCCCCTGAAGCACCGCTGGCATTTTGTTGCCTGGAGAGGATCCAAGTTCTCCTCCTCTCTCCCCGTCCCGGCCATGGTACTCCCAGCAGAGATCCCCATGGACACGTCCACATGCCCGACATACATGGCCTTAGCTGGGACCACAGCCAAGCCCGCACCAAGCCTCTCCTGCCCCCGAGCCAACAGGTTTAGCAAACCGCAGTGCTCAATGCATGGGCACAAGGTCTTTCAAAAATTGTTGGCTTTCAACAGTATCTTGAAAAGCTAAAAATTATTTCCTTTTTTTCTGGTTAAATATTTACTCAAAATGTCAAGGGTAACTCATCAATTATCATTTCAAAGACGAAACAGATGGTGGTATTTTTATCCACTCCCTTACCCGTGAAACACAAAAGGCAGATGCTGCTATTCCTCATGCTGGGTGTCTCTTCCATGTAGCTGCTGTCACTCCCTATTTCGGACACCTCGGCTTTCCCGACGCTCAGATCTGAGTTATTTTAGGGAATGAGCTGAGCGGTGAGATGGCTCAGGGACCAAAAGGCTGCTCAAGGCTGAGATGCCCCAGCAGTCAGTGTGGACCCCATGCAGCCATGGCAGCGTGGAGACTGGTCGATGTGGGCTGCCAAAACTGCCCACGTGAATTAGCCCAGGCTGAGGTCTTCTCTGGGGCAGCTACGCTGCTGCTGCCACGTTGTACCTGCATTGAGGCTGAGAGCTGAGCTGAGGCCACCTGTCAGAGGAGGCCAGACATCACGTCAGTGTGCCCAGCTCAATGAGCTGGTTAATCCAGCCTAAGGGACAGTGTCTGCAGGGCAAGGGCTCTTCCCACTCCACCTGAGCACACAAAGCAAGCCTTGTCCTGGACAGTCTGAGGCTGAATCTCTCTTCTGGATCCTCAGATGGTCTAAAGACCTCGCCATCCCTCACGTGATACCCTCACACAGCCTTAGGTGAAATACTACAACTGCCAAAACTACAGATGGGAAACTGAGGCATGGAGGGACTTCAAGCCATGTTCTCAGAGGTATGTAGGCAACTCATTTCCAATTATTTAAATGGTAATTAGGTGGAATGGAACCTTTAGGGGTCCTGGCTTAGATATCCACTGTCACACAGGATGGAACTGAAGCCAGATCTTCTAAGTCAAAGGCCTGTGGTCTAAACTACTTAAATTTTGGGGAACAAGGAAGAAATTTAATCTCCAGAGTCTAAAGATGATAATTTTCTCCAGCACTTATTAAGAAAGCCTATTCTAGAAATAATAAAGTGATTTCCCTTGTGAGATACTATTTGGTATCCAGCAGAGAGAGAGAATAGGAGGTTACTCATCTGATTTCACAAAGTCATGTGTGTTGAGGAGAAAAAGGGCTGAGAAACTGCAGCATTTGGCTGCTTTCAGTGTTTTGATCAACCAGGGAATTCCTCAAATGAGAATGCATGAGGGTAAAAGCTGCCACTAGTTTAGCTCCACGCCAATGCTGTTTCCAGCCCTACAGAGGGAGAAGACTTTGAAAACATTTTGAAAAATAATAGTTCTTACTAATGAAAACCTTCAGACCTTGGAGATGCCTCAGACTCAGGGTCTGATCCAACGTTGAGGCAAGTCCATGCAAAGACTCCTGCCACTCTGCTGAGAGTCTGATAACTCTCTTAAGAAGTGCCAATGAAATCCTCAACATTTCCAAATTATTAGTATCACCTCCAATATGTCAACAGACAGCATCCCCACACCTCATCAATATTGCCCATGGTCCTGCTGGTATCAGGCTTGTAAACTCATATTATCTGACCCATGACTCCTACAATTTATCGCTGAAGGATGCAGCTGATTTGGAGCCCTCTGGGCGTGCCAGAGCTGTAGACCTGCCAAGATTGCATTCAGGACAATTCCAGTCTGCATTAGGCATATGACAAATGGGGAAACTAAAATGAGACCATTTTTTTCCTTTCAGTGTGAAGAAATGTTAATTCCTCAAGTTCTTCCTGCTTCTGCTGGTCTCAGCATTCCCAGTGCTGTTAAACCCCTGGTGTGAGACACTCCAAACCCACTGCCAGCCTCATCCCAGCTGGATCACATTTACTAACATTAAGCCTGCTAGCCTGATCAGAGTTCTCTGAAGTAGCGGCACTTAGATGAAATAGCAGATCAACATTAATGAAGACCTTCCTCCACAGATTAAAAAAAAGAATTAGCAAAGGTGATAATATGAAAGATAGAAGAGAGTCTATGAAATTACTATTTCATACTGTGATGGTATGAAAAGTGAATAATTTATCCATCTGCTTTGGAAGTCAAAGCCCAGGCTCTGTAGAGAGTAAAACATCACTGAAGTCCATCCACATTAAACTTGAATACATTTTCAATTTGATTTCTCTTGTATCTTAAGCTACAACACTTGATCCCAACAACAGCAGGTTGAACGCATTAGGAAGGAATGTTATTGTATAAGCAATCCCTCTACTGGCTGAAACATCAGAGGGTCATGGAAACATCTTTAAATGTCACTCCCGTGTGAATATATTTTTGGAATTCTGGTCATAAAGCTGGGCTCAAATCCTCATGGATTCAATTTGGAGGCTGATAATCAATCATGCAATCAAAAGCCCATGATTGGCACACAGGCCAGATTTTAATGACTGGGCAAAAAACACAAGCATGTGTGGTTCTGTGTGCTGTGTAAAGCAACAGGCTTGTTTTTACAGGAGAAAATAAGAGACTGAATAAGGGAGGTCTCTTGCAAGAACCCCTTCAGACCATCAACCAGGAAAGCCAATGCAGAGATGATGAAGGCTGTCCCTGCTCTGGAGTTGAGTGTGACATGTGCAGCCGTGGCTGGGCTTCTCACAGAGGGCGTCCTCCCTGCAGCCCTGTCCCCGAGGACCCACAGAGAGGGAGGACAGAAGGAGCTGGGTTAGCTCCTCTGTGGTGGGGATGAAGCACTTGCTTTGTTCTCTGCCTCACACCTCCCTCGAAAGGAAGGGCATTGGCTTGGTCTCCACGGGGCACTTCACCCCGACATGGGGACTGGAGCTACAGTGTGCAAAGACCTCAGGTCACCTATCCCAGCTGTCATCCCACGTTGCTCCGGCTGAACATCCCAGGCAGGGACGATGTGATCCCTGAGCCATGCGGTGCAGCCCGCGGCAAAGGCAGAGCGGGCAGCTGCGGGCAGAGGCGTGCTCAGGGCAGCCCAGATGTGCATCGCAGAGGCAGATGGGCTTACACATGTGGAGATTTATGACTTACTGAAAAGCCCCCAGTTTGATGGCTGTCTTTTCATTTCCTACAAATCTAATTACAGGGGAATAGAACTGATTGTGAACATATTTAGGGAATGGGCTTGTTGCTGTCTTTTTACATTTCCTTTGTAGTAGAAAGCAGCATGTTGGCTGAAAACATTCACACACTCTCTTGAGAAAACATATCAAATGCCAACAGGAGTGGAATAGCAATGGAAGAGCCTAATCCTGCTCCAGATGGCAGGTCTTCCTCCAGCCTGCAGTTACTCAGTGGATTATTCCCCATAACTGCAGACTACTCATGCACATAGGTGACTGCAGAGAAAGGCTCTAGTAAACAAAGACCCAAGTCCTGGCCAGGCAGACCTATAGATCTACAAAGAAGCATACAGGGCTTTTACTAGGTCAGACGGGTGACTCTAGCAGGGCTCAGCACAACCCAAGCCTCTTCCTCTACATCCAATTCGACTGCACCACCTCAACAGAACTTTCATGAACTTTCATTCCACATTTTAGAGATGGGAAATCGATCCTTCTTTTACCCAGAGCTATCCAGATTATTTTGTAGTTTATCTTAACACAGGTCAAAAATCAGCAAAAACAGAAGAGCACAGCAGATCTACCAAACCAGTAATCTGGTAGAAACTACAGTTGACATGGAGATGCCAGGGGACACACGAACAGAAAAAAGTCTGGAGTCACACAGGAAGACAGTCTAGTCACATGATCAGGGAGCTGAACCACACCAATAGCGTTATCTGTCCAGATTAAAGGCAGCTCATGTCCTAAAACTCACCAGGCACAACATACACATAGTCCAATTTAACAGAATGTCTTTCATAGCTGTTAAGAATATTTGAAAGATATATGTATAGGCACAGCCATTGTTATTTAGACTTTAATTCAAACAGGGGTAGTAAAACAACATCTGTCAGAAGCAGTATCCTGTTTTTTCTGTCCTGAATGTTCTGACTGCAAAGCAAACCTTTTATGAAGGAAGCAGCAGTAAGATATGACAGGCACACAAAGATGCTTTGAGCAGGAAGGTTTATTAGCTGCTGCATAACAAGAGCAGCAACAATAGTATTAAAGAGGGACTGCATTTAGCATGGAGAAAAACCTTCATGCCTTGAGGTACAGGACAAAACAGATGCCTGTTTGGAAGGGGCTGGTCCTTGGGCAGGTTCTTGTCAGTGGGTGCCTGCCCCTAGAGCACGGGATACTGCCTGCTGCCAGAGATGGGGGACCAAGTTAGCAGGACAATTGCTTTCATCTTGTCTAGGCAATTTTCAAAATAAATGTCTCTGTAAAATTAATGGAGAACTGAGGGAAAAAAAGCTTCTTCGCATTCTAGGTTAAGCAACAGTTTAGTCTCTGCTTCCTTAAAAATGATCTGCCACCTGCTACTAATTTCCTTCTTTGTTATGAAAGCCATTGACTGCCTGAAGGAAAGAGGGAGAAGAAGCTGTTAAGCTGCACTTTACACAGAGCAAATGAGAACACAAATAGCAGGGGATGTGTGTTTTAATGAGCAAAAGAGGCATTGATCAGTTTACTACTGCACTTGGGGCTGGTCCCAACACACAGCAAGCGCCCAGAGCTCCTTGCGGCTCTGCAGGACCTGCGGACGCTCATTGTCTGCGGAGCAGCAGGAGGCTGGGCACAACGCTGGCAACAGACGCTGTGCCCTTGTCTCGCCTGCCCCTTCCCTTGCACAAATGCTGCAGGAGAGGCTCAGCTCCCTCTTTGGCACACACACCCTAATACACTCACCCTCTTCCTCATCCTCCACTTACCTTAAGGGCCGCAGCGTCCTCAGCAGCCTCAAAACCCGCAGCATCCCCAGGATTTTCGTGCCGCTGTCCGACACCATCGAGACCAGGATGTCGATGACGGAGATGAGAACCAGCACCCCATCCAGCACATTCCAGCTGCTTTTCAAGTAGGCTTTCTCCCCAAAACACAAGCCTAGTGCCACCACCTGCCCGGACACCAAGTTGCAACAAATTATAGCTATCTCATCCAATATGTTTCTTCCAGTTAGCAACCTGCTGAGAATGCATTATTTACAGACACAAGTCTGCGAGTCCATTTGCTTCCCAGTATAGAAGCCTAATTAGACAAATCAGCAAAGTGTTATATTGCAAGGATTGTAAAAATACCTCTGCAGAAACATCCCAGATCATCCCTTACAGCTGATGTATTTTTAATGCAGCTAAACATAGCCGCACTAAACGGTTCCTAACATGTTTAGTTCTGGCATAAAAAGTTTGATCACATTTTATTCCTGCAGACTACAGGAGTAAAGGTTCAGAGTGTCTGACCCAAAGCAATCATATACAAGCTTTGCAAATAAAGAAACTAGAGAATCTTTCCAAAGAAAGAGCAATTGTTCTGCGAGATGATTATGAATTACACAAGAGAGATTTACAGCAATGGGTTTCTGAACCTCCTGCCTCAAATCCAGCAAAGTGTTTCAACGTGCTTAAGTCTCTCCCTCCTCAGGAAAGCACATAGTTGCTTAGGTTGTTGAGGACAATTGGTTGTTGAAGACAATGGGACTTACATGCATGGTTGAAGTTAAGCATGTACTCAGGAGCTTTGCTGAATAGGGAAGGATTGCTGAACTGAAGCATCCCATTGCTCATATAATGGTGTAAATCAAGAGCAACTTCAGTGAAATTGTTCTGATGTAAAAACGTGCTCAGAATAAGGCATATGGTAGGTATTTGAATATGATTCAGAAGAGGAAAATATACAGCTGGTAGACCTAGGGGTTTTGAGAGTCCACCATAATAAAATATCACAAATATAATACAGGCGCACTTATCCTGCTGCTACATTTACCTTAACTGTCATCTCAGTCAGGAAGATAACTGTAAAGATGTAATTGGAGAGCGTTAGGAAAATCCGTTCCTACAAAAAAGAAAATAAAAGACAATATTTTATGGCCTGCTTTCCACAGCTGTACAGCTCCCTCTGCATATTTGGGTGGTTGCTAAGTGTTGTCCAGCTTCTGTGCTGAAACAAGTCTTGGACTGTTTGCTCGCAAAGCGGGAAAAAAATCCAAATATTTAGACAATAACACTCTGCACGGTTCAGCACTGCCAGTGCCCGGATGCGTGTCAGCACCATGGACAGGGGCAGCCGCCGGCACCTGCCCCAAAGCCCCCGTTTGCCCCCAAATCTCCCCACCTGCCCCCAGATCCCCGCCCCCGGCAGAAACAGGGAGTTCTCCCCCCCCTTGGAGCATGCTTGACAAAGCTCTACCTGCCCCTCACCTGCGGGCGTCATCACACAGTGCAAATATCACCGAGTTCCCAATTCTCCTAACTTCAAGTTAAGTCAATATTAGCGTGGCCGTGCCGCCAGGCAAGCAGGACCCATGGGACGCTGAAGCGCAGCTGGCATGACCTCTCACAGCTCCACCAAGGCCAGTGAAGCTCTGGGGGTTTGCGCCAGCTGAGACCTGCCCCCAAAAGGTTGATTCACTGGCCCAAAGCCACAAGCTAGACCTGGGCATGAAGCCACTAGTCTCATCTCCCCGTCCCTTGTGCTATCCACCAGACCATGCAGTCCTCACTTCCACCGCTCTGCTGTAGCCACTGGTGATTACAGATGAGACCATGGACTGGTTCCCTATCTGTAGTTAGCAGAAACCTTTCTTTTTAATGATGATCATTAAATAAATTACACTTTTCCCTAATCCCTGAACAATCTCTGATTGCTTGTACTGAGAAATGGACAGCAGAAGGCGGTGGCTGGAGGAAAGATGATGCGTATGCATGTATGCATGTGCGCATACAATTGAACCAGCCCCAGTTCTGCTAATAACAATTTTGGATTTATTTCTGCCTCTCCCTACAGAGCAGTCCTGTAAGAGATGCAGATCTCTCGCTCAAAATGAGATGCAATTTAAACAAGACAGAACACCTTGGCAACTCTCTCGCTTGCCAGATCATGATTTACTGAAAGTGACTCAGGAACCACAGAGTAGCTTGTTTCCATACTGAGTCCATAATTAATTAGGTCCTAGACCTGCACTGTGATTGCCCGAGCTGTGATAGGAAACATCTCCAGCCGTTAGCTGACTGCCACACAAAAGACTGCTGTAGAGGGCTAGGCAGTATGCAGGAGAAAGAGGGTAGGGACCCGCTTGTGGAGCTGGAGATAAAACAGCAATAGCACAGAGGAAAGACTGAGGATATTACATTCTTCTCTGGCAACCGTGTGGCTATTTTGAAGGATAATCTCCCCGGCCCATGCCGCACACTCTGTGATGGGGAGCACGTGTTGGCTAGCAACAGCATCCCCTGTTCCGATAAGCCAGCTGAAACTGGGACAGGGAAAGAGATCTCACTTGAAGCAGCAAGAAAATCCACAGCTCGGGGAAGCAAAATACAATTATTTTAAACAACTCAAGCTAAACTAACTCGATTTCCAGATGAGAGCTCCATCAGCACAGGCAGGGCCTGTGCACTCCTGAATCCCTGCTCCCTGCCCCACCACTCAGCATCCTCCTTCTCCTCTCTGCTGCTCCCAGACTTAGGTCCAGCTCAGCTCCAGCCCTGGATGACCCATTTGGGTTCCTTCAGTTATAACCTGATGCTGATGAACCTCACAGCAGTCCCTGTCTCCTTTCCTCTCTGTAGTCTTCCAATGCCTGGGCACAGCACAGCTCATCCTCCTCCTCTCTACTCGTTTTTCATGCTACAGCTCTTTGCTGTGGACTCCTCTGACTTGTGTATGTCACCCCATTCCCTCCATCTCTGTGTAACTACAGTCCCTTCTGGAGCTAGCGTTGGTGAACACAGACTCTCAGAGGACACAGCAAGGGGCTCCAAAGAAGCATTTGGGATTTCAAGGGACATTCTCAGGGTGCCCCATTTGGTGAACAGAAGGGTGATTTCCTCCTGTTAGATTGGCCAGCACAGAGTCCTGCTCTCTTCTTGCAGCTGTGAGTTGGTGCACTATGACTGCATGAAAACCAAAAGAAAAAGAATGGATTTAGGTGAGGGACTGCTGGGCAAACTGTTACAGTAAGGAGGACTACTAGGGAAAGCTAAAAATAGGCAGAAAGCAGCCAAGACTCCAGTTTTAAGGTCTCACATTGAAGATCCACAAAAATGAACAGCCTGACACGCCTACATCAACAAAACAGCATTCTATACGATTGCAATATGAGCAGTCTTTTGCAATACATCAGCAAGAGCCCAGTGTATCTCTCAGCCACAATCTATGCTAAAATAAGAGCAATAGGATGATTCTGCCCCTCTCATTGATAGATGGTGGTGGTGTGAGGGTCTGGCTTAAGAAATCCTTACGTAGTCTATTAAAACAAAATGGTTTGGGGAAACGGCATTACTGTGCATGTATCAATTCAGGTTTTTTTGTGTCACAACAAAGCTGATGCACAAAGGGGAGAGAAGAGTACGAAATGAACAGTTTCTCCCATTCCCTTCGCACCACACATACGTGCCCATAGAGAACAGATGGAAGAAACGAACATTGTGTTGAGAGAGGAAAAGTGTTTGAAGGTTTATCAGGGAAGAAAACCAAGACAGATGTCATGCTTATGTCATGTGTTAAAACCTTGATCATACTTGCAGAAATGGGATGTTCAATATATTGCAGGTCATGAGCTCTGCTCTTGTACTTTGAAAGGACACTGGGTAGGGACCAGGAGAGTTGCTGTACCTAGTTCAAAAGGTATGCAGGGGGTGTTGGCCGCTTCCCATTTAAAAAAAGAGAAAGAAAGTGAGACCAAGTGCACAGCAGTGGGGTCCAAGCCACAGGTGTTGGCTCCACAAGGAACACAGGAAAACGTTAACCTCAGAAACTCACAGCACTGTGAGGCTCGATTTTGGGTCGTTCCATGGCAATGGTAATGCAGTTCAGGAAAATGATCACCAAGACGATATGATCAAACATCTTGTGTGTGATGATTTTATTGCACATCATACGGAATCTGCCAAGAAAGACAAAAAGAAAAAAAAAGAGGACACACAGACTAACTATTAATGCTTGACTGGCTGAGGAAAAATGCAGCAGCTCGACGCATGGCAGGGGAATCAAGCGCTCTGTTTGCAAAGCAGATGAGCTACAATCTCCCAATCCCCTCCCTGGCAGAGCCACAAGCTGTGGGCAGAGTGGGGTATGAACAGAAAAGGATCCGAGCTACAGAATTAGGCCACAAATTGGAAGCTCTGGTAAGGTTCACAGAGGGCTTTGGGTCACTTGAAATGGAGCAGCTGCTTCCACAACTTGGACACACGGCCAGGCTTGGATCCGCTCTCCTGCATTGTCTGTAGTGCTCAGGTTTAGCTTAAGTGAAGGAAGAGATATACCCAGCAAGCCCGTAAGGGTTGAGTGCACACGGAACAAAGGGACAGAAGCTATTTATTGTGACAGATGGCTGTACACTGACCCAGGATTTATAATACTGTATTACATTTCCCAAAGTCTGTTTCTGAAAATCTCTCTAATCTTTGTATGAATGAACTCGAATGCTGTCCAGGGCCCACCAGCTCAAAGACAGGAAACCCTTGTTGCGCGTGGGTGCATGTCCAGAGGAACATGTAGGAGAGCATGGAGCCCAGATGGCCCCAGCGTGGCTGGGCTTTGGGAAGGGCAGAGCTGGGGACCTGCAGGAGATGAGAGGGTGTCTTTTGGGGGTTGTTGGGAGAGAGGGGAAGGGAAGGGGGAGGACAGAAAAGTCCAGGCTGAGAGGCAGGTTTAGAACGTCTAGGAGTGTCCTTTGCTGTAAGTGTACAGCCGAGGACAAACTCAGATTTCTCTGATTAATGCAGCACCTCTCCCCCTCGCTTCAAACTCTCCATGCTCTGGTGAGTGAAAAACTTGCAGAGCACTGACATCGCTGATGAAGCAAGCAACGAACTTGATAAAGCTGCTGTCATGCTCTGGGCTATGGTCTCTACTGGATGCTCCTATGGCAGGGCCAAGCCCTCCTGGAGCATGGCTCTCTGCAGCCAGTGGCTTTTATGTGTGACCTCGATGTAGTGCTGATGCCAGGACTGGGAGTTTTGTGGACTGACACAGAGACCCATCTGGGACAGATGGGCAGAGTGAGCCATCGCAACGAGCGTGCCCGTGCCCGGCACGCCACCACCGCTCAAGCACACCTTACCTTGAGTGAGGGGCAAAGATGTAGATGGACCAGGAGTCTCTCTGTTTGCAGCAGCTGGGGAGACGTGCCCGCACCCACGCCTTCATGCGGTCCCTTTTGCTCTAGGAGAAAAATGTACAACAGAAACATACCAGGAGGAAAACACAGAGAGAACTGTTAAAAAAATAACCCCCCAAAACTTCCAAGTGAAGCACTGGATGCAATTTTTCACTGAACACATATCACCAAGCGCTCAGTAAAGCTGCAATAAAATTATCTCCCCCAGAAAAGACCCCGCTGGGCAAGGGAAGGAGCTCTGCCAGCTAGGCAAGGGCTGTGAGCTCACAGGGTTTGGTCTAACTTCCTCCTCCACATGGTAACTGCATCTGGCACAGGGTTAGCCAAGAGCACAAACGTGAGAAATAAAACCCCTGCCCAGAGGACTGATAACCCTCTCCAATCAGCACAGTCCCTCCTGATACTCATCAGATGCTTGCCTGAATCTTCTAAGGATTTTTGGATATTTTTGTGCTGGTTTTATTGGTTGGATTTTTTAAAATATAGAATGCTTATGTCAGGGTTATAAAGGGAGCAGAGGGAGGGATTCCTGACATTTGCTGGGCCAAGCCCTATGTCCATGGAAAGCTGTAGAAATCATTTGGGACTCAAGTTTTGGTCCAGGAATGCAATGGCAAACATCTACCTCTCATTCAGCATGAACAGAGTAGACGGGAGATTATAAAGCCAGAAGGGAATATCGTGGCCAGCCTGAGCTTCTGCATGAACACAGGCCATCCAACTCCCATAAATTAATTCCTGCTTGAAGCCACAGCGCATCCTCAGCCACGCATACTTCTGGTTTAGACTGTCTGCAAGGTCATTTAAGGTCAGGAGGGCAGATTGTAAAAACCTTAGCCAGCGGGACAACTGAAGACATGAAAAATCAGATGCTGAAGGGGAGCCTCATCCCAGCTGTAACAGCCTCTAGATTTGTCACCTTCTTGTCCATAGGTCTGCGAGGGGAGGTCAGGATCTTTAATCCAATTGACATCTCAGTGCCAGCACCTTGTGCACAGACAACCAGCAGAAGCCAAGCAAACATCTCACCCACCACGATGGGGCTTTCCCAGGTCTTCCAAGTAAAGGCACCAGAAGGTAAATCCACAGACCAGTGTGTGCAATGCCATCACAATGCTTTGCATTGACATATAAATAAAAATGAATCCTTGCTCTTTCCTTACCCTTATTTCCCGCTAGCACCTGGGCTTAGATGTGCAGACACGTGGGAATGTGGCCACACGGGCCCTTTGAAGCTTTCTTCTGCAGATGTTCAGAAAAGGAGCTGTGAAGCACAGCACAGGAATAGCTGCTCATACCCCAGGAGTGCCCGGACCCCAGGGCTAAGGCACTTTTATTTATTTTGTCCTGGAAACAGGGAGGGGAGAGTCGTTCAGAGCCAAACTGTTAGCAATTGGAGGTACTCCGGACTGTAAAAATGGGATTTGTTAGGGTAATTGAGTGGAATGGAGGAAGCACTTTCTGTTCCTATACACACTCAGCCAGGGGTCTCATTAGCAATAGGTAATAGCTAGTGTAGTGTCCATTTTAATGAAAGCACTCAGTGACAATCTGAACCCTTCAAAAAATGAAAACCACCTTGTGAAAATAACAAGTAAAGTTTGAACAACAAAAAAGCTATATCTTTCTCCCCCTCTCTGTCAGCTGTCCATTCTTCCCTCCCCTTCTATGTAAACACAGACCACGTCACAGCACACCAGTAAGTTTTGGCCACGTCTTGGCTGTTTTCACATCTCTTTTCCAACTCCAGGCAAGAAGTCAGGACTGCTCCCTTCTCTCTAAACTGTATTTAATAGAGCATGCATCCTCGGGGTTGTGTTATCCCTTCAAGCAGCCTAGTTAGTTTAATTATCCATAGATTTAACAAAGGTAAATAAATGGATAAAAATCAGGTGTCTGCTCAAAGTTGTGGTGAGAACAGGGGTTGCTACCCCAGCCTCTGGACATGGAGTAATAGCTGCGACTTGGTCCAGTTCATTTTGCGAGCTGGAAGGTTTCCAGAAGTATCTTTTATTCAAAGCAGTTCTGGTATTTATCATGGGGATTTGTAGTGAATGGTAATGCGTCAGCAGCACAGAATGCTTCTTTATATTCCTTTTGTCCAATTTTAATGCCAAAGATATTTTGGGGTTTGGCTAATTGTTGCAGCTTGCAGTTCATGGGCTAGATCAGATAACAAAGGCAAAAAGTGATCTTCCATCATGTCTCTCTATTCAGCGTGTTAGAGTAAGGGCAAGCACCAGGGCTTGGCTGGGGCTGGCTCATCTGGGGCTGCAGCCGGGCTGCTCTGTACAGGGCCAAGTACCTCTGCAGAAATCTAAAGTCAAAGGAATTACTCCAGATTTCCACCAGTGGAACAGTGCGGTTCAGTTAATTTGAGCCAAATGTAAGATATTTGTGAAATAAAACTCGAGTATTTCCAGCCTAAGTCCCATCAAATGCTTTCTCCACGAGGTCCAGACACGTATCAGCTACTTACAATCAGGCTGATTGCTGCTTAAGCCTGCATTATGTTCAAAGCGATATATCAATTATGTGGTTTAAATCACATCTATTTGTTCATAAAACACACCTGGACAGGATGAATAAAGATGCAGGGGAAGAAGAAAACCGGTCTTTAATTCAGTTGCCAGTGACTTAGACAAAATCTCCCCGGGTAAGTCCACCCGAACTCCCCCCGCCAGCATGCAGGCAGGGGCCAGGACATGGTGTGATGCTGCCTGCTAACAGGCAGCGGTGCTGCTTTCACCCAGCAGCGTGCTAACAGGGCCCTCTGATCCCACAGCAAGGAGAGATGCTGATAAATAGCTGCTTTTTTTTTTTTTTTTTAGGACTTTCAGATATTAATATACTTCTGAGGGCAGGATGAAAGGCAGTTGGCATTAAAAGATGACTGATGCACTCCTTGGAGTAAGGGAAAGGCTTAGATTTATAAAAGATTTATCATAACAATGGGGGGGAACTGCTGAAAAATGCTCTACAAGCGGCAACGGACCTCCAGGCAAGCTGGAAGCTGCATGGAGGCACTCAGGACCTGATTATTTAATTTTAAATATGCAGCAGGGGCAGGCTGAGAGGGTTTGGGGAGCAGCTGGACTTCACACAACAGAAAAAAGTGCAATAGGCAACACAGAAAGGAGCTGCAATTGCAACGTGCAATGAGGTTTTGGGGAAGAAGGAACACATTTGGTTACAGATTCAGTATTTCTGCCCTGAAAACTCAGCAATTTGGGTAGTAAAGCACCCCAAAAGCATTCAAAATCCAGCAGATACGAACATCAAAGACCTCGCAGCAGATCCCTGATCTCGGTCACAGCCATGTGAACCCAACCAGGCAGCAGATCGCTCACTCTGTGAAGTTTCTCCTTGTCTGCATTCATGCAATGAAGCACAGATTTCAGCCCCCTGATTTTGTATTTCTGGGGAGAAGAGCTATCAGGGGCCTGATTCTGGCCCCTCAGAGGGATGTAAATTCAGAATAAACTCACTGAAGGCAGCAGAGCGGCACTAATATAATGGGAGCCTGGGAGATCCAAACGAAGCCTTTTCACTTCCTTTTATTTCTGCGCAGAGGCAATCAAAACCAGCCAGCAAGGAAAGATGTGAAGCTTTGTTGCAGAAGGGCATATTTAGGATTACTTTGATCTGAATAACAGTTGAGTTCTTTTCTTCTTTTGTTGGTGGGGGAGTTTTGAATTTTATTTTTTCCATTTAAAAAAATAATTACTTTTTTCCTGACTTTCTCAAGGCTAATTTAGGGGCAAAGCATCACCCCAAACGTCAGGAGGGAAGCACAAAGGGAAGCTCCGCAACCTGGGGGCTCATTTTGCTAATCTAAGCAATATTTTCTGATCCATCTGGTTTAGTGATTTGCTGTGAAGACATTTCAGAGCACAGGGAAAGGCACCAGCCAGCTGTGGATGTCCCAGTTGTGGCTATACCGGGGCTAGGGCACAATTTATTTACCGTATTCTTTCCCTAGGCATTTGCTTCTGAGCACTCCGTGGGAAAGGACTGAGGGACCTTTGGTCTAACCCAACATGGCCAGCACAGAAGATGACATTTAGTTTTTACCCTAGAAGTGGCTGCCATTATAAAGATTTAAAAAGTGCATCTTATCCAACAGCCTATCGTCAGCAGTGGCTGGGGCTGCAGGGCCGGGTGGGACAGGAGAGGAAGGACATGTCCCATCACATGATGTTCAGTGCAAGGGGGCTGCTGGCTTCTGATCTGGCAGGGGGAAAGGAAGGGACCTGCGGGATGTTTGGATCAGGCGAGCTGGAAAAAGCAGCAGATGTTGGAGCATGAAAAAAAATTCTCTAGCTAGCAATACAGACCATGGTCTCCTGATCACTTTTAATAGTGTTTTTTCCAAAAATAATTACTGCTCCTTTTCTTAAAAATTCAATTTATTTTATGGAGGTTAAAAACCAGGTTAAGACAATCAGTAAAAATCCCAGGCTGAGGATCCATGCTGGAGATGTAATGGGATAATGGCTTTTTTTAAAGGCGATTCACAGCTGAGTGACTCCATTCTGCCAGTACTAACTCTCCTCCTGTTCCTTCTCTGGAGTCACTGCTGCCTTTCACATCCCTCCACATGCTCCAAGTTCCATTTTCATTCAACAAAGTCAGTAAAATACAGTAAAATCATGTCCACAAGCTGCAGCTTTCCTGTTCTCAGTACTGCCCCGGTTACCATCACGTGGCTCTACCCAAAACCCATCCGCTTCACCAACAGACACAGTTACCCCCTGGGGATGACACATTAGACCATCACATTTTTAAGCCCAAGAACAAAGTAAACAGAGGTAACCTGGGAAGAGCAGGAAACACCCTAAAACTGTCCTTGGGACATCCTGACCCACACCTAACAGCCAGGACTGTGGGCATCTTGCTGCCCAGCTCAAGCCCCTCTCTGCCAGCCACACGAAAAACCTCGGAAAAGCAGCCAAATTCCTCCTGCTCCCTAAGATACAAACATCCACAGGGAAAAAGACCCAGGGACCCTCGTCCCTTCCCTGCGCTTACAGACCTTTTAGTCAATATTTCCTAAATGGCACTTTGCAGGCCTGTGAAAGAGAGATGCTTATTGGCTTAATGCCTCTTCATACGGAAATTAACGCAAAGCCTTGGAAATTACCACTGTCTCTACAGGACTCACCCTGCCTTTTCGTTGCCTGTTGATGTCAATAAAAATTTGCTGCTGTGTGTGGGGGCAGAAAGCTGAATAACAGTTGGAGAGCAGGGAAAGTGACTTGTTTTTTAAATAAATAAAGAAAAATAAACCCAGAAAAGCATATATTTCCAAGAGGTAGTTTTTCCTCTGCACCTGGTGGTGGAACCTGGGGAGTTCTGCCCTGATCTCTCCATCATGAGCTATCTGATACTGCACTGAAATACTTAATATGACGCCAACCCCATTTCTGATGGCATCCACAGCCCAGAGACCTTCTGGTGCTCTTCTGCGTGACTCTCAGTCTGGTCTGGTGGTGATGGTGAGACCTGGTCCCTGCAATAGGCCATCGCTTTGCACCCAATTCACGCACTCCTGAGACAGTTATGACCATCACTTTGACAAGGGAAAAAAAACCAAAATGATCACTTGACCCTTACCATGTTGCCTTCATCATCGCAGTCATCGCAGTCCTGTCGAGGGTCATCAAGGTGGAGCTGGTGCAGCAGCAGGCCCGGAGAGGTCTTGCCATTGCAGTCCTGGTGCTCGGAGGTGGAGGTTCGGCTGCTGTGCATGCTGCTGGTCCGGTACAGGGAAGGCACCTGCAGGGTATCCTGGAGGTCGAAGGAGCCTTTTGTTTCCAGTGACTCCATGCGATGAGGCAAAGAGCCATTGAAGCTGCCGGCCCGGCTGGAGCGCTCCTCATCCGAGCTCTCCCCTTCCTCCGAGCTCTCCTTTCCCTCCCCGGAAAGGAGGGACCTGCGCTCGCCACTCTGGCCCCGACGCTTGAGGCTGGGGGCCCGGCCGATGCTGTTCCAGCTGGAGCGGCGGCTGTTCCAGCTGCTGCTGGTGCGCCAGGGGCTGTGCGGGGAGCTGCGGGCGCTGGGCTACAGGAGAGAGAGAGAGCATCAGCTCCATGCCGCCCGCCCCATGCTGAGCTGCTGCTGCGCCAGCTGGGGAGGATGGATGGACAAACAGCCCCGCAAGCCCAACAGACACATGCTGAGCCTCCACAGGAGGAGGTGACATGAGTACCGGGGACTTGAGCTCATAGGCAGTGGGGTCCATGGAGATGCCGCTGGCCCGGCGGGACTCGTAGCCCTGCGCTGCATCTCCAAACATGGCGCTCTTGGGCATGGGCATCGGCGTGGCAGCGGTGTGTATGATCAGTGGTGGGGTCAGGCTCTTCTTCAGCTCCGGGTGGTCACTCAGGGCCATCACTGGAAGACACAAGTGGGTTTTAGCTGTCATACCTCAAGGGGCACATCTAAACCTGCTCTCGGGATCAGGTGCCAACAAGAGAGGAGAGCAGATGCAGATCATCATCTGCTGCCCCTCAACTTTCCAACCAGCTCCAACTTTGGGAACTTCCTTGCCCATGCTGGGGCTCTCTCCATCCTCTTTCCCCACGGCTCCTCCACCTGTGCACCTGCCGAGACCCCAAAAGCCCAGACCTCAGGCTCAGCAGGGAGATTATGGCCCGAATGTCATCTGGTCTGTCTCTGTCTGCATCCCATGATCCTGCCACACACCTGCTGGCCTTGGTCAAGCCTGCCACAACTTGGACTATGCCATTCTCTCTGGGAGGGCTCTTCTCTTTGGAACAAATTGTTTTCACAGAAAACCAAGGTTTCTGCAGAAGGGTCTGTCCTCCCAAGGGTTGTTACTCACAGGCTGGATTTGACAAGTTCTTCTTAAGTCCTCCCTCCTCTTCCAGGCTGCGGTGAAAGAGATCCATCTCGGAATCAGACTTGGAAGCATCACCCTGGAGCAAAACAGAGGGCTTCAGCAAGGGGGGTGACAGGCCATGGTGCACGGACACCCCTTTGAAACGGATTCCCATCTCCAACACCACACCTATGGATCCACTGAATTTTGTACCACGATGCAACATCACCTTTCACAAAATGACGCATGCACATATTTATACCACAGACTAATTAACCTCCTACCAGGAAGACAGACTGCCTTTGGCTCCAAATGTCGTCCCAGAAAGGGATCAGAAAAAAAACCCTATTGCTTAAATTTTGCTGCTGGAATTGCACACTAGGCAAATATTCAGGAAGGACAGATATCTGATGAGCAATTTTGGGACAAAAATTGACCCTACTCATCGCTCTTAATTTATACACTATGGCTTAAACCCCCTGTGTGTGGCTCTTTCTAGTAGTGCTTTGATGAAGCAATCCCGGACTCCGAAAGGGCACAAGGGACCCCGACTCCAACGCAACTAGTGGGCACATGTCAGTAGATGCCTTCACCAGCGCAGAGAGGATCCAGGTGGCAGAACCCGATAACGACTGCCTTGGGTGGTCATTCCCCTCCCCGTTGAGAGACACAACAGAACTAGAAGTTTGGTGATTTATGCTGTATCATTTGGGGGATTTAAATTCCACTGTTTCATTTCAAACAATGGAGTTTGAACGAGAGCTGCCCGCTTTGGCATGGGCCTGTCCTCAGGAGGAGAGAGAAGAGGTTTACCATTGCTCGTAGCGTGGTGCCTGGGCTCTCGCTTGGTCTTGCAGAATGGACCCGATTAGGGACGTCCCTGGGCGCCCCACTGATTCTGTCCATTGGCACTGCAGAAAGGCGCTTAGGGTGTGGTATAGTCAGGATACACCCGACGGGCAATGGTGCTCTCCAGAACAATACCCATCCAAAAGAGGAGGATACGCAGCTGAAACCGCTGCTCTGGCAAAGGGCACCAAACCCCGTTACAATGTCCACTGGGAGGGAGGAGATGGGATGGGAAGGGAAGGAGGATGCTGGGATGAGAGAAGCCAAGCAGACCCTCACTTCAGCTGGGAGAGACCAGGAGCCCCAGAAAACCCCACCAAGGCTAAGCTGTGCCCCTGGGAGCCCTGGCCAGCGCTGTGGAGGTTTGGTGCTTGGGTACCTGTTGGTTGTAAAAACCCAGAGGGGCCCCAGCTTGGGACTGGAGGAGAAGATGGCATCTCACACAAGGTCCAGTGTCCTGCACCTCTCTATTAGGCAAAACCCCAGAGGAATGAGCCCTAATACTGCCCCATGGGGTCACTAAACAGTTAAGGGTTTTTTTTTCCAGGGCAGACTGGACACTCTCAGACACATGTTTTAGACAAAAGAGTGTGATGTGAAGTGTTGGCTCAAAACCTCCCCTCCTGAGAATCCAGGACTTCTGTGCTATTCAGAGAAGCTCATCCTGCAGGACGCCGACTGGAAAGGTCAGGAATGCACCTTGCAAGGGGGAGCAGTAAAGTCAGGCTGGCCTGAACTTTGCTGGATTCAAAAACATGTCTCCGTATGAATGGGGGCTCCAGCTGGCTTCAGGTACGCTCCCTGCGGAGGCTCCCAGCTAAGCCCATTAGTAAGCCTGCCAGGAATTACTCATTCTCCCTCACAGGTTATTAAAAAGCAATAAATAATGGGAAGAATTTTATGTGATTTGTATTATTGGAGTGCTCTTTAACAGTCCAAAAGAAAGTTTTAGGGTGCACAATGAGATGTGTGCCGAGATGGAAAAGCAGAGCTATGTTGGGACTTCCCACCCCCCTTCCAAGCACCAAACCCCACATCTGGAGGGCAGAAAGCATCCCCTCCGAAACACCACGTGCCAGACTCAGTATGGTGCAGGCAAGCATCGCGCAGCTGGGGCTGCTGCCCGTTACCTGTTCTTGCACTCCCAGTTTGCCTTTCTGGATAGAAAAGGGGTTATGAGAGAACAGGGAGTTAAAAACCTTTTGGGACATGAGGGTACATCAAGATGGACCAGGTGGTACAATGGCTAAAGCAGCCTGTACCGAAGGGGAGTGACACACTGGGATACGATGGGAAAGGGCTTTTGTACTGAGGAAAAAGCCAGATTTCTCAGAAAGGACAGAAAGGGAAGGGAGTGGTAAAGAGAAAGATGAGGTTGGCAGAAGAGTAAGGTTTGGGGTGTACTGCACTTTGGAGATCCACAGCTTCCTCAAACCTGAATGGGACCATTTCACATCCTGACCCATGCTGTAATGCATGGGGGGAGGGAGGGGGGGAGGAAGGGGAAGGGGGGGTTCAATTTTCACACTTTCAACAGCAGGACGGAATGGGGAATCAAAAAACAGACAAGAAAAGGAAGGAAAGGAGAGAGAAGGGGAGAAGGGCAGCGTGCGGCCGCAATGGAGAGCCAGGCTGGGGCACCCACTCTACCTGGCACAGGGAAGGGGTGGAAGATCTCAGATGGAGCTAAGCCCTTCAAAGGGACCAGCCTTCCCTTTAAATTGTTTCAAACAGAACTTGCTTCAGCTCTTAAGTAATAATTGTGCAATGAAACACCAGCTAATTATTGAAAACATGATTATTTTGTGGGTTTTTTTGCAGCTGCATAATAGGATCTTTATTTATTATGCCTTCATTAAGCAGTAATGGAGGCTTTTAATGAATGTTTGATTAACACAATATCAGTCCTCTTACAGCCAGGTGAAATACCTAATTTAAGAAAAAAAACCACCTGAATCTGCTGTGAGTTCAGATCCCTCCTCATCCCCACAAGCTGAGACACCCGTTTAAATCAGTGGGGTGCCCAAAGGTGGCAGGGGTCTGCAGGCAGGGGGGCACCGCCCCATCCTGAGGGGCTTTGCCACACGAGCGGCCCCAGCATCTCTTCACAGCAACAGAAGTTAGTCTTTCCCTACCTACTCGAAAACCACACGTCATTTTTCACCTTGTTGTGTTTCCCCCTCCTCAGGGGTGGCTCTCCCAATGCTCCTTGGCACGTTTTGGCAGCCCACAGGGCTGTGGGAGGTTACACACCATGGCAGGAGGGCACAGCTGGTCCCACCGGCTTAATTTCATGCCTCCAGGGCAATGGATCTTTCCTCCAGTTGCTGCATGGGATGCAAAACTCATCCCACTCCAGGCTGGGACAAAAAGTTTAAGAAAAACTGATCAGCTTTGCGATCTGGATCTCTGGACAACGGTGTCTTGCTAGTGATGTAACAGACAATTTAAAGTCTTTGGTTGTAACAGAGAGAAACATGGGAAACCCATTGAAAGAGAAGAATGTAAGCACTTTCCCTTCACAAGGAAAATCCCACTGAAACTGATATGAATGCAAAAGGTAAGGGATGCAAGAAAAACACCATCCAAAGTCCCTACTGCAGGAGAAGGGACTGTGCCCTCTGGTTGAAGCTCAGAAGAAGTCACAGTTCATATTTCTCCAAGGATGCTACATCCAGAGAGCAGGTAATGTCCTGCAGAGGAAAGGATGGAGGGGCTGGAGGACCCGAGGTTTTAGGGAGGGAGGGGGGCACAAAGGAGGGGAAGAAACAAACCTATGAGTGAGGACAGCTGGGGACAAGGGGACATGAAACCAGGAGGATTACCAATGGAAGAATAGACTTTGGAGGTATTATTATTATTAGGAACTCCCCTGAGAAGGGAACTTTATGCCTGACAAAGAGGAGTCATTGCTTGCTTCAGAGAGAAGTCCCCAGGGCAGGGACCCAAGAGTTCAGGCAGCAATTTCAAATCAGCAGCTCGATCAAACAGAGTCCCCTGCTCACCTTCCCTGCACTAGCACCAGGCTCGAGTTAAATCGGAGAATGCGCGGACAAAAATAACCACGTTGCAGAAAGTCCTGTGTGTGCCTCTTGCAAGAGAAGCAGGTTACCAAGTAAAAACGAAGGGGGGGGAAGAAGAAGAAGAAACTCAATCCTGCAAAATATATTGCTCCGTATTTAAAGTTTGGAACAGGTCCTTTTTGTTTCTCAACTGCTTATATACATCTGCTGCCTAGCAACTGGGGCTGCAAAGCCATGCACTAAAATTAACGAGGTGCTTGCAGATTGAGGAAAGGCACTCAAGGACCAAGGAGATAAAGCCAGGAGCCCTGGGATTGTGTTTCAGCCCAGAAATCTGAAGGAGAATGGAAAAAAAAAACCAAACCAACAACTCAGAAGAAGGGTCAAGTGCAATCACAGGAGGGAGACGCTGGGGTTTGTTTACAGCGAGAGATGATCTCTCTATTAATTCTGCTTAAGAGAGGATCCTTTGTGCGCTGGATAGCAAAAACCATAACAAGATCTTTTGCAAAACTACATGCCAGCAAAGCTGAATAGACACAAACCAGCAGGGCTAGACCTGGCTCCTGACCTCCAGCAGACATTTGCTCCCCATCTGCTGCAGGAAACTTGGGTTGAGCAAAGGGATCTCTTGATCCTGTTGCAACTTACTGGAAGAATGTGGAGAACTCAGAATAACAAATGACATGGAAGGAAGATTATTGTTAAAATGCCATCATCAAAGCCTGAGATATAAAATAGCACTGTAATCAGGGTCACAAATTATAGAAATCTGGTGCGAGTTCATTGAAATCACCATGGTTGGGCAGAGTTGGCCAGAGGGGACTTGATCTCTGGAGGCTGTGCTGGATCCTGGTCCCTGCACTCGCCTGTCAAGACCTGTGCAAGCACCACTGGCTTCAGGATGTCTCAGTCCTTTCCTGAATCAGAAGTTACTCCCTGATTTACACTGCACTTAAAGGACATCTGCAGCTTACAAAGAAATCCTAGAGCTGACTTGGACCAGCCTGGTGCTGCCCCAGCAGAGGAGAAGCAGGGGAAGGCAATGGGGCAGCCCTGCTGCAAAAAACAGCTGAAAGGAAATCTGGGGGGTCACTGCAGGTGGTTTGGGGGGTCACCGCGGGTGGTTTCACTGACTCCAAGAAATACGTACCCTCAAGGACATGGTTACTGGAATAAAATCACAGCGTACTAAGCCAGGGCATGAATGTGCAGGGAGTTACACCATGGTGCCAGCTGGCCGCAAAGCGAGCGTGGGGTAAATCGCTGCCCAGGGAAATGCGCGTGGCGCAGCTGGTGTGCGGGAGCAGGAGCAAGCCGGCAGGCGAGCACAGGGATGCTCTAGCATGAAAAACGGGGCTGAGCCAAGGACTGAGTCAAGGACCAGAGGTGTCAGCCTCCCTCAAGGACCAGGGGTTGGAAAAGGGGCTTCTGCGTTCAAAGGCTGCATCCTTTTCTCTAAAAAGCAGGTGCAGCAGGTGATCTCCCACTTTGGCGACCTTCAGAGAATAAATTTGCTAGACTAAACAAAGATTTGGTTTCGAAGCCGTCATCACAAGCAGACAAGGAGCTTTTTACCTCTTCTCAGGCAAGGGAACATTGTGCTATTTGGGAGAACCTGGCAGTGACCTTCCCTTTGGCTGAATGGTGGGGGAGGTTTACAGACAAAACCAGCTACAACAAGTAAAAAAGAAAAGCACCAACACAGAGAGAGACGATACAAAAAAAAAATAAATTTCTTCTTGCTATCTCCTGGTACAACTCCATCAATTTAACTCTAAACTGTGCTCAAGAAATAAAAACAGTTCTGTGCATAGCTGTTCATAGGGTGGTAGGATATTATGATACATAAGCAACAAATCTTAAATAATATTTAGTCATCCCAGAACGCTTATAAAAAAAAAAAAAATCAGATAGCGTGTAAAAGCACAGCCTGTACAAGCAGATCCCGGTGAGCAGTTTTATATTATATTTACCTCTCCAACTGCTGGGTGGGATGTAAAGGTCCCCTCCCCTTACTGATGTCCTTAGACAGTCGGACAATGTTTTCAAAGAGCAGGTGGGCATTGCAGGTCCCTCATGCTGGGGACTAGATGACATGCTCACTTGCTCTGAGTTGGACAGTTGGAAAGACAGTAAGATAAAAAAAAAAAAAAAAAAAAAAAAGTTGAGTTCAAAACTAAGTACCCCCCTGCCCTTCCATGAAAGCCTCCAGCAATCCAGGATGTCTTGTGGGAGTCCCCAGCCGGAGGAAACAGATGGCAGAGACCAGAAATCATGTACTTTAAAATGTACAGAGCATTGCAGGGCTGGGCGCAGGAAGAGCTCCATGAACGTATACCATCAAAAAATTTAATCATGTCACTGATCTCTTACCAGCCTGAGTAAGTTTTCAGGAGGGGCTTTTAATCTGGCTGACAAACACAGTGAGAACTGTTTCAAAGACACTGTCATAGCAGCGATCCCATCCGCAGTGCCTGACTCACCGCTGAATTCCCACTCCTGCATTAATGCTAACAATGCTTTTCATTTAAGCCCTTCATTTAGAGGGCTTGCTGTATTAAATCACACTGTGGCTAAGAAAAAGAAAGGGAAAAAATAAATAAGAAAGAAACCTTAATTTTTCAGCCACTTTCTTCATAAATCTTGTAAACATATTGCTGTCCATCTCAGAAATAAAATTCCAGGATCTGGAGGCCCTGAAACTTTAGAAGTAATCAAAGGCATAAGCCTGAGGACATTACCTCTGTCTGGAAACCCTCTACCAGGATGGCCACCAGCAGGTTAAAGAGAACGTAATTCCCAAACGTCATGAGAGCAATGAAGTAGAGAGCAGCCCAGGAGGAGGTCGATGCCATGCCATTGTAGAGGACCTTGTTCCAGTCTTCCTGGGTCAAAATCTGCAGAGGAAGGGTATCAGGAAAATGGAAATACTGGAGGATTGTGTGCTGTTTTCCCTGAGCCGGGATGGGTATCTGTGCTCTGGATGGGTCAAATGAGCATCCCACTTCTGGGGTATCCACCATAACCGTGGGAGGATAAATCTGACCCAAGCCATTTTCTGAGCCAGAGAAGAGACAGGACCAAAGTGACCGTGACTCTCATGCTGCTGGTAAGGTCCCTGCCCAAACTGCCCCAGCTGCCACCCGCACCAAGGGACGTGTTCAGCCATAACAGAGTGCAACGTCACGTGGGTCAGACCTTTCCTTTGGTCACCAGAACAGCTAAAAGTCTTTCACAGTTACCGCAGTTACACAACTCAGAGCTGCTAGAACAAAAAACTGCACGTATCAATTATGGGCATAAAATGGATTCTGTTCTTTGTCAAGATATCACTGCAAATGGTCCCGATCTCCTCCTCTCCATCTCCAACCTCTACACTTATTTTCACCCACCCAGCCCACACCTTGAAAATGCAAGAACCTGCTACCTCAGCAGCCCCTCATCATTAGCTTTCTGATTTATTCTGTAAAACAGTCTGAAACCCCCCCGTGTTCCTGCACTTGTGGTTTTAGGTTGTCTCCCTTCCACGGGAATGAGCTTCACTAAGCTCTGTCAGATGCTTTGGAAAACAACCCCAGTCCCTGAAGTCCCAAAACGAGCAGGAGTTGTGGCATTTTTCATTTTGTACCTGGAAAACAGTGACGATGGCCCAGAGCAAGGAATCGAAGTTCTTCCTGTCAGGCAGCGTGTCGCCATCTCGCTCCGAAGCAAACTTACACCCGAAGAGGTGCATCCCCAGGATGCTGCAGAGGAGGGAAAGCAGGGGCTCAGCAAGAGGCCCACGCTATAAAGCAGTAACGATAACAGCAGGGCTGACTGTCCTCTGATTTCACCTGGGCAATTATTTTTATTTTTTTTATAAGATGAATCACTCTTTCACTGAAAAATACGCCTCAAGATCATGCAAACCAAGTGTGAATTTGGGTCAAATCTGTCAAAAGTTTCAACTAAAAAGTATGCCTGCTCTTATTTGTCTTCTGCTTTGTTTTTTTTTAAAGTCAAAACATTTTGTTTAGAAAATGTTGAAACACAATGTTTTGACTTTCTGTTTTGCAATGGCACATTTTCAGCAAAATATGCTTAAATTGAATTAGGATGACAAAAAGGGTTTCTGTGAAATGCCTGAATGAGACATATCAGGGGACCTCAAACAGACTTTTCAATTTTGACAAGAAAACAGAATACCTTTCATTTTAGATTGATATTAAAAGAATAATTTGTTTTCCCCTGGTCTCGGCCAGTAACCTGAACAATGAAATTATTTACAGCTCTACTGAGCGCCACAGCTGCAAATGGTGGTTTTGGAGTGAAATGTCTCACTGGGAGACTGGCTTCCTTCAGCCTTCCCAGTAACTGGATTGCTGGAATACCAGAGCTGGCTGTTACAAGGAGACAGCCTCTTCTCAAAATCTAGACCAAAATCCAAAAATCTGGGGCTATGCTAAGCCTATTTCTAACATTTCCACTTCTCAGAAGAGGCCACGCAAGAGCATAAGCACCACCGTGGCTGACTTTATTTTAGGAACATCACCCTCTCCTTGGCAATATTTTTAGCGCCAGGCTTTCTGCTAGTCAGAAAGTAACGGGACCACTGTCTTGGGGTGATGTCAAGGAATCATCCAGCTGAAATATTTTCCTTGCAAAGGACGGATGTCTTGTTTGGTCAGAGTTAAGAGAATTTAGTCACAGCAGCAAACCACCACCAGTGCCAGCCAATGATACTGGTCCTGGGACCATTCAGCTCAGCCATGTCCCGGTATGGACCCTTACATCTCCTCACATCACCATGCGATCCCACCTAAACCCCCAGAGCAACCTCAGGATGGGGAATCAGAAGCGCTCACCTAAAGATGAAGATGAAGAGCATCAGCAACATGCAGAATGTGGCCACGTTGTCCATGGTCTTCATGAGGACTACAAGCTGGCGCTGGAGGGCTGGCATGAAGCGGACCAGCTTCAGAACTCGCATGAGTCGAAAGGTCCGCAGAACCGAGAGCCCCCCACCTTGCTGGCCCACTATCTCCCACACGCTGAGGGAGAAAAAAGGTCATTGCAGTATGAGAAGACAAAGATTAACACAAAGGCACAGAGGAGAGGAAGCAAAGGAAGGTGAAATTCAGAAAGAAGAGGGTTGGAAAGTGGGCAGAGATGCACTGCCAATACCCCTAGTGAGCTGGACTCCATCCAGGCTTGCAAAGAGCAGAGCCCCAGTAGAGTGTCAAAAACACGCCTGCAAATCAGTGGCTGCAGCTGCAGGGGCAATTACAGCCTTTGCACATGCCAAAAAACCAGAGAGCTACTTAATTGGGCACTGGTTGTACCATTTGGATCCCAGACTTTCCCAGGACATTGGGACTGATAGCCTTCTGCTTGGGCCTCTCTCTAAAATGACCATAAAATAACCCCAAGATATGTATTAGCAACCGTGTCCAAGTGCATTAATTTACAGCAGAGAAGTATAAAGTGTCACAGGAAGGTATTTATGCCCACTCTCCATTACGTTCTGTTTAATTAAACAGCCAAATGAGGGGAAACACACATAAAGAAGTCTTTAGGTTTGTACCTAATGACCACGATGATCCCATCAAAGATGTTGTATGGATTCTTAATGTAGCCAAAAGGACCATAAACAAGGACCTTCAACAGCATCTCCAGGGCAAAGAGGCTTGTGAAGACTATGTTGCTGATCTCCAGGGCATTGGTAAGCTCCTCAGGCTGGGGAAATAAGAGGAGGAAAGGGAGACAGTAAGCGGCACAGCTCCATATCCAGAATTACACCTGGAAATAAAACAAGCCCCAAAACTGCAAGTGTAGAAATACCAATGCTAATGGTGTAGCGAGAAAATGGCAATAGCTCACTCAAAGCCCAGGAGAGAGAAGAAAAATACTATCACTGTTTAAGATTTATACATCTGTTGTAAATTGAACAGGTAAATCCAGACATGGGCTTCACGTTAATCGCAGCTTTAGTACCACCTCAGGAGGTTTGTATAGAAGTGATGTGTATCGAGTCTTAACACTTTCACACCTTCCAAGCCAATTCACCTTATGCAGAAGGGAAAGTCAAACCATTTTCTCATATAAACGTCCTTTTAGGGCCTGTCTTTTTATTTAGTGCCTCATAAAAAAACTTCAAGCGAAGATTTTTCAAAAGCAGAGATTTGAGGTGATATAACTGGAATGGCTTAAAAAAAATCCCTCATTATCAGGAGGCCCCAGATACTACTACTGAGGAAGGGCCCAATCCTGGCATTCCAGACTGGCAGTCTAAAAATAGAGGTATGAAGCAACCTTAACAAACAGACTTCCAGTAATCTTAGACCTAAATTAATACCTTTCATGTTTTTCTCGCATATTTCACAGAGGGTTCCCAACAATGCCTGCAGACACCCAGCGCTGTGCTTTCCCTGACGGGTGGGCGAGCATAATTGGAAAACATATGGCAGAAGACAAAAACCGGTGGCGTAGTCTGTTTAGGATCAGTTAGTGGCAAAGACAGGAGCAGAATCTGCAGTACCAGATCCCTTCTCCCCATTTAACCCCAACACACAGCCGAAACTGCATGTTTCTACTTAAAGGCTTTGTTAAAACTGGGAGCCGAGGTCCTGCTGGCAGATAGCCGCGAGGTCGCGCTGGCCATGCCGAGGTGCCCCGCAGGGCAGTGGGCTGGCACAGTTCACTAAATACTTTATGCACACTGGGTGCTGGATTCCTCTTAGGGGTAGTTTGGCACTTAACTCAGATATTTTTCTAAATCCCCATGTGTAACCACCCACAGGTTTAGATGTCTGAACACCACGGTGAGTTACAGCCAGATGTGCAGGTTCACGGCAGCTACACCATGAGCAGATGCCAATGTGCAGCACGTGCTGTTGACTACCCTCATCGCTTACATGAAACACCTTCATGGCTGGCCCAGAACTTCCTACAACAGACCAGGAGCTGCCACTTGCAGCACAAGCTGTAAGGTTTGACAAGAGGCGCCCTACCCCCAACCTGACACCATGGGAGCCAGGAGAGGGGATGGCTCAGGGGAAGGGTCAACGCTTGATCAACTGTGTTTCAGAACCCCAGGAAACTGCAGCAACCAAAGGCTTCACAGATAAATTCACGTGGGCATTCAACTCTTTCTTTCTCAGGGTTGAAGTCTCCAGACACAGCTGGCCAGGCAAGTTCCTCCAACCCACTGTGATGGTAGATGGGGACCCAAACTGATCTGATCGTGGTAGTGTAATCCCTGAGGACTTGCACTGATACCAGTGGGAGCTTGTGATGACACAGCAATGGTCACAGGATAGCAAAGGGGGAAACAGCAGCACTGAAAAGTAATAAAAAGGAAAAAAAAAAAAAGTGGGTGTTGAACGCTTCCTATACCTCCAACATCCTCACTGAGGAACAGATCCCTGGGCTAGAGTTTGCCAAACACACCCAGTATATAGCCCAAATTGCCTCCTTGCTGATCTAGAGCTAAAATACAAATGCTCCAGCTTCCGATATTAAACACAGCCCTGGTTTAAAATCATATACCTATGGGAACACTCAGACACAAAGTAATAAATAGGCCGAGAACTTATATGTCAAGCTGCACCTCAGGACAATTTCAAATAGCTGAAAGTCTACATTAGTCACCAAAAAAATGCCAACTCATTCATGAGTGCCCCAGCGCCGAGGCAGGCTGTGCTGTTATCATTACCACAGCAATACTGCTCGAAAGGAAACATGTTCCTGGAAGCTTTCCTTCTCATCCATCAGCGCCACTAACCTGGTCCCTGGAGGCTGATTTCCACCTTCTGTTTCTCCCTCTGTGACTGCACTGCCAAATCTAACCAGCCCCGCAGGTGCAACCCGGTTAAGTCACTCGATGGGTGAGCAGCATCCAGCACCTTCCGCAGCCGTGGCACCCCTTCCCTGTGGGGGCTGACACGGAAAACCCAACCAGTCCTGACAGGGCTGTTGTGTCAATAGTGTGGATTAATGAAACCACACTGCGCGAGCACCTTCTGGTGGAAGATGTTACTGGGATGTACAAATCCGAATGGGAAGTGCTGGCAGGGCACAGCTGGGTGATGTGGGGAGCCACGAAGGGAGCAGTGCTTATTCTGCAACTCTCCCAGGACCCCCAGCACCCACTGGAAGGGCTGTGACCCCCCCCCAGCCCACGATACATCCCTCCCAGCCCACCCGGCTTGTGAGAGCCCTGGCACTGCTGCAGGAGGGCCACGGGTCAGCCCGTGCAGCATGGTGATGCACAACACCTGCAGCAGCACTGGATCCATCGATCTTCCCCTGCTTCACCCCGAAAAAGCTGCCTGGCCCCCCACTCCACCTCCGCACACTCTTTTCCACTTCTCTTGCAGGAAACAGTTTTTAATATCTGAGACATTGGGTGCTCATAATAAAAATGAAGAGCGGGATCTCCTGAACCAGAGGTGAGAGTTAATATCCAAAAATCTAACATTAATGGCCAAAATGGGTTGAAAGAAGAAGGGAAAACTTCCCTTTCACCTGGCCAGGAGAAAAGGAGGGTCTCCTGGGCAGCCTGGAGCTCTGCCAGGGGAGGACGAGGCGAGCAGCTGCTAGAAGCACACAGCAACCAGACCCAGCAGAAACTGAGGAGTTTTATTTTGCTTTGGAAAACAACACAGCCCTAAACAGTTGAGATGAGGCCATGCAAATTACTCAGAGGGATATTTGCAGCCAGCTGTGGATTGCTCTTCCCCAAGCCCCTGCCTCCCACACGGGGGGTCCCCAAGGCAGTTCATGAGCCCTTGCAACAGCTCTGCATCCCTTCCAAGGGATCCATCGCTGCAGCCAGCCCATGGGGCACCCACCCGGACCCCTGCCACGAGCACCACTGGGAATTATTCATAAAAACAGAGGTGGGCTGAAACTGTGATCCTGCCCAAGGGGATCACAGCCAGGCATTGGGGATTCAAACACTTCTCAGAATGCCAGCTACAGGATTTCCACGCAGTCATAGATGTGTACAGATAATAAGAGACTGTTTATAAAATGCTTCTGCTCTAGAGAAATCGCAAACATGTCTGAGACATCTTTCCAATACAACAGGATAGCAGCTTTTCTCTCCCATAGGAATTGAAATTGTCATCCTATCCCAAACAAGAATGCAGAGTTTCAGAACTGATGAACTGAAACACTTTGTGCCCAAAACTTTGAAAGCTCTCCCCTCCATTTCAGTCCCTATTCCCTTATCCATTTGCTCTGTACTGTAAATCAACTGAAATTAAAAAACATAAATAAAAGTCAGCTTGGAGAAGAACATGGAACTTTTTGTTCCCCAACTGTTCAAACAGACATTTCAAATATCTCAGACAATGTATTTCAATATTTTTTTTAAGTCAGTTCACTGAAACTGCTCCTCTCCCACAAACAGCTTCCAGTTTGATAAACAGCCATTTTCTGACAATAACTCTCTAATCAAAACAACATTGACCAGCTCTCGACATAATGTACCTGAGAGAGTCACTTCTGGCACACAACCAGCTCTACGGGTCCTTGCCAGGTGTAGAGGAAAGAGCTGGTAAACTCGAGCAGCTTTCCCCTCCAAGGGCCACAGCACCATAACCAGGAGGGGTAGCATCCTCCTTGTGCTTAAATGTTGTATTTGGAAAACAAACCCCTCCAGGACTCACCCTGTAAAGGGAATTTCACAGGGAGGCAGAGCCTAAGGTGCAGGTCCTGACGTTTCTTTGCGGCATAAAACCTCCTGCCCACCACCCCAGTTACAGCACATCTGCCACAGCCTCAGCATCTCCATTAAAAGAAGAGTCTGCTAATTCTCTCATCAGTAGCAGCAGTGACTAATTAAAAGGAAAGCATCCTATGATTAAATGAGCAACACCCAGAAAGAGTGAGACACAAGCATGATTCAGCTGTGGCACGAAACTCCATCTCTTCTGATGAGTATTCGGTAAATACTGAATTTTGTTTTCAGGACACCTCGCCTTGCTGGACACACAGACATGGTGTCCTGGATAAATCATCCCCTGTTAGCTCTCTGTTTGTGTAGTGTCGATTTGTTGATGTACCAAACAGCACATTGACAAGCTCTGGCAGCACATAAAATAGGAGCAGACAGCACAGCATCTCTCATAAACACCACGCGGCAAATGAAGGCGGCAGTGAGGAGGAGAGCCACGGGTGCCTGCCCAGACGTAACCCTGCCTGGCAGGGTGCAAACTGTAGTGGTAAGGAGGGGGTGATCTCTGCACCCTGCCTGGAGGTTTTGCCTGGCACCAAGCAGGGCACTGTCATGGGGGACAGGAGGAGGCAAGGGAAGATGTCCCCAGGTACTAAATGTTGCCTTAAGGGGTATCTCAGAGCTGGACCAAAAGGAGCCTTGCACTTTTTCAGCATTCAGCAATAGGATGTAACGCATTTCTTCCATGGCTGTTGTTCTTTGGTTTTTGTTTTTTAAACTGAATAGAAGTTCAGGAGTGAGGTTTCTGGTGGTAGAAGGGACGTGCTCCATCTGGGCACGAGACGGTGGCACACGCTGCTCCTTCCTGTGCACAGGGCTCCAAGGTGTCTGCTGAGCAAGCATGGCTGCAGGTAAGGGAGTGGGGAAAAAGGTGAGGACAGGGGCTGGGGTCATTAAAAATGTAAGTGCTGGGGGCTGTGTTCCCCAGTTCCTGAAAGAGAAGCCCTGTTGTGGGTTGGAGCACAACCAAGTACCCTGGCAGACAGTGCACAGAGCTTACAAGGCTTCTGCTCCTGCCTTCCTCCAGCCATGACCCACAGAAGGCACAGGCATGGCACAGGCTCTTCATCATCATCAGACCTGCACCCAGAGCTGGGGGCATGCCTGGCAGGGGTCTGCCCCCCCCATTTCACCCTTGTCCAGGCAGTGAGATACAGGCTGCGGCCAACCCCCTGCCCCTTGGGATGTCCGCACAAAAGAGCAGAAGCACCCCAGGGTCTTTCCTCTCTATCTTGCTAACAATATAATAAACCAGAAAAAAACACTGTCTCGCCACAGCACAGAGGGAGGGATGGGGTGACCGGCCAGGAGGCAGATCCCTCCTGATCCCAAGGGCTCTGCTTCTGTGAGCGGATCCAGAAGACCATGAAAACTTCTAACCCATTCAAATGGCTGCAGAATAAAACCTTTCTGAAATCATTACCATGGCAACTAAGGAAAAATAACACAGAAAGAAAATACCGACCTCAGCTATTTCACAGGAAACACCAACAACATTTTACTGACTCATCACTTGCACATTTTTAATATATATACATAAGAAAAAACTCAAACAGGTCACACAAAGACACGATTTTCAACCTGACACCGCTCCATTAAGATCCTCTCCATTCTCTGCATGGGTGCAGAGAGGCACTGGGTCTGCCTAGAAACAGGAGTCAGACCAGGAGTCCTGGGGCAGAATGCAAGAAATTCTGATGAACGGAAACAGCTATTAATTAACAAAACGAGGCACCCTTTTTTTGGCCTCTCCCATGCCCAATTCCCCACCATTCTGAGTCCTCAGTCAACTAACAAGACTTCTCCATGCCCTGCCCTCATCACACATTATTCCCCCTGCCTTAGTGCGCTGCTGAGCCATGGCCATCCAAAAACCCACTTTGGTTCCCTCGGGTAAATGAACTCCTCTTAGCTCCACTGCCGCTTGCTACTTTATAAATAGAAACTCAATCCACACATATTTTCAGCCATGACATCTGTTGTTTTGGGGGCTCCTTAAAAGGCATGGGGCTTTAGGTATTGTCCTGGGTCCAGCAGCACGAACCTGAGCCATGCTTAATCAGAGCCTGATAGGCGTTCTCTATGCATCCTTTGCCAAATTGGTTAAAGAAAACAATTCAGAAAGTAGCAGGATTGCAGTGGGTTTTGCTCTGTTCCTCCTGGGGTTGGAGACATGGAAAAGGCAGCGTGCTTGCTGCTTGGTGGGCTGGAGGAGGACTTCTGGGAAGTTTAGGATTAATAGGCATTTATTAAAAGGAAATTACTTTGACAGACAAGTGAACAAGTCCAGTTTCATCCCATCACCACATGGGAAAGGAGGGTTTTGTTACGGGCTGAACAGAAGCTGACTATTTCATGCCATGGCAAGTAATGCTGTTAAGAAAGGGAGGAAAGCAGCTTTCATTTGAGAGAAATGGGAGCTGTCTGCACAGGAGGGACTCCCACCACTGCCACTAATCTCCTCACCTTCCACCCATTCTTCCCCTTTACAAATGTCCCCCCCACCCCACACCTGCAGAAGGAAGGAGCTGAGTCCTACGGACATGGCACCGTCTGGTCCAAGACCTTCCTCTCCACCACATCCTTGTTGAGCAACTATGGCCAACAACCAAATTTCCCATCCCCAACTGCCCATATGGGTCCGTGTCCCCATGCACCTCTGCCTCCTGTCCACCTGGCGTGCAAATGAGGGGATGAGCCCTGAGCACGATGGAGAATCTCATCAACCAACCCTGAAGGGACATGCCATGAACTGTCCCTGCCCAAGACCATAAACAGGACCTGCAGACCATGCTCTCCTTCCCTAGGTCCTGGGGTTGGGCTCTCTTCACCACTCTCAGAAGGCACAGCAGTTATTCTTGCCTAAACTCCTTATCTCTCTCAGCTTGAGATTTCTGGATGAATATTATCCCAGAAAATGCAAGAAAAACATGAACTGGCTCATCCGTCTGCCCAGGTTTCGAAGGAGCTTAAGCTGAACAAAAGCTGCATTTCCACTTGGTCACACCTTGTAAGTACTTGAGATTTAAAACCCTCTATTTCTAGTTAATCTAAACCAAGTTTGAAACTTATCTCCCCATTAGTATTTGAGAAGGTACTAGGGGGAGGGAGGAAATAAAAGAAGAGAAAGAAAAAGGATGTCTCTGTATGGCTCCTGCACAGTTCTGCTGAACCCGGGTTTCTGATGCTGGTAACACTATCTCTAATGCTGACAGACGTCCACGGGGGAAAAGCCGGTTGTTTCCTAACATCAGCAAAAAAAACAATTATAACAAAGAGCTAAAATCCAGCAGAGACAAGGAAAAAAACCACTCAGCTCCTGTCTCTGCTCCTGCTGGGGGCTGAGCGGGGTGGGAAGAGGATCTATGAGGACCTGGGTGGCAGCAGGGCAGAGTCATGGGCACCAACAGCATCAGGACCAACCTCTACCAGGACAATCAGGGAAAAAAGTGGATTGACCCCTGGGAAATCACCAACAATCAGCAACCAGGAGCACTTACAGACAAAAGCATCTGCTGGTGCAAGCTGAGGATGCTCCAGAAGCTCTAGCTGGGTTTGCTGGCTTCCACCCAAGGGGAACAGCCACAATAATCAAAGAAGGAGCAGAGAGAAATGCCCAGCTATCTGCAGAGAGCAGTGATTTTTCATCTGCGTGGGGATGAAGCAAGTTTCGAAAACACACATCATTTTCCCATTTCACTGAGCCAGAGTCTCTTCTCAACGCTGTCTGAGCAGAGATAACACAAGGATACAGATGGCAGCTGAAACAACAGCTGTAATGATAGGATCTGAGGCAGCCCGAGTATTTCCAGCCTCTGAACTAAATTAACAGGAAAGGATTGACACTTAGAGCTCCCCATCCAGGGAGCTGAAGAAAACTTTAGTAGAAGTCAAGGAATTCACATAGACTCATTCTTAAAGCATGCAGAGAACTGAATTATCTGATAGAAAACCCATACACTTTCCAGTTGCATGAAATCTCATTTAATTTTCAAATCATTCAGTCTCCAGAACCAAGATAAAGTCTGGTTCATAGGCACAGCCCACTTTTTTTAATGACTACAAAGGACATGGCACCCCTGTATTTTGCACGGCACTCTGAAAGAGCTGTGTGAGTGAGTCAATTAAAACACGTGAGTTGCTACAAGACCTCGTAAACCCTTTAAATCATTAAGGAGCAGAAGAATTCACGAGGTCCATAAAAAGAATTACCCCCAATAACAAACAGAGAGCTGTTTTTGAAGTGAGTGATCCTAGTGATTAACAGCTCTGATGACTTCCATTAGCATTGACTTGATTCCTCCAGTCTCCAACATCAAATCATTAATAAGAGTAATTTCTACTTAAGCAGGAGCTAATTGAATACAGCGCATGCAAATCTATAGGGCACCTCATTTTCCTACTGTGGGAGTGCCCTATGGAGCTGTAGCACTGAGAAATTAAGTTGACACTAGCTACAGGCCCTGCGTTGGGCAAAGCCAGCAGACGCCGAGGGAGGGAAAGCCTCACTGTGCTGCCAAAGCTTTGATCACTTGGCTAAGAGTAGCTGGCACAGGGCGAGAGAGATGTGTAATGGAGTTAAATAGAGACATGGGATGTGCACCAAAGTGGAAGTGGAGATGTCTCTAGGAGGAGAAGACAGTGCATGAATGCAGGACTCTGCGAGCTCCCAGGAAGAGCCTGGGGCAGATGGACGCTGCCTGGGGAAAGGCTGTCTCATTGGTTTAGGGGATGCACACACGTGCATACGTGCCCTCCTGAAGCAAAGCCTAATGAATCGGATTCATAACAGGAAGTATCAAATTAGAAATTTCACCACAGAGGTAAGTCGGGCTGTACTATTAAGGGCCATGCTTGGAGTAAAGCAGACGAGGTGCAGGGTTAAGATGGTACAGCACTGGTTTGCATTGGTGTGTGATGCAAAGAGCCCCTGGAGCTACCTGGATGTGGGATGGGTCTTTGAGTCCCTGCACTCGCATGAAAAAAATCAAGAGATGTGCAAGAGATATCAAAATATTTTACAAAAAAGGATTCCCTTCCTTCCTCACCTGGAGGCCTGACACAGATACACACACACATGAAAGAAGCCAAAATTTAGATGTCCTGGATTGACCTGATGTGGAGCTGCCAAGGTCGGAGGGGACACAGTGCTGCCCACAACCGCCCTATGCAGCCAGAGCAGGGCCAGGCAGGCAGCACCCTGCGAGCTGCAGCTCACCCCCGGATCCTCCACAGCCTCCTCGGGAGGCAAACAAGCACTTGGCAAGATCTCATTTTGGCATATAGGGATGTCAAAGGAGCAGCCTCCATATGCCCGACAAATCTGCAGCTGCCCTCCACCACTCCTGCGGCCAGCAACAAAACGTTCAACTTGGCTGAAAGCTGCTGGAGATTAGGATGCTCTTGACCACCGAGTCCTGGGAGTAAAGTGCTTCTGATCCCCAAATCACCCTTATTTCTTGAGGCAGTGCTCACAAATGGATCCAGACCTGCTGCCTCCCAGCCTGCCCAGGACTTTGGACACTAGCACAGACTCAAGCACCCCATGACCTGGGGCACCAGCCTGCCAAATCCTCACTGTCCAGCTCTGTTACACCACTTCTCCATGGAGCAATGAAATGTTCCTCCCACACGGAGAAATCAATCAGTGGGTGTCATGACAGCTAATAATTTTCATTTACCTTCTTCCCTGCCCACTGAATTCAGGCAGAAGCAAAAGTACATAAATACCATTTGGGTGACTATTATAAATGCTTGAACCTGGAGCCTAATGGTTCCTCCATGCCAGGAGGTTTTCCAATGCTGCTGCAGTTACTGACCCTTCACCTCCCTTCTTGATCATCCTGGATACCTGAAAATTTCACGTCCTCTGATGCTGATTAGGAAGACTCCCATGTTTTCCAGCCTCCACTGTTTACATAAATAGACACTTTAATGCATTTTGCCAGCAAGCTTTCCTTTGATGCTTTGGCACAGATGGTTGATATTTCCATGCCGCAGCAGCTATTAGATCGTAACGTTACCGGTGACAACCCTACATCATCTGTACTGTGTACGCTCCAGACCCCTGCAGCAGCATGCACTAGGAATTCAGCTTGAGATTCTGCCACGGGCTGAGGCTGCTCCTGCCTTCTGCAGATGGAGTTTGCACACCTTGGTTTGGGGCACTGCAGCTTGTGGATTCCTACAACACCCTGCTGTAGCCGGCGGTACTCCACCAGTTACCCTCCCGCTACGGGGTGTTAGGCATCACCTCTTCCCACTTCACTGGAGAATTGTCTCCCATGGTTGATGAGCTTTTCTCCCTGGATGCTGTTCCAAAGAGACATCTGCTCTCTCTCCTATTTGTTTTTAAGAATGAACAAAAGGTTCTCTACAGGTCTGAACCAATTTCCTCTTCCTTCCTTCAGAGACACCAGGGTTTTGGATCGCTCTAGATCCAAGTCCCCACAAGCTCCAGCCATGGATTTGAACTGAATTCAGCTTTGGGGAGGCCAGAGCAGGACTCTCCAGTCTCTTGTTATGTTAACAATGGCAAAACACTGCAGAGATGGCGGCTGAAATTCAAGTGCTATTTAAACAAATGAATATGTAGGGTATAGTTCATACAATGTGAGTTCAGTCAAGGAAAATCGGAACAGCCAGGCAGCTCAATGCAAACCAGATTTTAAAAACAAAAACAAAACCCCAAAGCCCTTCCTCAAGGAAGCCCTTGCCGAATTCTTTCCCCTGCTGAGGAGTCCAACATCACGCCTTGTACTAAAGCCTTTGCATTTCACTCCAAGGAAGGACTTGGAGAAAAAAAAAAAAGCAGTACATTATGGAACACAGTCTGGCTTACAGCCAGGGCTGGGGGGAAAGCAGCACAGAAACCCTCTGGTTTAGCAGCACATTTTACTCCTGCTCTATGGCAGAACAAGCTTTTGCAAAGCCCTAGCTGTTTGAACCTGCAGTGCTGCAGACTCTCAGCTTCCCTAAGGCGGATCAGTCAATTGGTTCAACAGTGTATTTAAAATCCCCTGGAGTCTACCTTTAAATCACCTTTATATTCCTCTACCCAAAGCTAATAGTTTCTACCTGCATTTTGCTTCATCTCTGTAGAAAAACAAGCTACTTAGCAGCCACATTAATAATCCGTGGCAATCTGGTTGTCATTTCCCTGATGGAAAATTTCACACTGCTGCCCAGCAGCCGCAACATGGTGAGTGCTATGTGCACCTCAAACCACTCTGCTTTCCTCCCACTAAACCCAGCAGTAGTGAGAAAGGCAAGAGTCAGAGCTGGACGGGTGAGGAGGATGGGCAGAAAACGCAGAGCTAAGCCTGTACCTACAGCTCACGCAGGAACCATGTGGAAGCCACTTGATGTTGAGTGAGAAAGTCAGCAAGCTCATGTCAGAAGGAGCTTAGAGGAAAGCCAGCTCCTGAACCCCCTGCCAAACGATGGCAAAGTATTAGTTGACAATGACTTTACTGTGGAAGGTGGTCTATGGAGAGGAGCTTCAGGATAGAAAATTCTAAGGTAGGAGATGAACTGGGGACACAAACTACCTTTGCTATGTGCACCCAGCACCCCTGGCCATGGGTGCTCAGTCTGGCCAGTTGGCTGATGGGTGAATGCAAATGAACAGCAAGAGGTGGGGGCCAGTGTCCTCAACACACTCCCAACTTCTACTCACTTTGATATGCCTTCAAAGAACCACTTTCACCCTAAATATCCCAACCGGGCCTTCTCTGGTTGATGAGTCTGTCAAGCAAGTGACTGAAAGACTGTTTCAGTCTTCTAGGCGTCTTCCATGGAGAAAAGCAGGTCCCTCCAGGATGCCTGTCCCAAGGCGAGACACAAAGCCTTCATACTTTTCTCCCCTGGCTATAATGAAGACCTCAGCTCATCAGCTCCTGCCTTGAAGTCCAGGATGCTCTGTGGTCCCAGAGCTGCTGAATTCCACCCAACACTGCTGGGGACACATATGGAAGGGCAGAAGCCTTCTTCCTCCTTAAGAAACCACCAGCCTCTCACAAAGTAGCTGATAGTGCATCCTCTCCCCTCTAGCAAGGTGATGGTAAACAACACAAGGCTTCTGACATGGCACCATAAAACATGTCCTGAAAGTACTTATCCTAATATAGCCCGGTGTGCCTAGGGTGGCCTCATGTGAAAAGCCCAAGAGGTAAATATTCATTAAATAAGCAGAGAGCTTAATATAGAAAGTCATGTAGTCAAGTACTCTTCAAGCCCCCTCACGTCTTTGCAAACATCAGCCGACAAAGATAAATTTGGCGCAGTTGATCACTTGCACTTTTAGGAAAGGCTCTTCTAAAAGAAAAAAAATCACATGTTTCAGTGTTTATAATCTCTGCAGAAAGGCCTGGTCCAGCATTTCTCCCCTCTAATTCCTGCTCTCATAACTGTCAGATTATGAAACTGCAGACTATAAGCCTCCAGAGTTTACAGAAAAACACCTCTCTGCTCTCTGCTGCCACTTTGAGCAGATGAACTAATAAAAACAATCTCTGCTATTCACTCCAAATGCCTGGGAGAAAGGAATCTGGAACAGTAGTAGCTTCAAAATACCGTCAAAGAAAGCAACCACCCACAGCGTCTGGAGTACCCCCACGCTTATCAGCTCCCTTCACCTTGTTACCCAAAAAACACCACAAAAATCTGCCTCTTCCCATCCAGCTGCCTGCTGGGACTCACCACTGGCCAGGGCAGAGGCCAGAACCCTGCTGTCCTATTTTCCCCGAGCTAAAGAATTAAGGAGCTGTGTTGCCTTTAGAATGTCTGATGACGGGAGCTTGCTCAGCCACCCATCCCCAGTGGGATGGTCCCCCTGGTACACACACAGTGGGAGCCTACACCAGCATCTCCCAAAGATGCTCCTGGTAAAGGGCAACAAGCTTTGACAATCTGCCCCTTAGACAGTCACAGCAAAGACGTGGTGGACCTGCTTTCACCTTTCAGCCAAAGGAAGAATATAACTGCCTATTGGTTTCTGAGAGCAACCTCCTCACCAGGTTCTTAGGAGATGATCTTCCTGATATCATTAAATAAAGGTGGGATCACTCAAACTTCCCCACAAAACTCCCACCAAGGGCAGCACATGAAGGTGAAACCTGCAGGACTTCAGAGCACATCGCTGTTTAATGTGTACTGAAAACAGTGGTTAGCCAGCCAGACTGTATTAGGACGTCAGGGAGAAGGTGCTGGCTGGAAGGGACACATTTAGCACAGCCACGTCCCCCTGGCATTTGGTCATTGAGGCATTAACGCCATGGGAGGACACGGAATTTGGAGCCGATCTGCAGCCACCACCACTGCCACAGGGAGCTGTGGGTGAAACGTCTCTGCGTACAACCGTGAGCAACTCTGCAAACACAAAATGTGCCAGGAAGGGAGAAAAGAAAACACCCATGGCTCAAGATGCAGGGGAGTTCCCAGCAAAGGCTGGCACTGGGACAGGGGTGGCCGTGTCTGTCTGGGAGGGGAGAGGTCTGGCATCCCACGAGAAGCACCGTGCGGGGCTGGCCACTGGGAGCCCTCAAGCCTTGGAGGGGTATATAACGAGGTTTTGCAGCATCTCTGCTAATAAACTTCCTCCCATACCCAGATGAAGTGCACACCAAGCCATCCCATGCCCACGGCAGGACCGAGGGCACCACAGCAGGTGTGCTGCCAGCAGCAGCCACAAAACCTACGTGAGATCAGCCCGTGCAAAAGCCTCTCTAAAAGCAGAGCTCTTGTCATCCTTATGGAGACATTTCAAGAGCAACGTGGTGAGTCCTTTTCTTAATGACTATATATAGGGAAAAGCTCTGCTAGGGGACAAGTGTGCGAGAGGCTGGAGCAGAGGCAGCCTCTCGCCTGCAAGGACTCAGATAATCGAGTGGAGGAATAGCCAGCGATGAGTCTATTTTGGACTCAGCATGCTGTTGCTGGAGCGCTCACCGGGGAAGTGAAGGCATTTGTTACCTCTGCTCCAGGGACCGCAAATTCAATAGACTTCCCTGCCTGCAGCTGCACCAACCCTGGATCCCGCAGCCGCCAGCAGCGCTGCTAGCACTGCCAGGCTGGCACAAATCCAGTGGCAAACGGCTGCTCTGTTTGGCCCCCATGCCACAGAAACCTGTCACGCGTGGTGCTGCCCACGTGACAGTGGTCTCGGCATGGTGTTGAGCATCCCTGCCAGGGGTGAGATGCGGGAGGTCCTGCAGCCCAGTATCCGCCAGGGTGATTGCTGCCTGCAAGCTGGAAGCAGGCTCAGAGGAGAAAAATCAGCCCTGCTCTATCCCAGGACCCTTCCTACAGCATCCCAACACCTCTTGCCCCAAACCATCCCACCGGCGACTGGAGTCAGACCCGTAACACCTCCCACATCCCCACTGCACCTGGAGCTGCCAGGACAGCGCTCACCTGCTCGTGGTACTCGATCCCCATGCTGAGAGTGTTGATGAGAATGGCCACCATGATCCCACGGCCGAAATATTTGCTGTCCACGATCTTCCGGAAGGTCTCACACACCACGTGCCAGAAGGCCAGCACCCGGCTCGCTCTCCTGGTGCGGGCTCTGGCCCGCTGCGGGTCCCGCTGGTCGCTGTAGTGGGCGTCCTGTGTGAACTCGTAGACGCCTTCACTGTCTGAGTCAGCCGTCTCGTTGTCCGTCAGCTCGGCCTCGCTCGCCAGCGCCTTGAGGCAGTAAGGACAGCTCTCGGGGTTGCAGGAGCCACTATCCAGCTTGGCGCAGGGGCTGGAGATTTTGCAGGAGCTTTGGCAGGGACCTGAAATGCCAGCAGGGCAGGGGCAGGGCAGCACGTCAGCTGGGACAGGGGGCTGCGGACGGCCATGGGAGCAACCCCCAGTGCCCGTTAGCACCAAGCTGTTGCCCTTGACAGGACAGGCATTTCCTAAGGGGAAAAAGGGCTCCTGCTGGGTTAAAGAGCCCTAGACAAAACCTGGGCTCTCCCAACAACCTTCTCCCCAATTACAAAGCCCTCTTTGTTGCCCTCAGGCAGACACTGCTGCCAGCCCAGGACCCCTACCCCACCTCATTATAGCTCTGGCCATTACAGCTAGCAGAAAGCGATCAGCTTCCCTGGCCCTGGCACGCTCCAGACTGTAATTATGTGGAGCACTGCTGCCAGCAGCCTCCTTTCTTGCTCCTGCTGTTTGCTGATGCTCCAGAATCACCAGCTTCCCCCTCCACGTGCTGCCCTCAATGGCAGCTCCCAGCTGCCAGGTGGCTCCCAGGTGACAATGCCAATGGGATATTCCCCAAAAATCCCACCAGCTGGCTGCAAGGGGAAAGGCTATCTGCAAAGCACACTCCTGACTCATGCACAGCAGCGTGCAGCAGCGCAAACAAAAACCCAGTGCTAAACCAACTCAGAGACCAGCTCTGTGTATTTAGTCTCTGGGCAGCTCTTGGCTGGGGGCAGGGCTTGTTTTTTTCCCTGCACAGCTCCTGGCTGGGAAGGTCAATGCCCCTGTGGTGGGGTGGAAAAGACATTGATTGCCTAGGAAAGCTTGGCCAGAAACACTCCTTGGAGGCTGAGAGGGTTTGGACTAGACTGGCCTGAGCTCCCAGACCTCAGGATGTGGAGGGGAAAGAGCATCTTGCGGTGAAGGTATGAAACACATGATCCAGGAAAGCTGTATTTGGTGTCTGGCTCTGTTATAGGCTTCCTGAGCAAATCACAGATTTTTAATACTCGGCATCTGCAATTGCCATTGACCACTAGTGCAAAGCTGACACTCGATCTCCCAAGCCTCGTGTCCTGTGGACAGTGCTCAGGGATGCGCTGGGACTCAGATCTGGAAGGGGTCCATCCCCAAGTTCTGCAGCAAGTGGTGGGCAGCACAGCCACCTCCAACCCCTGCATTTTGGCAAGGAAGAGACAAAGCCATTTGGAAGTGGCCAGGCTGGGCTCCAGCTCTGCTCAGTGTCACTGAGCCCAGTTCTAGCTGATTTGGGGAGTGAGGGATTTGAGCAGCGTTCCCTGTAATTGCAGAATAAATTGGTTTGCGGGGGGGACACATGGAGATGGGAAAGAAAATGGGTTCACTGAAAACATTAATTTCGCTTGGATTCTTGCAAGTATGAATTCTGGAAAATTCTGGTTAAAACCTCTCTCCTAGTTTTGGCTATAAGATGCCCTAGATAGGTCAGAAGACTCATGTTGGCCTCACCTGCAAAGCCATCGCCTTTCTCTGTAACATGGACTGAAAAGAACCCTGTAAAGATTCAGAAAGAGAAAGAAATCAGATCGTAGCTTGTATTTCTGCAAGGCAACCCCAGACTGACGTCCAGCCCCAGGCTCACCCGTGCTCTGCGTCTCCAGCAGCTTGTGCATGGTGCTGTACGGCCCGGGCGGGATGTTGAGGCTGCTCAAGGTGCTGCTCCCGGCACCGACTGCCGCCTCGCCCAGAGTCTTCTCTTTCAGCATCTCGTGGGAGGTACTGGGGTGCACCGTGGGGTACACCTTGCTGCCCACAATGTTCTTGGGGATCCCCTCTGGGCTTGGCAAGCCGAGGCCCGGCTGTGGGAGGGATGACCGGCAGCGCACCGGCTCGAAGTGGCAGTCAGCATGGTAGATGCTGTGGACAGACTCAGTGTTGCTGGGAGCGGTGCTGGGGGTCCCGTGGGGGTTTGGTGCCAAGGGGGGGAGCATCAGCCGGTTGGTCCCGTTGTGGAGTGAGCTGGTCTCCACATCACTGATCTCCGGGCTGGCGCGGGGTGCCCGCAGGTTCCCATTGCCCAGGTGGTAATGGTGGTGGTGGTGGTGGTGGTGGTGGATGAGGTGGTGCACAGAGGACCTCTTCCTGCTCCGGCGCTTCCTGGCGTGCCGGTCGGCCCCCGTCTTGCTCGTGGGGCTGGTGAGGAAGCCCATCCTCACGCCTGCCACCCGGTAGACCTCCACGAGCTGCTTGCTGCCTTTACGGGCAATGTAAACCAGGTACTTGAGGAGTTCATCATAGCAGCTGCCTGGCTCCGAAAAGCTGGCGAGGGTGCTGGCGTTGGACAGGTAGCGTACCCGCTGCTCCTTCATCAGCTGGCTCTCACGCTGCTTCGTCTCCGAGAACTGCGTTGCTATTACCACCAGGCAGAGGTTGATCATGAAGAAGGAGCCCACCTAAGGGGACAGGAGCCATCAGTCATCTCAGAGTGGCCATGCCCACCCCACAGCCCTGCCTCGCCCCACCATGCCTCAACGCAAGGAGTGGGGGGCAAACCCCAGCCAGCCCCAGCCCCTGCGTCACCCAGCGGGGACCCCTGTCTGGGACCACGGAGGGGCTGACTCACCCCCCGAGCCCCCGCCCTGGGGACTCCCACGCCAGCGCTCCATGGAGAACGTCAGAGATCAAAGACGAGAGAAGATTATTTTGACAAAAAGCTTTTGCTCTTTTAAGATGGTGTTTTTCTCTCTCCGCAGACAGCGGTTGTAATTATCACAATTAGTGGCATTACGATGAATGCACTGAGCCTTCCTGATAGGAGCGTTTTTTCTGGCAGTGTGTGGGCAGCTTGTGAGCAGATCTCTTTTCCCCTGCTAACGGGATTTGCGGGTGACTGTTACACAAGGGCATCAGCAGTCTGTACCCACAGCTTGGAGATTTTATTTCCAACCAGGGTTTCATGAGGTTCTGCCTTCTGCAGAGCCCAGCATGGATCACGAAGAATTACTGACGTGCTAAAGGGCTATCACACAATGCTAACATTACTCACACAGCATCTGGAAAAGTACTGCTTGCCCTTCCTCTCCGTCATTTCGGGGATGCTGAGAGCAAGGGATTGTTTCTTTTTTGGGGAAGCTAATAGATGAACTAGAAAAAGCATCATGGACTAAACGACCTCCTACCTTCTCATCAGGTTTTGAGTCCTGGTTTGATGAGGAGCAGAAATCCCCACAATGGCCTAATGGACAACGTGCAGCTATTTTGCTGGACTTAGTCCAATTAGACAGCAAGAAAGGAACTCATCTCACTTAGCTACATCTAAGTGAGGCACCTAATGATCCTTTAGAGTCAAGAGAGAAATAGGCACATCAAGTCTGCAATGCATCTAATTTATTTTGGATATCTACCTTTAGAGGAGATGAATCACCCCCTTAAAGCACCAATTTTTCTCCCTTGATGATAAAGGGAGTCTAGACAACGAACTCAGCCAGTCATGGTAGACAATCCTGCTTACACAGATGAAGCCCATCATGGGATCCCACCCCACAGAAACTCTTCGTTGGGTCCTTTGTGGTCTTGGGTGATGCTGTGAAGCATGGTTGGGCTGTGGGCAGTTATCTCTTCCCTCCTTTCTTAATGTGCTCTCTGGAGTTTGGGTCTGTTTTCCTGAAGTGTTCCCTCTGCACCAAGGACCCAGCCAGCTGGGTTATTCAATATGGGGAAATTTCTGGGCAGCCTCCTCACCTTCCAGAGCAAAAAACCTGACCAGGGGAAATTTGTCTACTTTTAAACTTAAATTCAAGGTGGCAACTAAGGCAGAGGACCTGGGGGCACAAGGAGAGTAGTAGAAACAGCAGCAACAGAAGAGTATCTGTCATAACTTAAGTGCATCTTTATTTCCTTTCTTCATGTTAGCAGCAAAATGCAGCTGCAATGCAATGCTGTATTGAAGCTGCATGTCTTCCACAGGCTGGTTTCTACCCCTCCTACGTGGCACCAGCCTTTATATTCAGTGTATTATCTTCCCTGTTCCTCTGGGTCACTCCACTCTGCCCTCTCCACATGCCAGGAGGACCCCCATGTTCTAAGGCCACTCACAATGATCAGGAGGATGAAGTAGATGAAGTTGTAGAAGGAGTGTGCGTCCATGACAAAGTACATGATGTCCACCCAGCCTTCCAGTGTGATGACCTGATGGAGACAGGAAGGGAAAATGAACCCATCAAGGCTCAATTACAACACCAAGTACACAAACGATGTTTCTGCTGGCTGGGTCATTTCTGACACCCTATAGCTGGTCTTGGTGCAATACAAGACACTAAGGAGCCAAATCCTGCTCCTACCAATGCCAATAGCCACACTACCAGCTGCTCAGTCTGAATCTAGCCCTCCTTTTCCAGCTGGACCTAATGCATTACTGCATTTTGCAGAGGGAAGAGCAGTGTCTAGGCTCTGCTCCACATCAGGGTGGCACTACTGCACACACAGGGATTGGAAACTGGGGTTTTGTCTGTGAACCTGAGATAGAGGCATCTTCAAAGCAGGCATCAAATTGCATCCCTGACATTTTGAGCACCATGCACTACTATATAAGTGCCTGCTGGTGCAAAATAGCCCCCAGGAGTGTGATTACGCAGCCCCTGGAAACATGTTGGGGGCCAGACCACCCACTTTGTGACAGTTTGCAGACAGCGCTTACCTGAAATATCGCGATCCAGGCATAGCCAATGTTGTCAAAGTTGATGGCTCCCTTGAAGGGGTTGTGCTCCCCGGCAGAGCAGTTGGTGTAATACTGGTTCCAATTGACACAGGACGTGTTGGTGGTATCATTGTAGGAATAATAATCCAGGGTACACTCGAGACCCTCTTCCCTCCGCGTTGGGATACTTCGGCAGTAGCGCATCCCATTCTCCCGGGGTTGGGAGCAGATGAAAGGGTTCTCGTCTTCGTTCTCTGTCTGGTAGTATTGCTCCAAATCCACCGTGTAGGGGCTGAAAGAGTCCAGACAGGGTTTGCACACTGATTGCAGGCAATACAGCAAGGTAACAACTGTAACAGCAAAGTCTGACATCTGTTATTCTGGATCTTGAAGCTTTTTTTTAAAACAGATCCCCTTGGACTTTCTGCAGTCCCACTGGGTAAGATGATGTCCCTGAGTTTTGGGAAACTGAGGCAGCACACTCGGCCACCCAGAAACACCTCTGATGACATTATTAAGAGGCATTCCATCTGGAAGTGCTCTGGCTTTGACTTTATGGGACTAAGAGCAGAATTCAGCCCAGCAGGCTTCTCAGACCTGTCTTTGCTGCAGTAAGATGGAGATCAGTCAGTTTAAGCTCCTGTATCTCCTGTCCTCCTGGAGATGCTGAGAATTGCTTGGGGAGACTCCACGTACAAGGACCTCCCAAGCTTCTTAAAAACCAGAGACAGGGCCTTCATCTGCATTTCACAGTGCCTGTTCAGCCCATAGATAAGCTCTAAATTCCCTCTGAGGGTGGCCTTACCACAGCAAACCAGGCAAAACACTCTTCAGGAAGATGAAACAACCCATGGCCAGCCAGAAACTGGCTTCTTGCTCTGTGCACAGCTATCTCCTTAATGCTGCCAGGACTCCCACTAAAGCTTGCAAAGATATTTTTAAGCCTAGTTCAGCCTGGTTAATTCCTGCAGAATTGCCTTTAATACCCTTCAAAGCTTATCTAAACCCCTGGAATTCTGGCTCAATTAAACAGCACCCAAAACTGTGGCTCTATTGGATTTACTCAGTGGTGAAGCAGTCCTTCTGCTCTGCTGCCATTTACTTAACAGGGCCATGCCCTGGTAATGACTCTCACAACTGTTCTTTGAGGGCATGACCTACAAAAGGGGTGGCAGTTGATTAGGAGATGTATGGAAGTGGATAAAAAGTGCATCATGTCAGCTCCAGACCCAGGAACCAGTCTAGCCACAGCAGCATTATCATGGTCCTGCGGCGTGCAAGAGAGAGGCTTTGGGCTTGCAGGATTTCTCCAGGTGTGGATCTAGACAGATCAGCTCCAGGGAGTCAACATTTGAAAAAAAATCCACTGAAAGGTGACAGGAGTGCTGGAGCTCAGCAGAGCAGCCATCAAGGACTTGCAGTCCCCTGCCCTTCTCCTAGAATTCAAAGGGAGGGAGGTGATGAAAAAAAGCAGATAGGTAGGAGAACAGGTATGAAAATCCTGGCTGAATGAAAGAGGCTGACAGCTACCAGGTGTTTCAACCACTGTTCAAACATTCCTGCATCTGGCAAGCTGACTGCCCTGGAAACTGGGTGCTACAAAACCCCATTTGATCTAAGAAGTGCTCTTGGCCTTAAAATTGAAGGATCTGCGAAAACTAACACGTCGGGACAAGGACTATCTCTTGCTCAGATGGAAAAGGATCTAGCATCACAAAATGTATGGCAGCTCCATCAGCTTTCCCTGGATTTAGGTGGGATTACAAATGCCATACCAACAAACACTAACATCTGCTGAATGGGATTCAGACCTCAATGGCTCAACAAATGCAGAAAAGGTCATACGTTAATGATATGCGGAATTTAGAAAGCTTGAACTCTTATTCTGAGGAGATTTTTGGAGGGTCGTATCACAGAGGCTCCCAAGGGCTGGCTGAGGGTTAAGAACAGCTTTGCAGGACTCTAATCGCAAATTGTCACAGCTCGCTCTGTTCTGGCCACATGTGCCTGAGCAGGAGTTGTGGCAGCATTTAGGAGCAGGGAGCATTTACAGAAGATCAGGGCTTTTTAATGGAGGATGATATCCTTGTCTCCTGGGGGGACAGACTCGCCCAAGCTGGAGAGACACTCCTGCTGCCCTTGCAGACTCACATGCTGAAGTTCTCGGGGAGGAAGCAGCGGTTCCTGAGCAAACCTGCCCACAGCTGGACTCCCACAATGCCAAAGATGAAGAAGACGAAGAAGCAGAGGAGGAGGACATTCCCCAGCATGGGCAGCGTGTCCAAAAGAAGCGTCACCAGGATGCGCATACCTGAGGTGGAGAGAAAAGGCCACAGCTGAATTTTCTTATTCCAGCTATGTTCTTCTGACTTTTTCCTTACCATCCATGCTTTCCTTCTACTGGTAGCCACTGCCTTTCCAACCACCATCCCCGTCGTGCACACATGGCTTGCAAACACCACGGCTCCCCAGTCTCCTCCGGTTTCCTCCCGGAGCCCCTGGGATACCCCCCTTCATCCATGCCCTGCTCCTGGGCACATGACCTACCTGCCCCACTCCTCTCGCTTCACTCCCCATCTTCAAGCCCTCTTCTCCTGAAGTTTTCTAGCAATTATATGTCTCCTTTCCTGAGACCGAACTGATGTTTTCCCTTGCTCAGTCATATTTCTTTCCCCACTCAGTATATATTAAAATTCCCTCCCCTCCCTAATTCCCCTCATCTACCCTAAATCCCCTCTCTTCCTTAAAATACAGGACTCTCTCTGGCAGTTAATTCTTACAAGTTCAGGAACAGCCAGTTCTGTAACAAAGACAAATTGATGGTGACTTCAACTTGACATTTACACACAAAAAAATTGATTTCATCTGACGTCTCTGTAATATTCTGCTCATCTCTCGCTCTCCTTTTTTCCCCATCTTCTGCATTCTCTCACTCACTAATATTGATTTTCATTTAAAGAAAGCTTTACTGCTGCACCCTTTACTTTGATACTTCAAGACAACTTTTTTCTCTCTTCCAGATGCTGTCACCTCCTCTATCAGGTTTTTTTCTTCTACTTCTCTGCTGGGGAACAACCACCTTGCGTCAACTCCTAATTAACTGAAATGACTTTCTGTGGTTACTGCATTTATCATCATACAAAACTCTCTTTTTTCTTTTCCCACCTTACATTTCTATCCCATTGTAACTACGTTGCAAAGAAGCCAAGATAAATTACCTGGGATTTCAAAATACATTAAGTGAATTACATCCCCAGTTAGACAGTGGCGGATAAATTCAGCCATCCATCAGTTCAGCAGTGGAGATAAAAAAAAACATTGCAAACAGGATTCTGGAACTACCGTAATGACTGAAACAGCAGCAGCAAAGCCAGATTAAGTTCAAGAGTCAGGAGCAGAAAAATAGATACAGCCCAGGCACCTCCATCATCGGTAGACAGAACTGAAGCTGATTAGTTCTCGTCAAGGCACTGGGCTAGTTCAGATAGAGGAGTTCAGACTTGAATTTAATTTGGTTCAAAAAATGCTGGATTCAATACCCAGGATTGTAGGATCAGGAAAATGATGTTTCTGATGCAGTTGTACTTACGCCTAAATACACCTGATCCATACAGCGGTCGAGAGGGACGGAGCTCCGCACCTCTCGCAGAGCTCTGGCTTTTGCCCAGCGCAGCAGGAACGGCTCCCTGGGCAGCCTGGCTGGGTGTGCGATGGCCTGATAAGCCAGGACTGAATAGCCACCTCCCATCCCACCCAGGCTTGTTCTGGAGATGCTGGGGTTTGGGGCTACGTGGACCAGCTCCTCAGCGCCTCCCGAGGGGCTGTCTACAGGCACGACAAGATTTCCTCACCCTGATTTCTCCAGGAAAGGATGGGGTAGCACAGGGAGGGTGGAAGCAGCATGGCTCAGAGCCCTCTGCCCGTGCTGCCTGGCAAGGCTGTTGGCTCAGGCAGTCCCTACCACCCACATCCCTTCAGCTTAGCAGCCTCCTAAGTACCTGTTAGGATGAGAAAGGTAGGTGTCTGACAACAGTCCTGGTTATCTTATTGACTGGTGGCTCATCTCTGATGCCACAGGTGTCAAAAGGAATATTCTTTAAAGTAGGAGAGTGACCGGCACTGGAAACCAAAGAGTGGTGGTAGGACCTTAGCACTGCCAGGCCTGGGTGAATGTTTGAGCTGCAGTGTAAGATGGGAAGCATCTGTGTTTGCTCTTCCATCTTTGGGGCACAGATACCGAGAACTTGTATCAACTGGGAGGAATAAGGATCTGACTTACTGGGGACCCTGTTAATGGCCCTGAGCGGCCGCAGGACGCGGACAGTGCGGACCGCTGAGAAGCTGACGTTCTGCAGGTCCAGGGAATACTCCAGCATCCTGCAAAAGACATGAACACAGAGAAGTGTCAAGGATCTTCTGGAGAAAGGCTAGATTATCAAACACTATAAATCAAATATTATATGCCAACTGCTCACAGAGGGACTTGTTACTGCATCTCTCCCATCAGGAAAGTTTGCCAGAAGAATTAATTAAGGGCTGTTTGCGTATCAGAATAAAGTCAATGAGCAAGAATGTGACACACTAGCTCCCACAGCCACAGCAGATCTCTCTCCCTCATCTGCTTTGGTTACTGGTTTTGCACAGGTCCAGGGCAGAAGCTTCTGAAAGTCCCTGCACACTGCAGGGAGGCAATTTCCAGACACAGCCCTGTTTTTAACAAGAGTTGTACAGATACTCTAATGAATCTGGGTTTGCTGTGCTGAGCACCACCACAGCTCTGAAAAGAAGAGAGGAGCATCCCCTGTCTCAGACCCTTTCCATGGGGCAGAGGAGGTTTGCAGCACAGGACACCGAGCTATGCTAGCTCTACCCAGCAGAGATCATTGGCAGGCAGGACTCAGGTGGACAGGCAAGCGCACAAATCAAAACTGGTAACACTTGTAGAGAACAAATGGGGCAAACATGGACCAAGGAACCTCCCAGTGCTCCTACGCCATGCCTGACGGGGTTATTTCACAGCTCGGGACACTGAAGTGCAACCTTCACATGACTTCACATGTCTGAGGATACACTTGGACTTCTGCAAGTCCCTGGGGTCCCCCAGCACCACCTCGCTCTGCTTATGGCACATTTGTTCAAGCATAGTGGGGCCATCAGTCATGTCACCACCAGGACTTTGCTCTCCAGCCGTGGGAAGACACAAGAGCTCTGCCCAAAAGCATTCTTGAAGAGGCAGAGCCAGGCAAAGGCAAGGAAGAGGGCCACGAGGCTCCCTACACAGCCAGGCTCCTGCTGCCACAGGCATCCACAGGATATTAATCTCTTCTGAAAATTATCAAGTTCCATCTCAAAACTGGTTGGGTAGTTCCCTCCCTTCAATTTCGATGGTTAGAAGCCTAACTTTCAGCCTGAATTTATTCAGGACAAGCTCATATCAATTTGCTCCTAAGGCAGCACTGTCTTTTAAGCAGCTTCTAGAGCTGTTCTTTGTCCCTGGTGTTTACCCACCTGATATATTTACAGAGGACAAATCACATCTCCTCTCAGCCTCGATTTTGCGAAGCCAAACAAACCAGCTCTTCCAGCCCATCTCGCAGACAGGCTCTCTGCTTCCCAGTCACAACCTTTCTCCACACCTGCCCTGGTCTGAATTAATCTTATCTGATTAGACATCAAGCTTCTGGAGGAGGCTTTGCTGGCACCTTGCACAAAGGTGTCAGTGCTGCCGCCTCCCTCCCTGCTGGAAATCCCACAAGACTCATCAGTGCTGTGTGAGCTTTGCCACGGCTGCAGCATGCGGGAGGTTTCTGCTCTTGCTGTAATCAGCCAAAGCCACTCTCCTCCCTCCTGGCCATCAGCAGGTGAGAACCTTCCAGGGTGGAGAAGACTTTCTCTTCCTAGTTCCCAAATACATGACTCCACACTTGATGCAGTGACGCTTTATCCAGTTTCTCTTGCTAGGCTCTGATGAGGATGATGATGATGATGATGATGATCAAACCTATCTAAGATCAAAATAACTTCAACATATTCCTCTGTATTGAGCTGACACCCACAGCGGTGGGACAGTCCCAGAAGCTGAACTTCGGACAGGCACACATGAATGCTAGGAGTTTGTTCTCATCTTCTGACCAGAGAAGAAGGCAGCACGTCCATGAAAGCCCCCTGCCCCCAGTGACAAAACCAGCCCCTTCCTCAGGGTGTGGGACTCACCACACTGGGTGAGCTTTGGCTAAGGTGAGGAGAGGGGCAGTAATTTCCCTGGGCTTTAATGCTTCTCAAGTTTCACTTGCTGTTTGAAAGGATTTTTGTGTGGTTTGCAGGATTCAGGTAAAAAGTTCACGTCGAACATACAGTTTTTCTTTCATCCATTATTAAAACAGAGGCTACCAGCAAAATTCAGAGCAGCATATGGTTATTTACACCAAGGCATATCATTTTCTGATTAATGACAGCTCTAGACTCACTTCCAGAGATGTATATTCTTGTAAGCTGCAATGGGCATGTTGTAAAATGCATTTTGATTTAACATATTAAACAATAATTATAATGCCAAATTTAAAAAAAAAAAAAAAAAACAAAACAACCAAACAACACTTGCTCAAACAGTGGTTTGAGAAAAACTTGAACACCCAGACCAAGAGCAGGTAGGCGCTCTCCTACCTCTGCTGCTACCAGTGCCGGCGTTACAGCGCTGCAAGCTCAGCCCCAGACTTGACTACAAGATCCAGACATTGCTGATAACTAACAGCTCAAAGAGCCTTGAGAGAACCCAGTATTGGGGGAAAAAAAAAAGTAGGTAAAAATCAGTCACTGAAGAGCAAGTCCAACAAGAATGCCTCCCCTTCCCAGCTTGAAGGTCACTGCCCAAGGCAAGGCCACGCACGGGAGGAATCAATCCACATCCCTGGCAAGGGAAGATACCCAGTGAGAGCAAATGTCAGGATGTCACCAGCTGGCGAGGTGACAGGTGCATTTACCAGCATACATAACATTTACGCATTGAAAATCTGCAGTGTAAAAAGCCCCCGATGAAGCTTCAACTCAAATGTCATTTCTGTTCAAATGGGAAAGCGCGATGCCTGTCAGCGCCTCTGCCACGGACCCGGGTGCTCAGCCAAGTTAAAGGCTCGGAAAAATACTCAGCATTAAATAGGATGGATTCATAGCAAATGCTGAGACTCGTCAGAGTGATCAGCAACCCTCAATCGCTGGAGTTATTCAGAAAGAAAGCGGAAATATTTAGGACTTTCTAAGAATAAAAGCGGAGCATCTGCAAAGCCAGACGTACAGCGGGCTGGTGGTGGGATGCAGGGAGCGAGCTGATGCAAACCTTTGGCAAACACTCCTCCGAGAAGGAAACCTCCCGGGACTCAGCAGACAGACATAAGGGATGGCTCAGGATGGACTGGACAGCTGAAATTCATTCCTGTTCTGCCTGGAGATAGCAAGACTTGGAGCACGCTGGGGTTTCTTTCATATAAAACCCAAAGAGTTGGGAAGGATCTCAGAAGCGGGGTGTCAGGCAGCACCCCTGCCTGCGGCGAAGGGCTCACAGAAGCGATGCTCAGGAGCATCACAGGAGGAGTTGGAGGGGCTCTTCTCACCCAGTGAGACTCTACCAGAGCACAGAAATGCTGACAAAGCCCTTCCCACACCTACCCAGCATGGCCTCTCCGACCCACCCTGCTCTCAGCCCCGGCTCCGCTCCCATCCCCAGGATCACTCCTGCTCAGGAAGCAGAAGATGGTGTGAAGGCCCATCAGAGTCATGGAGTTTCTGAGGAAAATCTGAACTCCTCCCTTTCACAGCTGGGTTCTGGGGTTGCTGTACAGCCAGGGGATGTGATCAAGGTCACACAAGGAACCCTTAGCAAAGCAGCCAGTGCCTGCAGGCAGGGCAGCACCCCGGGAGCTGCCCGCCCCTCTGCCCGCAGCGACACAGAGCCGCTGCTCACTGCCGGCAAGAGATAGGCTCAGATTTATTCAGCGTTAAAAGGTTTCCAAAACTGAGCATATAGGCACCCTTTATCTACAAAGCGCAGTAATCAGTGGATGATATTAAGCCATCGGTGTTGGAAAAGACAAGGGGAAATTATTTAGGCAGTGTTTGTATCTTCAGAAAGCTGGAATGAAATTTCCTCCCAGCCCTCGTCAGCTTTGCTGTGCTCTGCTTTTGCTCAGGAGCTGCTTTTTAAGCCTCACGAGCCTCACTGCGTTTGTGGGTGTTGCTTAATTTTAAAAATACTCATTTTAATCAAGCTGACAAGAATAAAAATAATAGTACTGGAGAGAGCGTGAACCCTGCAGCCTGCTGCATCCGGCCGCGCCGTGTGTCCCAGGCAGGACACTTGACTAATGAGGCCTTTGAACCAGCAGCAAGTTCAGCTCAAGAACTGAAAGAAACTAAAGAATTCTCTTTTAAAAAGTCCTAAAACTTAAAAAAACCATGTCTTTTCACAGGTGGGTTTGAGTCAGCTCGGCTGTGAGGGAGGCTGCTGAGGGGTTTCTTTTACTCAGCAGGTTTCTGTGAGTCAGGGACGCAGCCTGCTCGGGATGCTCTGCTTCGGAGGCTGCGGTAAGGCGGAACGGAGCAGAGAGCATCCACAGCCGGGGGACTTCCCCAGCCCTGGGTCTCAGCTGCTCTTCATCCTCCCAAAGTCACTTAAAGCATCAAATTGCAAAGCTCAAACCCAGATTTTGAACTCCTGAAGGTTTGCAATCATAAGGATCAGCTTGATGTGTTCTGCCACTTCTGCTCAGAGCAAAGAGCACCTAATTCAGGGTTAGCCAGGATGCAGCAGGGCCTGGGAGGAGGCTCCCAGCTTCCAGGACACTCTCACATCCATCCCAGAAAGCATCAGAGAGGGGCAGGCTCCTGGGAGAGGGTTTGGTGCAGCTTTCACTGCAGCTCAAAGGGGCTGTGGCTGCGATTGCACATTGGGTAATTGCGTGTGCAAATCGGCCACTTACACGGACAATTACCCCACGGCACTCATGGTGCCCAGGCAGCGCAGAGGGCACCGTGCATCCATGTCTCCAAGGTGCTATTCCTCGCTGCAAGAGGGATCAATACAGGCAGATTGAGGTGATGAAAAGGCAACATTCATCCCTGCCTGTCTGTTATTTTATTTTTTTAAGGGATGAAGGAACTAATACATGGGGAAAGAACAGCCTTTGCCCACAATCACAGCGGGATGCTGCAGCAGGGACCCCCGTGGGGAGCCCCGCACTGGGACTTTCTTCCCCATGTCTGAACCAGGGAGCTGAAACAGCCCTTGATCAGTCTCACATGGCTAAAGCGCCCTTCAGAAGAGCCCTGCCTGCTTGTGAAGGGAACCGGCACTGGGAGGTGAAGGCCACACGCTGGCAGCTTCACCCAAAGCACCCAGCAGGAACCTTGCTCTGGCTGCTGCAGCCACAGGGTCACCGGTCCCCACGGAGATCAGTCTGGCCGCATTGCCCTTATCCCAATTTCCAAGCTAAAAAGCTTTTCAGAAACCATCCAGATTTAGATGGAGCAGGGATGGAGTGGGGGACTTTCTCTCCTATTACCTATAAATACAGTAAGGCTTCCTGCAGCATATTTCATCCCTGAAATTCAGCACTCAAAACCAGGAGGGAGCAAGACATCCTTAAGCGTTGTTTATGAAAGCTTCAGTGGAGCTAACTCTTTAATATAGCCTTCAACAGTGGGAGAAAAAATGATAACAAACACTAGAAGTATTCAGGAAGCAGAGAAAAAGAAACGGTGTCTCTGTTTCTGAAGAAAAAAGCCTGCCAACCACCTCCAGCCCCAGCTCGTCTCAAATTGTAAGCAAAATATTCCAGAAGTGTTTAACTTTCCTACAAAGTCTTTTAAGAGGCCCGTTACCGTTACAATGAGCAAAGCACAAACAGGACTCCACAGACTTGGCCAAACAACTGACTGAGCCCGGAGTAACAACAGACCCACACAACTCAAACACGGGATGAAGCACAGCCCTGCTCGGAGGGGAGCAGAAACACAGGCACGGATCCAGGGCCCTGCTCGACCCTGTGTCTAGAGAAGGCAGAGAGGAACCCTGTAAGCTCTTAAAGCACCAAATTATCCCCTGATTTAAAGCCTCTCTCCTGGGAAAACAATTAACCATAGAGGTTTTTTTTGTTGGTTTTGATGAGAATGGTTTAAAATACAACTCAATCCACAGGGATGCAGAGGTTCAGGGAAGTCTTTATCTGACCAAAGTCAAAACAAGCTGATGTCCTGCAAGCTGGTGGGGCTGCGGCAAAATGCTTGGGGATAGGGATGGCTCCAGCTAAGGAGCAGGTAGATCTCAATCTGTGGCTGTTCTCTTCCCACAGACTGATCAGAGAAGAGGTCCCTGTGCCCTGCCCAGAGGAGAGAGAGGCAGAGTGGGTGCTGGGTCCTGGAGCAGCCAGGGACAGCAAGTCAGGGCACAGCTCCATCCCACAACTACAGTTCACCAGCCCAAGCCCTGATCAGCACTAAACTGTAAACACTTTTGCATATTTTTGGATGTAAACAAGCGTTCATCCTTGATACCTCTGCATCTTATGCTGGGAGAGATCAAAATCATATTGAATCATCTTTAGAGGGTGAGCTGGCTTGCAACGCCTGTTAACCTTCAAGTGTTCTCTTAAAAGTGAACTCCCTAAATCCTTTCCTTTAAAATAACACAACATAATTATGCCATTCATCACTTTTTTTCTTCCCTTTTCCCTATGCAACTCCGTAACCTACAGCCAAAGACGTGGTTCACTAAGCTGAGTTTTGATAATACAGCGCTATTCTCATCTCCAGTAAGTTTTACTGTAATTACAGAGATGCGTTGCAGACATTACACACTCTACAATTAGCGCTAATTGCATTACATTGTCACAAAGAAGTCATTTACTCTCCATGAGCTCATGAGATTGGTCTGGACAGTTTAACAGAGCTGAGAAGTACTTAATGGCATGCCGTGAAAGTGGCCAGCAGCGCGGCAGGAGCGAACACAGCACCCAAGCGGCTCTCCCAGCCCTCTGCAAGAGGCAGATTTGGGACAAACACGCACAAAAAGGTTTCTCTGTGATGTTAACATCTGTCAAGTCCAGAAACTTCTCAGGGAATGGGGAGGTTAAAAAATTACAAGTTTCTGGGGGTTTCTTTGGAAGCTTCTTCTAGACCGGTGGTGGTTGGGCAGGGTTTCTATGGGTGGTGTGCCTGTGGGAACGTATAGCCCTGACGTGCAGCACATCCCACATGCCCCCCGGCATGACGTGCCTTCCCCACCCGATGCCCTGCAGACAGTGTTTGCTGCTTCTCCTCTCTGCCTGCCATCACCTTCTGGGCAAGGAAGCAGAAGAGCAGGAGCCTGGGGACATGCCAGGCACTGGGGAGCCCACGCTGTCCCACTGTTTCTCTCCTCCCATGTCTTGCACAAAAAGGGGAGGAAAAAAGTGGAAAGGCAGAAGCAGAGCTGCTTTGTTGTGGTCACCAGGGCCATGTGGAAATGCCAGTTTGGGGGTCTCTTCCCCTGTCATTTCACTGGGGAACCACACTGAAGCACTTATGCAAGACCTACATAAAAATGTGATGCACTTCATTGGGTATCTACCAAATACAACAGGAATTTGAGGATTGCCCTGGTGCACAGTCCCCTCCAGGGCCACAGCTCAGCTCTGGCCCCTTTCCTGGCATCATGCACCCACACAGATGCAAGATGATTTCCCATTGAGCTCAGCTTGTCCCTTGCTCGTGGGCAATGCTGTTAGCACCATGATCTGGATGCTCATCAGGATAATTTGCCCCACGGGGGATCCACAGAGCTGCATTCAGGGGCTACCAGAAGAATTTCTCTCCATCTGCTTGGGATTTGAACCTGGAGTACTTTTTTCTCTTATCCATACAGTGTTTTTTACCTACTTGAATGCAGTAATAGGCTTGGTCCCTTATTTTTTCCTCTGCTGCGGTAGTGGCCCATTCCTGCAGCCCCTTCAGCTTTCCCCAGCACTCAGTGCTGCCGGGGATGGCTGAAGGACCCTCCAGGACAGCAGCAATGCTCTGAGCAGGATACAGCGCTCCAGGATGGATGGGTGAGGGCTGAAGGAGAGAGTAAGGATGCGAAAGGGAGCAAGGAAAGCAGGAGCTGGGGGAGGAGAGTCTCCGCTTTGTATTTAAATCCAGTTCGATCCTTTGTCAGCTGAATTGGTTTTGACGGGGCCCAGATGGGAACAGTTCATGCACATGAAGGAAAGACCCATCATTTAGTGAGAGGCAAAGCTGACCTGGCAGGAGTCACAGGAGCAGTCAAGCTGCAAAACCTCTGCAACAAATAAATGCCTCCGTTCAGGGGGGATGTGGGAAGGCGGCTGCACCAGAGGGGAGGTTGGTGCCACTTTCCACTCTCTGCCAGGGAAGGAGGCATCTCTCACACACCCAAACACCCGTCCAGATGCAGATTTGACGCTTGCTTAAGCAAAGCGCAGCTCTATTTTGGCATAGGAGTTAGTACAGTCTCTGCTCATGTCCCTCTAGACTGAGGTCTCATCACAGCAGGGTCTCCACAGAAGCACATCAAGGATAACTCTAGCTCAAAGGCTCTGCAAGCTCAACAGGCAAGGCCAGGACTGGGCTGGGGGGGGGAATGCAGCAGCACCCGGGGGGGACAGAGCTGGAAGCAGCCCAGCACCCACCACCATGGCTCCCTGAGCCTCCCCAGGTGGGCTGTCTGGCCTTGCTGGGTCTGGTTCTTCATCACACCTAATTCTAGTATAAGAAATAATAAAGAAGAAATAAAAACTACACAGGGTGGCTTTAGCAGGATCCAGCCCTTGGCTGTGTGTCTGATGTTTACAATCCTACCAGAGCCAACTGGACCCAGGGTCTGATTTTGTCCAACATGCCCAGTGCTGCAGCCCCTAATGTTGCTCAGACACTTCAAGAGGAAACTTTGAGCCTTCTCCTAAGCCAAGGACCCAGAGGCTGGTGCAGCTGGAAAGCACAAGCTTGTGGCCTTCTGCAGAAGATGGGTGTATGGGGACTGTTTCTTGGCCTTTCTGGCTCCACCTCTGCCTTCAGTCTGGGTCTTGAGCTTTGCCACATCTTTTGGCCTCTGCAGCACCCTGTGGCAATGAGTTTCCCAGGTGAAGGATGCACTGGGAGACCTGGCACCTTCTTACTGGTTTTACTGGGCCACTGTTTGGGTTCTCCCAGCTGCTGGCAGAAGGGTGTGCTGTGACCCTGGCCAGTGATGGACCATAAGCAAAGCCCACCAAGGTGTTGCCCCTTCTTGTGGCACACCAAACCCATACCAGATAAAGAGCTGGGTGGGTCCCCTGCTCCTTTCCAGGAAAATCCAGTAAATTTGATCTCTAGCTCTATCAAAAGAGGAAAAAAACCACTGTTTTCCCAACGGTCTTTGGGCTCTTGGAGTGGGGAGGGGGGGCGAAGGCCGGCAAGTGATTCATGTGTCAAAGAAACTCAGCTTGCTGGCTGGGGGCCAGGGACTTTTCATGTGGATTTCCAGCCTCCGCCAGGAGACTCTCGGGTGCTGGAAGAGCCTTTAATTCAAACCAGGTGCCTTTGAAAGGAAAACACTCAAAAAGGCAAACTCGGTCGCTTTCCCTCAAAAAAAAAAAAAGTATAATAATGAGGGCAATCATGCACATTTCAGTGAACTATCCTCCCTGGCACACTGCTCCGTGCTCCCAACCGCCCGCTCTGCCGCCATCTCACCCAATGGAAACCGAAACCGTTGGGGCTGGAGGGAGAAGAGCCGAAACCAGTGCCCGGCGGTCAAAATTCACCATAAACAGCTTTTATTGCCCTGCCCCACTCTCTCCATGAGCTGAGTATCAGCTCTCCTGCAAGCTATGGAGAGGACTGGAGGGACTGCTACAGTCCAGGCAGTGATCCGGGGATCACTGCAGAGCCAGGACAGACAACACCAACAGCACCAACGCCCAGCAAGCCCCCAGCCTTCACCGCTGCACACCAGCCTCTCCCCTACATCCCACACTCGCCTAGTGATGAATGTCAACAGAGACGCACGGGGAGAGGGGGACGCGTCATGCCAAGCTTACCCTGCGATGACAATGAAGAAGTCCAGGCGGTTCCATGTGTCTCCCAAATAGCATTTCTTCCCAAAAATCCCCAGTGCGATCATCTTAACGATCATTTCCACAGCAAAGAAGGCAAAGATGAAATCGTCAAAGCTCTGCAAAAGAAAGGAAGGGAGGAGGAATGCTCCTGCATTGCTGCACACTCGTACCGGGGGAGGAAATTAGAGACCTGAGTCCAACAAGGCCTCCTCTTGCACCATCAAGAGCTAAAATCCCTGGGCAGAGGCAGCTCTGAGAGCAGCTCCATGTCTTCCCCCAACCCAGACTGGCCAACAGCACCCACAGTACTAGGATAAAGGGACAAGTATATTTTGAGCTCTGCTTTCACTATAAACTAGATGGTTAACCCTCCCCAAGCACTCCAAGCAAGGCTTGGCTAAGCTGGGGACAGCAGAGCCTGGCAGGGGCTTTGCCTGATGACATCATTCACATTTGAGCACCCAAGGGCATGAGGCCACCTCTGCTTCAGCTGCAGCCAGGTCCTTCCCATTCCACATCAACCCGGGGCTGTCGACAAGCTAAAAACAGCAGCCAGGCCACGTCTGTACCTGGAGGATCCTGCAGCGCGGCGAGTCGCAGGCGATGTCCTCGCAGGGGTGGAACATGCCCAGCGTCACGCAGTTGAGCAGGATCACCAGCATGCTCACCCTCTCGAACCACCTGCACGACACCCCGTCAAGGAAGCAACAGACCCAGACGAGCATCTGCAAGCAGCTACCACTGAATCAGAAAGGTTATTTTGGTCTTTAAAGCAAGGTGCAATGCCAGCGTCTCTTCTTAGCCTTTATCTGGTGTTGCATGGAAAGTCTGCCTGTTTAGATACCTGCACAGCAAACTGACAGCATGTGCTGCCCACACTGACATCAGTGGCTACAGCCAATATGAAAACTGCCATAAAATGAAAGTTGCCCGGCAAGAGTGCTGAGTGCTGATGTGATAGATTAAAAAATTAAATTAAAAGAACAATATCAACTTTTAGGAAAAAAAAAATCAAAACCCCACACCGTTAATTTCCTCTTCTGGCATCTTATGGAAAAGCACTTTAACAACATTACAATTTTCTATTAACCATGTCACAGCTTATCCCAGGGGCGTTTCCCTGAAGTCACTGCTTGCACTTTTCATTCCCAGTCCAAATTAAGACTGTCAAAACCATTAACTAACTGCCTAAAAGCCTTTAAGACTGTGAGGGCCAGCAGAGCCCATCCCCTACCCTGACTGCTGCCCCTTGGAGCCATTTTAAACAACTCCGCAGCTGGACAGACTTTGGATGCTGTTACTTTGGGGCAGAATAGTGTTCTGTTGCCTCTAATCCTCACAGGGATTGTTCAAACCTGGTACCAAATTTTTTGGCTTCTTCTAGAGGGCATTCCAGCCAGCTCCCGACTGACAGGGGCACAGAGATGCAAAATCCATGAACCAATACAGTGTGGCACTGGGGTTATCTTCCAGCCTAGCACAGAAAACACCCCATCGACTGCCACAATCCGCAGGCAGTTGGGGCCACGCTCCTGCCTGGATGGAGGCAGCAGCTTCCAGGCTCTAGGAAAATAAGCACGACCCTTGTCAGACAAGAGCTTTCACTGCAACGCGGCAGCGGGTGGTGTTTGGGAGCCCGTGCTGTAGCGTTATCTGTCTGGGGAAGAAGAAGGTGAGGATGAATCAGCAGGTGCCTCCCCACTGGGCGTGCGGGGCTGGAGCTGGCAGCTCCTGCCACCCATCCTGGGCGAATTCCTGGGAAATCACATGGGGCTGAGTCACGGCTGGGTCGTCGGCAATCTGGATCTTTTAATCGGAAGAAATGTTTACAAGATATCGGGATAGACATTCCAACTGTCAGGTTGGGGCTATGAGCTGGAATATTTAGCTCAAATATAGTCCTGCGGGGGCAGGAGTGGAGGGGAGCTGGAGGAGGGGGCAGCAGCTGCAGGGGATGTGCAGGCGTTCCCCAGCTTGGGGGGCTGGAAAGCATCCCCCTGCAGAGCCAGCTGTGGCCATGGCCCTGCCAAGGAGGAACTACAAAGCCCCTGAGAACAAAAAGAACTTTAAAAACCCCTGTAAGATCCCAAGCGGGTGACAGAACAAGCATGTGTCTGCAAGGGCTGTGTGAGATATTCAGCAGGGGAGTGAGGAGCCTGCTTGGTTGGGTCAAAATGTGCAGAGACAGATGGATGCTTCCCCAGACATGCAAATTCTTTCATGGCAGTGGAGAAGACCCTGCACTGGGCCTGGCTCTCCTCCACGGGCTCCATCTCAGCTGGGCACGGGACCTGGGTGATGCTTTTGCCATGGCGGGCAGCTGCGTGGTGCTGGCTGGGGTCTGCAAGCTCCTGAATGAGCAGAGACGGGCGTACAGCCAGGATGTGTGTCTGCGAGGAGCCTCTCTGATCTCACCTCCTCCCTCCCCAGGCCTAGAGCAGCCCTAACACCCAGCCAGGGCAGCGGAGCAGATCCCAGCTCACTGCAGCCCCGTGTCCAGCACAAAGGGCTGAGCGGTGGCTGAAACGAGAGGAACAGCACAGGAGAGCTCCCGGGGCACCCTCCCTGCCCTCCTCCAGCACGCCACAGATGGCAAAGCCATGGGTGCCCCTCGATGCTCATTGCGTGCTGGTACCGGCACCAGTAACTAGTTGCAAGCGGAGAGTAGCCAGGAGAGCGCAGCCCCCCGAGATGCCACAGCCTGCTGCACCTGGGGAACAAAGCCCAGCCGGGAGGGAGATGTGGGGACCAGCGCCAGAGCTGCACCCACCAAAGGGTCCCCCCCAGTGCAGGCAGACAGGCAGCACCCCCCACCTGCCTGTATGCTGCCCAGAGCCCCAACACCCCCATCTTGGCACAGGCACTGGCAGAGGCATGGCCCCCGCTGCCCTCCCCAGCGAGGTGATGGGGAATCCCCCCCATCCCATCCCCACCCAGCTCTGTCCATGCCGCCAGCCCAGGGCTGGTCCCTGCCCTCCCACCCCACGCTCCCCACACCCCAGCTCCCCTTGCAGGATCAAACATCCCTCGGGCAGGGAAACAGCCTGGGGTAGGGGGGTATCTGGGGAGCAGGAGGGGATTTTATTTGCTGATGGCAGGTTTTAGACCCACTTATCAGCATATCGCTCCCTCAAGCAAATACATTTCAGTCCAATATAACACTTCACCCTGATGAAGTATTCCTGGGACAGGGACCCCGGCAGTGCTGAGGGCAGTATATTAATGTGCAGCTGATAGATCAGAAGGTTGGAGGGGGGATATTTCTTTTTTTTTTTTTCTTTTTTTTTTTTTTTTCCATAAG
>NW_020799123.1:6859293-6890508 GCF_003259725.1 Athene cunicularia | reverse complement strand
ATGTTTACAAGTATTTTTTTTTTTTTTTTTTCTTTTTTTTTTTTTTTCCAGCTGAATGAAACTTCAAGCTCTTTCTTCTGCTAATGGGATTTGCAGAGCCACACAAAGTGCTGATGGCTACGGCTTTGTACCGACCCTCCTTTGAGCCGAGAGGCTGACAAAGGGAAACTCTTCAATTAGTAAAAGCAGAAGGTGCTTTATTGAATGCTGCTCGCTGCTGCTGCGTGGGCAGTGAAGGGGCAAAGGGGCTTTGGGAAGCACCAGAGACAGTGCTGGTGCTCAGCCAGCAGCTAAGGCGAGGAGGAAGAAGAGGCAAACTGCAGCGCCGCCACTGCCCCTCGCCCCGATGCTGAGCTGAGCCCACAGACCAGGGTGCATGAGATAAATATTCACCAGGAGCAGAGCTGGCCCTGGGGGGTCCTGCCCCCCTCCTTGCACTGAGCAGGCAGGATGCGTAGGGCTGATGCTCAAAACAAAATGAATAACGGGGTTCACATGCACACAGCAACCGATCGCCCCATCCGCTCCATCCCACGGGTGTCAGAGAAAGAGTCCCCGCTTCTCAGGGTCACCTGCTCACCCCAGCTTATTATTAAAAATCCACTTTTTTACCATCAACTTGGTCAGGACAGACAGCCAACATGCTCACAGATTCTTTTCAATTAAAACAATCTGGTTTTGCCACACAGAAATATCCAGTAACACTTTTGTTGTAACCTGACTCTTAAAATTCATTAGATAAAGAGCACCAAAAGAAAAGGAAAATATCCAGAAGTCAGTCACTTGTTATGAACAGGAGCCTTTCCTCAGAGCACGAGCCCTCAGCCCCCTTCCACCACCAGCAATCCCCGCGCTACCTGCCCGCGCTCAGCAGAGCTTGACCTTTCGTAATTAAGAGGCAAGAGCCCCAGATTCAATTAGCCAGCACTACCCAGCTTAACATAATCAAAAGAGAAAGATATTGCATTATGCTTGCTATGATTTGGTTGCAGAAGTTTGGATCAAATTCCCCAGCAAGTGAATTAAATGGAAAGCTGTTGCTTGAGGGCAGCAGCAACCCAGAGGATGGTGGGCACGGTGCTGGGTCCATCGGCAGCCCCGGCTCTCTCTGCTGAGCCGGAGCACACACCCTGCTCCCAGCGTGTCCTTGGCTTGGAGATGGGGACAGAGGGCACCACCGTGCTGCTGCATCGCCCGTCCCCACAGATGGTCCCTTCCCCAGGGGGCTGGGCACCCACCCGTGCTAACGGCCGAGCCAGGTACGGAGGGCAGCGCCTAGTGGTGCTTTACAGGGACACACACTCTTCCATGGGACTGATATTAATTTTTCTCTCGGTGCTCTGCTACTCCCAGGCAGCTTCTGCTGTCCCCCCTCTCCTCCTTCCCTTCATCCCTCTCTCTGATGTCCAGCTCCTCCGCTGACCCCCTCCTCCAGCAATCCCTTAGCAGCGCTAGTGCTCCAGCAAAGCACCAGCTCCAAGGCAACATGCTGCCATCCTGTCACTGCCAACAGATGGGGTGGGACTCCCCAAAAGCACAGCCAGGACAATGGGGAGCAGGACTCTGCAAGCAGCCCTGCAGCTATCCTGCAATAAAACCCAACCATACAAACGCGCTGAACTGCCTGGATCCAGCCAGGTGACACCTCAGCTCTGCTCTGCTGCCTGTTTCCTGGGCAAGGAGAGGTTGTTCAGACCCACAGGCCATAGCCACAGCCACAATCAGGTCTCCCATCACCACCCATGGTCATTTCTTTTGTGCCAGGCAAAGCCTTCGTTCGCCGGGACAGCGGCTGGTATTTGACAAATGTGTAGCGAGCGCTGGCGAGGCCTGGAAATTTTTGTGCAAATGTGATGTGAAAATTGGGTTGAAATGACAGCCCTCCCCTGCAGTGTCACCAAGTCCCACCAGCTTAGGAGTGACACTGGGATAAGCTGCAGACGTTAATGAGAGCGGAGTTTTAGGCTCCATTCATATCATCAATTCCAGAAATAGCCCCTTTGACAGGAGCATAATGGGACTTCCAGGGTCTGGCCTTTGGGGGGGCGGGAAGAGGCAGGGACTAAAATCCTAAAACATTAATTCAGGCCTTTTGCAAGGGAAGTTAAAAGTCCTCAGAATTAATCTGCTTCACGGATGGGAATAATAACCCCTTCCCAGCTTTGCCTCCTACTGCACGAGGCCAACAGGAAAAGGCTCTTTTGTGTCATGACCAGTTGAAAGGTTATAGGATGCCCATCACAACCCTGGACATTTAATTGGATGGGGGTTTTTCCTATCATATTCCTTCAAAAGTAAAACCAGCACCCATTTTTTGCTTTTAACATTTGCACAAAGCGTTTGCATCCCCTTGGATGCCAAAGGTGTTCTCAGAGCTTCTTTACCCGGTGAATCCACCTGCCCGGCTGCCAGCCGAGCGCTGGCAGGGATCTGCCCCACTGCAATCCTGACACGACTCTCCCCCATGGGTTTGCCCTCCCAGATGCTTTTCCAGGCACAGTACCTCCCCTCCCTCTGAGGAATGCAAGAGCGGAGTGAAGCAGGGAAGATGTGGCAGGTTTACAGCCCTTCCTGCAGCATCTCCGCACCACACTGGTGACAAAACTGCTTTTCCCTGGCAGGGTGGATAACCCGCTGCGGGCACAGCACCCAGGGCACGCTCACTGCACGCGTGTGATGGAGTGCATGCCTTCTGCCCCGCGGCCCGCAGGGATTTGTGCCAGGCGAGTCCGATTGCCAGGGCATTTCCTGGAAAGCGAAGCCAAGAGGCTCTTCTCTGGTGGGGCTGCAGCAAAGGGGCTTCAAAATTCCAACACTGCTCAGAGAACATTGCCACCATGTGCCTGCGCCGGCCCCGTCCCAGGTCACCACATCCAGTTGCCCAAGGACACGCTGCCAGGAGCCAGCATAACCCCCCTGAGCCTGGCACATCCCCGGCCGCAGGCTCTGAGTTGGGAAAGAGCCAGGCAGGGCGCATCCCTGCCTCGTCACTGCTCTGCAGCTCTTTGAAACCGCTTCCCTCACATCACAGACAGACCCAGGAGGTTATTTTAATTCATGCAGCTTCACAATTAAACCTGGAAAACCAAAACAGGGCAATTATTCATGCCAGTGTTTTTGGAAATTTCATCTCTAATTTATTTTCTCTTGCAGATGTTCAAGAAGATGCACCGGCAGCTCCTTCCCTCTGCCACAAAACGGCCACACTCTGCTCCCATCCCAGCGGGACCACGGGGCCACAGCCACACAACGGTCCCCAAAGGCCCCATAATGCACAACAGTGACTGTAAAGCCCGAAAGTAGAGGAGAAGGAGGATTTGGGGGAGTAATCATCTCATTACTTTTCTCCCAAAGATTTAAAAACCGCCCTGTTAGCTGCAGGCAGGAGATGCTCTCCCTCTGCCTCGGAAACGCAGCCGTCTCTCAAGGGGGATGTAGGATTTGCTCAACAGCGCGGAGGAACCCTGTTCAGCCGCCCAGGTGATGAAGCAAAGAATGATGCTGTATTTAGAGGGTATGAAGCTTGATTAAAAAAAAAAGATGTTTTGTCAAAAAAAATCCTGACAAGGTTCTTATTTGCCTTACTGTTTCAGAATTGTTTCCCCATAACCTTTCAGATTTGTACTTTAAGGTTTTTTTTCCAGAAACCGAAAGGGTTTAAAATCTTATTGCTTAAAGACAGAAAAAAAAATGAAGATAAAAAAAAATCCTGCAAGCTGAGTGTCTTGCATAATCTCCAAACTTCAGGAGCCGGAGCTTTTAAGAAAAGCCCTACATATTGCTTGCAATTAACTCTTGAGCTGGGAGGGCTCGGCTGCTGGCAGCCCAGCCTTGGGACCAGCATCTCAAGGATAGATGCTTTAAAAAAATAAAATAAAATAAAACAAAATGTCAAGCAAAAGCATTTTAGGCTGAATTTTTTCTGACTTCTCATCCCAGTCCTTCCTTCCTCATCACGCCTATCTCAACATCACAGAGCAGAGACCAAAAAACAGTCCCAAAAGGGACTCATACAAAGGGCAGGGCCAGTGCATGGTCCCCAGCACCTGGGCAACCAGGACGGGTCAGGGTGGAAGCCCCATGGGGCCAGTGCTCACCAGTTATTTCACCAACTGATGCCACACACTGGGAACCCAACGCTTGCTGCCCTGCACTGCCCAAAGGGGAGAGTAGCAAGGAGGCGGGTAAAGCCTCACTTGCCCAGGCTGAACCCAACAGATGCTCCATCTCCCCCTAACCTCCCTCTCCCACTGGTTTAGCACCTTCTGCTGACATTTGGGCGGCTCAGGGATGGGCTTTTCTCCCACTCGCCCCACCAAAGTGGGGTTGTGGAGGTGGGAGCGTGCCCCGACACACGCGTGCCTGTCCCTGTCCTCCTCCCGGCTCCCAGCTCAGCCTCCGCACCAGCCATTGCCTCCCATGACAGAGCCCCAGGGATGCGCTCCCTCCCAGCAGCTCACACATGGCATTAACGAAGATGTTGTCGTGAGCAGTAAAATCCTTCCTAATGGACTCCTCCTCTGCAGGGGGGACCTAGGGTTACCAGTTAAGATACACTAAATATGCCAAAGTCATTGCTGGCGCTTGATGATGTATTTAAGACTTTTTCTCCCACCACGCCTTATGAAGTGCATAGTGGATAGACACTTAGCCCCCAAATATATATATTTTTAAACTCACTTGCTATAAACTGTCCCTTAATAGCATCTGCCCTTAAAGTTCGTTGGAGCAGAAGCGCGGCGGTGCTGGCTGCTCCTCGGGATGTGTCCACAAGAGCCAGCCGTGCCACCCCCTCAGGACACACAGCCCCAGCCACGGGCCAGGACAGAGGGAAACCCTCAGAAACCCAGGTAAACGCTGCTACACGGCAGAGGCATCTTCCCCTCGTGCTCACACATCAAGGCGCCTCGTGCAGTTGCCAGAGCCTCCTCTCTCCCTGACAGACTTGGGATATTTGGGATACTATTAAGTTTCTACCATCCTTGATTCGGCTTGCTGCATTACTCAAGACAAAAACTGTTATGCAAGGCTTCCTAAACAAGTTGCAGTGAAATCTTTGTAACATCCTACACCGCCACATAGTTGGGATATGTCACATATTTGTCTTATTTTGTTCCTTCTTTGTCCTTTTTTTAGTCTCCTTCTACTTTTTCCCCCTTGGAAGTACGCTGGTTCCCATGGAAACAGTGATGTTATGGGTATGGACAGAGCTTCAGTGACGTCCACAAGTTCAGTATAAAAGCGGATTTATGTAACAGTTGGTGAAATGAAGGAATTGAAGAGATGGCTCTGCATGGCCACACATGTGGCACTGGTGCTGCCATGCCAGAGATGCTGCACTGGTCAGGCGGGTTCACACCAAAGCAGGACAGAATGAGGACAGGGCAGAGAGGAGGATCCCAGGCAGATTAGGATAAAACTTGCCCTAAACATACATATATATTTAAAAATAATTTATCTATATTTATTTATATATTCACACATTTCCTTGGAGAGCATCTCTCGCCCTTCACTGCTGGAGCAGAGGGCAGATGGGGGACCAGGGTACCAACCTCAGGCAGAGCAAAACTTCCTCCCTGCATTCGCCTGGGAGCTGCAGGAGGGCAGCCAGGTCCTCGCTGCTGCCCAGCCCCAGAAGCCAGCCAGGATGGAGACCACAGAGCAGCGAGCCTGCTCCGGTGCTGGCAGACAGTGCCTGCCTCCGTGGCCAGGGAAGGAGAACCCCCCCCCAAGCCAAACCTCCAAGAACAGGGAAGGGAGCATCTCCAGGAGGCTCCTGCAGGATTCAAAGCCTGTAAAACGGGAGCACTTCCTCTTTTTCATGAGCCTGTGATTTAAATCCCTTCCTAGGGCAGTGCACAGATGGAGGGGATGTCTCTCCTCCATCAATCCCCAAGGAAGAAGCCTGAACATTTTCCAAAACAAGACACTGCCATGCCTAGAGGCATACCACCTTGAGTCCCCCTGCTCCCCACGGAGACTCTGCTGGCAGCCACCGCACTGCATGGAGCCAACCCCCCCAAAAAATCAATGTATTAATAAAACCAGGGAAGCGACAGGCTGATTATAGCCCCGCTCCATCCCAGGGATGTGCTGGTGAGAACAAGCCTGTGCTAATTGTCCTGGCAGCTCCTCCGCTTCCCTTACAATCCCCAACACATTCCAGGAAGCCTCGATGGGCTCTCTGCTCCCGCCACCACTGGGTTTAACCCCCCCTGGCCAGCACACATCCCTGTGGAGCCAAAATACTCCCCACAAGCATCAGCACCCTGCCTGGTGCAGGTGATACAAACTCTGCCTCCCTCCACCCCCCTTTCCCCTGGGAAACCCTGCCACACCTCCAGCCTCATCCCGCTGGGAAGATGCAGCCGCCCTTGGCCCCCCAAACCCCACCAGCACAAGCTCGAACCCAATCCCAACCTATTAAATATACACAAGGTGAGTGCATGAAAGATTCATCCAGGGCAGAGGATGTCGGCAGCTGCAGGGAGCGCAGGAGACAGGACAGCTCTGCAGGGTCAACAGCAGCCACTGGTTAATTCAGCGCTTCCCTAATCACCCAAACAAGCAGGCAGCAGGATGGTACTGAGGCACAGCAACCAAGCGAGGACCACAAAACCCAGTGAACCTGGGGAGAGGCCACAATTAGAGCCCGTCCCGTGTTCACCGCAGCGATCCTGGCTGCAGCTGGAGCTCGGGCAGAGGAGAGGGAATTCCCTCTGCTGACTGAGGGCCAGGGGAAACCTCGGAGGGAAGAGCTGTTAGTGAGGAGCTGGGATGCGAGCAAGCTAAACAAATCAGCTCCATCTCCATCTGAGACGCATGACCGGTTTCTACCCCTGCGCCCCTCCCACAGCCCATTCCTGTCCATCCACAGACACTCAGACGAGGATGCTCACGGGAGGGATTTGAAAGCCAGGGAATTCGGGGCACGGGCTGGAGGGATGCACCACAGAGAACCCTCCCACAGCGGCGGAGCATCCCACCCTGCGGCATGGCACAGCCCTCGCCCAGCAGACTCTGCAGCTGCCAGACTCACAAGGTCATTACCAAGATCTCCAGAATGGTGAGCAGGCATAGTGGCATTTTGAAACACCCTTCCCTCTGCCCTCTTCTGCCAAGCAGGGAAATGTGTCCACCACACCGAGGCAAACACCTTCCAAGGCCTTTAGAGAAGCTCAATCTCTGGGTTTTACCCATTTGCCCTCCAATAATGGGCAGCTTGGGGCTCAGCAGAGGAAAAGAGGAGAGATGAGGCAGATGCAGTGTGATTCCTGGCTGCACCAGCTCCAGGATGAGCTGAAAGCACCCAGCTCCCAGCCACATCTGCTGCCACCAGGACCTTCTCGTTCCCAGCCGGGTATTTTACTTGCAGAAAACTCAGAGGACAAATCCAAGGACAAACCTGGCATTATTTTAACCCTATGGACTGAGACAGGGCAGAAGGGCTGGAGGGACCAGTATTGCTGCTTCTGAAGGATGCGAACAGCTTAGCTCCAGTTAAAGCAGAGCTGGGGGGCCACAGACCCCGTGTCCCCACACCTTCTCCCTTCCCCTCCACCTGGTGCCAGTGTCCTGCCCTGACCCAGGGTCAGCAGCCAGGGGGGTTCCCAGGAGCCTCTCAGGGCAAAGCCTGAGCTGCTGTGATAGAAAGGATAGACAAGGTGATAACGTCTTTGGGACAAACCCTTCTCCAGGCGCCAGCAGGAGCCATGCCCAGCTACCAGAGAACTGAGCCCTTTCCACTTAACAGTCTGTGTTAGCCAACGCTGGGTGTAACTTTCCATGCAAAGCTTTGTTGAAGAAATACAGCTCTGGGGCAACTCAAACTACCCGCAAATTTTTGTGTATGTTTTCTCACCTGGCATCAAGTTGGGGAAAAAAAAATATTAAAGAATTTATGTTTACAAAGTCTGAATATGATGATGATTTTCCAACTGGCCTGCTTCAGTGTTTCACTTAGAAACAGAGCCAATGTTTCCCTTCTAAAAAAACATCAACATTAAATACAATATTTTGTCACAGGTTAAGTACTTAATTAGACAGGAACCATCTTACATGTTTCATATGTTAAAGTCTGGAATAAAAAAAGAAAAACAGTGTTTTTCGGTGTAAGCAGAGCAGAGGTTTTACAACAGGGATGAGAGTTAAGAAGGTCATTTTACAGAAGGAGAAATGCGGGTCATTGGCCCCAAACCCACTGCCTGTACAGAAGAGGTTACTCCAGCCTGTGGCACGTGGGGGAGCAGCCAGTCCCTGGCTGCAGTGGGTGATGCTCGAGAAGAGCAACTCCAGGAGATGCTCGAGCCATGAGCTGTGCCTGTGCTGGTGCGCCTGACTCAGTTCTTGAGGTGTCTACAAGTAAAGTTTGTCTGCGTGCACTGAAACATCTTGACGCCACGTCAAAATACCGCAGTGACTAAACGTGACTAAAAGCCGTCATCGGCGCAGGGTTTATGCGGAATGACTGGGTGCAGCGAGCCACTCTCCTCAGGGCTGAGCCATCGCGGGGAGAGGGAACTGGGGCTGGCTGGGGGGCTCGGCCAAGGCTGGTTCCCTGGTGCCTGCCCATGTGCTTGGTTCAATTGCTCCCTGTGTGCAAATCCACGGCTGGGAACTCATGAATTAGCATCTCGCTGGCAGAGGAGGATGGAGATGGCGGAGGGAGGAAGAGGGAGGAAGAGGCAGGAAGATGGGGCTTTGCTGTGGCACTTGCACAGACATCGTAGGTGATGACATCCCAAAATGCCTCCCAGCCTTGCACATCTACAGACCTGCAGCCTAGCCCAAAACGGGGCAAGGCCAGCTTAAGATCAGGACCCACACCACGCACTCCAGCCCAAACCCTGGGCTGAGCTCAGACGTGATGTCCCACACATGCCACATCCCACTGTCTGCTGCTACAGCCAAAAAAAAACCAAAGAGACATAAAGGGAAGATGTACAACCCCAAGAAGCAGGCAGGGGCTCCACAGAGGGTTTTTAGTGGTGGAAGTCAGATGAAATATCTCAAGTCTTAGGAAAGACCACACACACACACACACACACACAGAGGCTCTTTGGTAAAGGCTAAGGAGAATCCTAGGGAATCTGCTTGCAGGGGTGACACAGCCTCCCCTGGTTCCCCCTCCCCAGGTGAGTACAAGAGGAGGTGATGGTGAGGACAGTGCTACCACTGCAGATGCCAGGGAACCTGGAGCTGGCCAGGTCTGCACCTGCATCCCCCACCCCGTCATGCCCCCTGGTAGCCCAGAGGTAGCCCAGGTTTGTGTTCTGCACAATCCTGGCATTTCCAAGGGAAAATGGCCAGCACATCAGTCCAGTCTCCCCTCCAGGAGAGGAAAAATGAATAACAGGGGGAGGCACAACCAGCAGCTGCCCACCTTCCCTGTCCACAGGCAGGGCACAGGCAAAGTGCAGGCAGCACTCCTGAGCTTCCCAGGGGTTTGGGGCATCAAACTATCTTGGTGCTTCCAGCCTCAGTGGCGGCGTGCTGGTGCCTCCTCACAGAGATGAGAAGGGAGAGCAGGCCTCACAGGGGTGGTGCACAGGGCTGGCAGTAGCAGGGAAGGGGACAGGATGGCACATGGCATCGCTGCACGGGGTGGCCATTGGCCGGGGATGCTCACCCAGCTCCTTCTTGTTTCATTTGGTTTTGCCCCCTCTCTGGATGTGACTCATCCTTAGGCGGCATCTCCAGCCAGCGTGCTGCTCCTGATGAGCTGCTATTGATTTACTCCATGTGCAGACAAGCTTATTGGGGAATAAGGGCGCCTTGTTCCTGTTCCAGGATCCGCGTGTCTCCGCACATGGAGTTAATTAAGAAAGAGCTCCATGTGTAGGCAAGCCCTCACCAAGCCCCAGCACCTAACGAAGGCATGCAGCCCACCGCGGCCCAGCCCTGGCACCTTCCACGACCCCTACCCCAGGGCCTGGGTGACGCTCAGTGGGTGCAACCGGAGAGGTGGGATTGGGGTGCTGGTCCCGGGGAAGCACCCTGCATCCCTACACTGCCCCCCTGCCCCCAGCCCAGACGCTAATATGGGCACCCCCAAAGCCTTTCAAAAGGCAGCTCCTCCCAGTCAGCGCCGTGCTCCGGCAGGAGGCTGTAATGGGAGCAAAGCACGCTTTAAAAATTAATGTGGAACAAAAGAATTTCCACAAAATAAAAATTGCAGTTTCTTTTCCATTAATAACATATTACAAGCCTCGCTAAAGAGGCTGCAGGCTCCAGCTCTTGCCCTTCGCTGTCCTGTCTCCCTTTCCATCACAGCCTCACCATCCCCCCTCCTGCTCCCCTTGCACTTTTCACTTCTGTTATCTGCAGCAAAAGCTCTTCGAAATGGCTGAGAAAGCTCAAACTTCCCCATCTCAGCCCATCGCTGGTAACTCTGATCCCGTGTGATTTCATCATCTGACCTCTAATGCAAAATGGATGTTCTAATTCTAACTAATAAAGTGAAAAGCAAGAAAGAAGCTGAAAATAAAGCCATCAGGCACGGGACCGATCTGTGTTTGTCTTCTTCCTAATTCCATTATTGCTTTGAAACAAGCTCTAGATATTACTGCTCTCTCATTAACAGCTGCTCCGGTTTCCCTCCAAACCCCGGAGACTGGACCCTAATGAATCTTGCAGTTAGAAGTAGGGTTTTTTAACCATAACAGCAGCACCACAGACAGAAACTTGGATTAGAGCATCTCACGGCGCTAATATTTATGTTTTCTCCGAGCCTGCAAGGAGACAAGATATTTTGATCAAGGATAGGAGGTGCAGAAGCGCATGCATGCACGGAGCAGAGCGCAACATGGATGCTTCCAGGCACTCACAATCCATTTACACCTCATAAAATTCTCATTGCTTTTGCCTGGAACAAGTGCAGTGACCGCACCGATCCGTATTAAAAATGCCAGAATATTCTGCAGCAGGCGGCTGGAGTGCCGCTGCCCCAGCCCCGCACGAGCAGCCAGGGGCCAGCACGCTGCAGGAGCGCTTGATGCTCGGGAGGGAAACGCTTGCTTGCAACCAGCGGTGTCGAATGCCTTGTTTTATGGTGTAGGAGATTTGGGGGTGATTTTGGTCTCCTCTGCAACACTGCAAGGTGCAAACAAATCGAGTGCCTCAGGGCTCTGTCCTTCCTCATGTTCCCGTACAGGGCAGTGCCCTCAGATGTCCCCGGTTGCCTTATTAGTGCTGAGCTAAAAGCAAAAAAAAGCCCTGGGACCTCCCAGTGAGTATTTTCAAGAACAGCCCAGGGAAAACCTTCCCAGCACTGAGCTCCTTCCCCTTAGCCCAGTGCTATGGGCAGAAACCCCTTGGGTGCTGCCCACAGCACGGAGCCTGGGGCGTTGCTGCAGGCGGGGGCTGCCAGGCTTCCCTGCCTGCATCTCTGCCAGCCGAGGCGGGGACAAGGAAGAGCTCAGCACTTCGTTTCCTCACGTGCACCCTGTGTTGAGGGGCTGGGGGTTCCTGTCACCCCCCCAGCAGTTCCCAGCCCTGTGCCTGCTCCGACACTCCTGCCTTTGGCTGTGAACAGTTGCTCCGACCGCGCTCAAACGCTCCGGGGACGGTGAGCGCTGCCAGCAAATACATTAGCGAGAGCAAAGCAGCTGGGGGGAAGGAGATCGGCTTTGTGCATCTTGCCAGGCTGCTTTTCTCCTGCCTTCCCTCTCGGCAACTGTAAATAAGGAGAACTGAGCCGGATTAGAGGTTACTGTCCTGATCAAGGGTACTTCTGAGCATCCTAATTGATTTTCCCCTGATCTGGCCTTTCCTCCTGCATCTGTGCTGCAACTGCAATTGTTGCTGCCCGGAGCACCACGGGGCAGGAGGTGCATTTTGGACACCCGGGGGAGGTGACATCTCTAAATGATGAGAGAGCAAAAGTGGGTGGGTTTGCCATGACAGCATCCACCTGTGAGGGGAACCACTCCCTGCCGAGCACCTGGAAGCCCAGGCAGCCCAGTCGCTCGCCTTCGCCAGGATGGCTCCTGCTTCCCGGCAATGCCCATGGTCCTGCGACATGAAAGACCATGCCACAGTCTGACCAAAATGGGGTGGAAGCAAAAAACCACGCATAGAACCACTGGGCAGCAAGTGAAAAGCAAAATACAAAAGCCTGGGGTGCCTCTTCCCTGCCAGTGCTGCCAGGTGCCCAGCACCCGGCTCCTGCTGTGGGCAAATACTGACCCAGCACGCTGCCGGCACTGCGGCTCCCCAGGACTCTGCCCACGCCGAGCACGACCTGGCAGGGTGCTGTGTGCTGCCAGCACCAGCACTGACCAGAGCAGCTGGATTTGTGCTTCAGCCCTGCCCCATCACCCTGTGAGGTCTGTCCCAAATTGACACAGATTTGGGATGGAGGAGTCTTTGGGGCATCTTCCAGCCCTGGACATGCTCAGCCTGACTATCCCTCTTCAGAGGAAGTGATTTTGTAAGAGGACAAGCCAGGCACAAAACTAAAATAACACAAGTTCTGGCATGCAAAGGAGGAGATGCAGGTGCTGAGGCTAAGACCAGCCCTCAGTCCCAGGAAACATTTATTGCAACTCATTTCACAGACAGACCCTGATCACAAAGGTGGGGTTGGTGTTGTACCCACATAATTAAAAATATAATTTGTTCTTGCCCAGAGAGAGGAGCTTTTGGCCTGTTCAAGGAGGCAAAACAAAGACAGGTATTTTGCCCCCTCCCCACGCTGCCACAGGCCTGACAGCACCTCCCTGGGGCCAGGCTCTCACAGCATCTCCCCGGGGGTCCCCGCTGCCCCTCCGCTGCAAGCTGCAGGGCTTGGAAAGCAGCTTCCCAGCCTGAGCAGGCATTTTGGAAACAGGTTCCAGCTGCCGGCACGACCCATCACCCCCGTCTGTCCCCATGTCCAACTTGTTCAGCTTTAGGATCCCAGCTAAGCCCACCTAATTCAAAGCTCGACTTCTGCAAGCATTTCACTGCTTATTCCTGGTGAGATTGACCCCAGAGACCTGGCAGACTGCTCAGCTGAGCAAGTGAGATAGCGTTTTCCTTTCAAGGGATTTTGTTTTATATTTGGGCAGCAGAAGCAGACTGGGGCAGCAGCAGGACGGGGAGGAGAGAGCAGCAGCTTCAGCCTCACCAGCCCCTGTGGATAAAGACAGTCCATGTGCTGCCAAAAGCATCCCAGCACCGATTCCCCACCCGAGGAGCTGTACGGAGAGCAGCTGCTGAGGTCAATGCAGGTGCTTTGGTTACCTCTGTTTCCTCTTTCCTTCACCACCTACACCGTTTATTGCTAAATACATTTCAGAGGTTGGGGTGTGATAACGGGATTGAAAAGCCTGGATCTGCTTTTGCTTTCCAGACTTGGAGGGATCCAGGCCCCATTCCCCAACGCTACCGAGGGCACTGAACTCACCTGGCTAACACTCAGCTTCCCCAAACAGAAACTCTATTTTTCCTCTTAATTTCAAAGAAATTCAGATAAATTCCTCACATTAGCTTCATCATCTGCTTCTAGATCTTAGCAAGGCTCATGGTGGCAGTGCCAAATTAAGGGAAGGAGGCTCCCTCTCCACACCCAGGCCATCTCTGCAGACCTATGGAGCCAGACTTGTTCCAGGTTTTACTCTGGAGACTTGACCAGCAGTCTATTAAAATCAGGTCATTTATTTAGGTGCTTAGATCTGGACTTCAAATGGCTAAAATTAGCCAGGAAAGTTGCACTTTTCTGGCTTTCTCATCCCATGCCTCAGTTTCTAAAACCAGGGAAGAGAAGAACAATTATTTCTCACCAACCCTTTCGAAAGCACTTCGAGATCTTCGGATGACAGCGCGATTTGGTACAGACGTATTCATTATTCTTCCCCTCCATGGAGCAGTGTTAAATCTTTCTCCATATAAAGTCATTTTCTAAATTAGGTAAAGACGGTGAGTTTTGCACTGAGCACATGTGGATATTTTTATAAAATGTTTAAAACTTCTTGTCTGACTTTTCCTCCCCTTGAAGGACAACGTACCGAATTAAACCCTTCTGTGACCCCGTTTCATTTCACCCTTGAGGACTTCTCGGTAAGACTTTGCCAAAAAGTAACATTAGCGAGTTCACTTCATCACAGATAATAAATGGCAAAGTTTGGGTTCACGTGCTGCTCAGGCTTAGTGGGAAGAGAAGGGCTGAGGATGCTCTGGGACAGCCCCCAAAGGGTTTAACACATCCCTTTCGCTACCCAGAACCAGACAGGCGAGTCCACACAAATCCCACAGGAACCGCTGTCACAGACGGAGCCTCCAGCTCGTCTCCAATTTCCATCCCTGCCTCGTTTCACTTGGCTAGAAATGCTGCCAAAGTGGCCATGCGGCTGCCGGCTCCGCTCCCCAAAATGTGTACCACAGTGGAGGAACCAGCAGCGGCTTCCAGGCTGCTCCCCACCCAGGCAGGAGGATGCTCTCCCTCCCCACCAGCACCCAAGTGGACACGACTGGGTGCCCTCACATCTCCCCTGGGTCCAGGGATGGGGACAGGCACCCTCTCACAGAGGATGCAGCCACAGTGTTAACCCTTGAAGAGCACTCCTGAAGAGGGGATTTTTCCTGGGAGAAAGGGGTTATATCACCAGTAGCTACACAGAGGTGGGATAGCTCAGCCCTTTCCCTCCAGCCCTCCACTGGGAAAAGCAGCCCCTGCAGGGAGCCTGGGCTGGGGGTGTCCAGCTCTGAGGAGCAGGTGCAGGGGGAGCCTGGCCCCTCCACACACACTCCACACAGCTCTGCATCATCAAGGGAAATGAGATGCAAATCAGGTCCGAGGAGAGGGGCCAAAAGCCAGGGGGAAAGAAATGAGACAGGGGAGGCGGCAGTGGACCCGGCAGCTTGCAGAAGTATTTCTGCAAGGTGCTCACCATCACCCGCCAGCTTCACTGGGGCTGCAGAGCTGCAGCCTGAAGCATGGACAGATCCTGAGCCCAGACAGCAAACACGGGAAAGGTCACCCCTGCTCTGGCCCAGCAAGCTTGAGCAAAGCCGTCTCTGTGTCAACAGGGAAAAGGTTTGAGCTGAACAAAAATAAGACATTGACGCCAAGAAACGTGCCTGCATGGGGTTTGTGAAGGTTTGGTGTCTCAGCTGTAGCGGGCTGGAAGAGGAGGTCACAGGGGATGCTGTCACCAAACAGCTTTGGGCTTTTGGATGGCAAATCAGCCCCTTTGGCTCTCCCTGCACAAAGCTGCTATGCCAGGAAGGCACTCGCAGAGCCCGGCCCAGCTCCTGCGAGCTGGGCACAGGAGTATCCTCCTCCCACCCTACAACTCACCTGTCCCAGGGAGCGAGGGGAGCCGGGCATGCCGCAGAGCCCCCCCGGGAGGCTCTGAAGGGGGTCTGGGTGCCTGGAGTGGCACGGCTGTTAACTCCAGATGTGCCCACTGGCAGCAGAGACACTGGGAGCAGGGGGGTGGGAACCTCTCTAACCTCTGGCAGGGGAGCAAATGGCTGCAGCGACAATAAAAACTGCATGGGATGCACAGGAGCTGTGACCGCATGCTCCTCCCTTCCCACAGCCACCAGGACCCCAGAGCAGAGCCCTGCTCTGCCTCCTTCTGCTCACCCCTGCAGCACCCGCTCAGCACTGCAGTCTTTGGGGCTTCCCATGGTGCCCCAACTCCCTCCAAGAACAGGGATGATCCCCACAGCCACAAAATGGGACCCAACACACCAGGAGGAAGGGACCTGTGGAGCCCCAAGGGACACCACAGGGACAGAGGATGGCCAGCAGTAGCCCCAGCATCCGAACGCTGAAGTAAAAGTTTCTTATCCTCCGAAACAACTTCCTGAGCTTAAATTTCTGTTATTTTTAACCTTGCTGCTACATTATAAATATCCATGGGGTCCGGCGCTTGCCTCCCAAGCCAGCCACTGTGGGTTCGTGCTCCAGCTGGGGCAAATTTTATGGCTTTACTTTTCCGAGAGCTGATCCGAAACCTTGGAGTGGAGCCAGAGAACGGCCTGACCCGCAGAGAGAGGCCAAGGGAACCGGAGCTGCCCCGTGGGGCTGCGGGGTCAGGAGGCACCGGGACTGTCCCCAACCAGAGGGGAAGGGATCGCTGGGAATTGGCCACACGTGGGCGGGAGTGGGGGTCCGGTGGGGGAATGTTTCACAGGAAAGCCGGGCTTCTCCCGTGGAGAACACCCCGCAAATGTCCCAGCGTATTCATGTGCACATCTTAGTCTTCCTCACCCAAACGTACCCGCATTTCGGGTCCTGAGCTGCCAGTGTCCAGCCAGTCACCCAGCTCCCCACAGCCCGTGCCAGCACGCAGGGAGGGATGGGTAAGGGCTGCTCAGCCCTCTGCCATGGTCTCTGCCCCCTCCGGCACCCACAGTCAGGCGCAAGCCAAGTCCCCCGGGGCAGGGGAGGCCAGGCAGGCTGCAGAGAGACACTGGCTCCCACTGACATTTTTCTATCCCCTATCTGTGCAACAAAGGTCACTCCAACATCCTGGGCAATTGTTCTCACAATCTGCAAGAAAGAGATTAAAACCGAGAGTGTGAGTGGCAAAGAAAAAAAAAAAAAAAAAAAAGGAAAAAAAAAAAAAAGTGCTTTTATTCCAGCTGCTCCAAGGCGTGAAGCCAGCGCTGGCTCCGCGGGGCTCCCAGCACAGTCCCCACAGTGCTGTGGCCACATCCCTCCCAGTCCAGGGGGTCCCCATACGGGAGAAGCAGACTTTTCATTAGCAGCTCAGAAATTTTTCCTAGTGGAAGGTTCCCCAAAGTGCCGGGAATTTCGGCCCCGAGCTGTTTACTTTCTGTATTTCTGCAGATTTCACTTGTGGTTCGGAGGAATTCAGGCACAATTAGAGCTGCTGCCACTCACTCGCTGGAGCTCAGCGCAGTGGCACCGGGACCCGCTGCCCGGTTGGCCGAAGAAAGCACCTGCCCTAAAACCTGGGTAGAGACAGAGGGCTCTGCCCTGCATCCCTTCCTCACACAGAGGTGATGGCCAGGGCCAACAGCTGTCTGGGAAAGGCTTGAGGGAGACAGGCTCCCAACGCCAAGCCAGGAGAGATGTCTCCCAGAGCCATCCTGGTAGAGGGAACAACCTCCACTCCCTCTGCACCCTTCCTCGCAGTGGGAACATTTGGCTCAGAAGAGGTGCTGTTGAATGACCACCCCGCATCCCATCCCATCTTCCTTAGACTCATCAGCTCTGAACACCTTTATCTGATTAACTGGGTATAAAGGATAAGTGGGAACAAACTGGAAGAAGGAAAAGGCCAAATCTTGACAGTTAATTAGCTTCACTCTCAGCTTGCAAGGGGTTTTCACCTTATTTGGCAGCTTTCCCTTCCATGCTCCCTGGCCCAGTGACACCTTTGGAGGGGACAGGACAGCTTATGCTTCCCACAGGACAGAGGAAGCTGCTCTTCTCTACAGAAACCTGCACTTTCAGCATGTATTTTTAAAGACAGACTAGACTGAGAACTGGGATGCAGCATCTTCCTAGGTTATTGCTTCTGCTGGAGCCCCAGTCAGTCTGCAGTCCCCACCGCACCCAGACCTGCAGTGGTGACTCTGCCCTGCAGTGCAGCCCGAAATACCTTCAGGGATGGGTCTAGACCCCCTGTGCTGCCCAGACTTTGTACCCGAGTGGAATAAGGCCCCAGCTGGCCTTGGTCTTGCTCCAGTAAAGCTCATGAGCAAATCGATCCCCCAGGCACTGAAAAGGACTGACCTGAACCTAAGCCCTGGAAAAGGCATCAAGCCTGGGGCAGTTTGCATCCCAACATGGCAGAGCTGGACAGAGCCGCGGGTTTGCAGAGGGCTTGCTCCAGGGAACAGTGGTTCCAGTCATGCCGGCATCATCTGTCCCATCCCACGGGAATGGGAAGAGCAGCAGTCACTACCAAAACCAGCGAGGGGGAGCAGAACAGCCCAGTGTGCACCACCCAGTTCACTCCATCCCCACTGCCCGCACTCCCTCTGCTTCCCACGGGATCCTCTTGGCTGCAGGAACAGCAGCAGTGAGAACAATCGGGGATCGGCTGCAGAACGCAAATTCTGAATTAAAAAAACTGCAGCTGCTCATGGCAAAGCCCTGGTTCTCAGAGCCACATCTCACCCCGCTGGGGGTCAGCAACCCCCAGAGCGAACTACGTGTCCAAATCAAAGGCAGGCGCAATCAGAGTGATCCAAATAACACACGCAAACGGGCTATTTGCAAATAAACAGAGCGAGCCAGAGCTCACCAGCGGAAACGGCGGGGGAAGGAATGCTCTCCGGTTTAGGAAGGTTGGGATCTGCTGGTGGGCAGTCCGAGGAAGGAATGTGGTGACGTCTGTCCAGCTAATAAATTAGCAAGATGAATTATTCAGGACGAATTATTCGCCCGGCTCTCCATCCCCGTGAGGAGCTGAGCGTGGCCAGGACCCCGGCAGGAGCCAGAAATCCCAGTGATCTGCCGATGCTTCCAGGAAGGGCTCAGGGCAGCAGTGATGGGTTTGGGCAGTTTTCACCCTGGCTATAGAGCAAGTGGAGGAACAGTGAAGGCTGGGGACGTTGTGCTGGGAACCATGCAGAGTGCCAGGGGCCTTACACGTGTTCCCACAATGGGTGACAGCCCTCCCCATCCCTGCCCAGTGCCACCGAGGGCACGACTCGTTTGGGTCACATCAATGCAGCACCACGCAGGAACTGGCCAGGGTGGGCAGAGACACCTCGGTGTCCCCCTCCGAGGCCATACCTGCTGTCCCACTGCCCAGCTCTGCTCCCCCAAAAACGGAGCCATCCCTGCTGGTGAAACACAGGCACTTCCATGTCCTCCAAGGCACCCTGCACACCCTAAAACCCATCCCTACTTGTCCATTTAGGGGAGAGGGGTGTTGGGGTCTCACATACCCCATCTCCTTACAGGCTGTCCTCTCCCACCCACCACTGTCTCACCCCCACACCTCCCTCTGGGACCCCCAGGATTTCCGCCTGTCCATCCTCACCTGCCCTGTGCCAACCAGCCAGCGGTGCCCTCGCGGGGCTACCACCACCGCCCCAACATCACATCTCAGCCTAACAACTTCTTAATTAGAAGTTGTGAGATGACAGGCTGGTGCCACGCAACCGGGACACAACGCTGCACAGCTCAAACACAGTTAAATGAAAACAGCAAACAGGGGTTTCTGTACCCTGCCCGGGGCACTCACCCCCCCCCAGCTCATCACTTTTTGGGCTCCCTCAAACCAGAGCCGCCCCACACGGGAGCGAACAACAAAGCCCAAGGCTCTGCAGCCATGTGAGGATCGCTGTGCTGCAAGTGCGATGAAATCACGCCCTCGAAACACCACCATCCTGCACCTGAACTGAGTGAGGGAAACCTCAAGTGTGCCTTGGGCGATGTAAAGAGCACGCAGGGGGGATGCGGGGATCACACCTTCCCGCGCCCCCGCTCCCAGCCCCACACCAACCCGGCCCCATCGGGTTTCCTTCCCGCTTTAACGAGCTGTTGCTCCCAGGGAGCGGTTTCCTGGGCAGTGACGTGACCCCGCTCCCCGGAGAGGCAGGGCCATTGCTGGGATTCATTCTCAGGGTTATAAAACCCTGCAGCCGCCCCCAGGATGGGTTTTCCCTCCATGCTGGGAACCCAGCGGCGGAGGACAAAGGGCAGGAGCTGCCCCCACCAGGGTCCAGCATCCCCACGAGCCTTTTACCCCAGTGGTGATGGAGAGGAAGAGGAGGGAGACGGCAATGCCCTGTGCCCTCACTGCAGCAGCGAAGGGAAAGGCGACAATGGCAGAGACTGCCCCAGCTCCGTGGGTGCCAGCAGGAGGAGGAGGAGGGTCCCAAAGCCAGGACAGAAGGCAGAGTGGGGACAGCGTGCGGACAACCTGCAAAGTCCTGGTGAGGGCACAAAGCCCACGCAAGACCTCTGCCCTGCCATTACTAGAACCCAGAGCGGTGCCTTCAGCCAGTCACTCATAGAGATCACGAGCCCACTCCCCAGTTATTATTAGAAACCAGCAAGACACGCTGGAGTGGCCACTGAAGGGAATGCACTGGGACCTAGCCAGGACCAGCTCTGCCCTGCATCTTCAAACAACTCAGCAACCACAAAGACCCCCCTGGCAAACCCTGAGCGGGGACCCGGGGAGGGCAACCACAGAGGAGCTACAGCGGGGTCCAGCCAGGGAGATGCTCAGTGGATGAGAGCGGGTGCAGGCAGGCACACTGCCGCAGGGTGCTGTAAACAACACCCGGGTTTATGAGGCCCCAGGGACTGGGGAGGCTGTTACGTTACCAAATCCCCATCCGCCCTGGGGAAATAGCAGGTGCTAAGGAACAGCAGCTGCCAAGATACAGTGTTTATATATGTATATATGTATTTTAAGAAGTAAAATTAAAAAAATGTCTGCGTGAGCAAGAGGAAGGTCATGAGTGGTGGGAGAGAAGCCAGAGGCCTGCCAGTTCCTAATATTCATTTCACATCATTGGTCAGGGATGACACTCCCCCCTGAAATTCCTGCATTACTGATGGGGAAACTGAGGCAGGACAGACTTTAGGATTTGCTGAGCCCCCTGTGAGCCCCAAGGCCCCAGAGCTCCCAGTGCAAAGATGGATCCCTTGAGATACCCATCCCAAATGTTGCTTGCACACAGGGAGACATGCGAGTGGGACTGCCCAAGGGATGCGAGACAGAGAGAGGGAAAAGTCAGCTGAGCCAGCCCCCCCAAAATCTGCTTTCATGGGGCTCCCCCAGCTGAGCTGCAGGACCTTGGGGGGCCACAGCAGTAGGACAGGGGACATGGAGCCACACTACACTCGCCCCATGGGAGCGGGATCACAGAGCTGGCTCAGCCCCAAAGGGACCACCTCAGGGATGTGTCCCCCTCCCCGCCACCACCCCCAGGCAGGGGTGAGCACCCCGTGGGGCTCAGCACTACCCCTCTGTGCCCCCCAGGACCTGTATGGAGGCAAAGCAGGACCATCAGCCTCCCAGCCAAGGGTTTTCATTGCACATCTTCCCCTCCCTGGGAAAGAAAGGGGCTCATGGGGCACATCCTCCCCAGGAACGGCATCCGGGAGCGGCTTCCAGTGCCGGCTGCTCCCCCAGGGAAGAAGAGAAGAGCTGGAGCTGGGTAAGAAGAAGGGCATGCGCGGAGGGAACAGTATGAGAAAGTCAACCCATTGCCAACTGTGCCAAGTTGTGCAACGCTTGAAATGTCACTGCGGGTTGCTCTTTTGTTCCCCAGGCCTGAATGGGGAAGAGGGGCTGGACCCCCCCACCCTCTCATTTCATTTCTAGCAAAGCCAAAGCCTCTTTGGTTTCCCAGCAGCATCCCTGAGTCAGCTGGCTGGTGCCAAGGGTGCGTGTTAGCAAGAGAGAGCCTGGGCTGAAGGGAATGTGCCCAGCCTTCAGGGTCACTGCAGAAGGAAGCCATCTCCTCCAGCTGCTGCCGAGGGCCGACATGCTGCAATCCCTCCCTGCCCTCCCTTCCTGGCTTCCTCCTCTCTCCAAGATAAATATTTCGGCTTTTTTCTCCTTCCAGGCAGCACTCAGTGACTCCGCATATCTTCAGCGGGCGAGCCGCAGCTCAGGCACCCGGTGATGCCAGGGCAGCGGCAGCCTTGTCCCGCACCTACTCAAGGCAGCAGCGATGCTCATGATGCCCTGGGGTGTCCCCAGCCACACCAACACGTGCACAGGGCCCTACCCCAGTCCTCAACCTCACCACTTACCCAGCATTAAAAAAAAAACACAACAAAATTGGGGCAGGCGAGACAACGCACAGCAGCCTCAGCCCCGTTATCCGCACAGCAGCCCTCCTTGGAAGGCAAACCCAGGGGGAACCGTGTGCCAGCTTAATTAGAGAGGAGAGAGGCAAGTGGCTGTAAACTGGAGAGGAAAGGAGCCTCGTTAGAGGTTACGCAACAATTTCTTAATCAACCGAGGCTGCTCCACAGAGCACGGCCGACGCAGCCGCTTGGGGTTTGGCTGGCGCCCGCTCTTGGCCGCAGCCACCCGGGCTCAGGTTGCAGGCAGGGTGGGTGAAGGCAGCAGTTGCCAGCGCCTGTCCGACAGCAAGAGGGGACTTAATGCAAAGTGACAGTGTTTACTCTCCGTTCTCCACAAACATGCGCACGCCGGGTCCTCACAGCCCACCCGGCGCCAGCCGCCCCAGCCCACCGCCGGTGCCCCTCCATCCGCAGAGGGTGCCGAGCTGAAAACCTCTCCAGCAGCAAGGGGATGCTGGGCAAACAGGGAGCACAGCACCCTGCTCGGCCACAGCACCACACGAGTGATTCTGCCGGTGGGGAACCAGCCGCAGCAATTTTAGAAAATGCCAGTTTGCTAAACCACCCGCCGCACCTCCAGCACCAGCCTGCAAGCTCCGTGTTCTCCCCAGCTTTTATTTGGGCACGCGTGGGCCAGTCGGGAGGAGCGAGGAGCACCCGGCACTGCCAGCTCGCCCAGCCAGCTGCTCCCCCGGCTGTCCCGGCAGCTGGAGTCGTGGGAACACACCAGAAATCGCTAGAAAAGCATGAAAACATAAATCATGCTCCCCATCCACAACTCGGGATGGAGCTGGAGGCAAGGGGAAGCCACTGTTTGTGACATTTCTAAACTCGCTGGGTTGGTGCTGGGTTCACTGATTCTCTCTACCAGCTCAAAGGGATACAACAGCCAAGGACAGGGGCTGAAATGCCGAAACTGTGGGCACCTCCGAGAGCTGTGCCCGACTCCCAGGGAGCCAGCAGCGGCACAGCTAAACTGGCACTCCAGCCTTGACACCCTCCAGCACCAGCAGCCTGCCCATGCTGCCGCACCTGGAGCAAGTGGTACAGAGGGATGCATCCCGCACCGGTCCCACCACCCTCATACCCAACAGCATCTTCACCATCATGCTCTGGTTGTAGGGCACTGCTGGTGGCGAGGGAGGAGGAGGAAGCTCCCACAGACACTACTGGCCAGCACACCTGCCTTTTTTTTTTTATAAACAAAATCTACATATTTAACAGTGATGAGGTATTTCAAGCCACACTCGTTAGCACCTGCTGTGAGCATCTCTGAAAGCACCACTCATTCATCCTGTCTGCCCACACGCCCTCAGCAGCGACAGCGGGAGGGGTGGGGGGGTCCCCGAGATCTGCATCACCCCACAGGGAGCTGGCATGGGGACACTGGCACCAGCCTCCTGTCCCCTGTGCTGCTCCAGCTGGGCAGGGTGAGATGCGATGGGAGGGCACCCGCTTCCCTGCCCCGCTGGGCAGCACAACTCCCTGCAGAGACCTGACAGACTCATCTCCACCACCGCCACCTGAGCAGGGCAGGATCAGGCCCCACGGGAGCTGCCAATGACATTTTCCCCTTCCCCCTCCTCCAGCCCAGCTGCAGTGCGGGGCTGTGGGAGGTGGGAACGAGGCAGCGAAAGGTATTGAACGTGGTACCAAACCCAGCCATAAATAATCTCCTGAGCGCAGCCAGGTTTTACAGCCTGTCCCCCACCTTCCTCCGGCAAACCTGGGAGCGTCCTGGATTCCTAACCTGGAAACGGAGTGAGATGGTGGAAATAGCAACAACATTCTCCCAGATTCTGAAAGGATGGGGATGAAAAGCAGCAGCGTCAGGGCAAGCTGCAGCCTCACCCAGCTCCATGGACAGCACCGGCCACGGTGCAGGGATGGCGTGACCCATGGGTGCACAAACGGCGGCCCCTCCACCACCTCCTTCCCACCCCGGGAAAATCTAATCTCATTATTAAAACACAGGATTGCCAAAAAGATCCTGCCTCTCATCTCTTTCCTGTACGCCTGGAGGCAAATCATCTCATCTGCCATATGCATCAGTTCAGCGTATAAAATTCGTGGAATAACAACAAAGATTTTTCTCCTCCTCCCCGCCATGCACTCTCGTGCCTGTTGGGAATGCAAACTCCCCAGGACGGCAGCAGCTGCTGGCACCCTGTAATGCCCAGCACGGCTGCACTCATGGGTGCCACGTTACACAAGCACATGCTGCTGCTCGGGCCAGCTGTCCTTGGAAGATAGTCCAGGCAAAAATAGCGTCACTGGCCCTCCCCACCTTCCACCAGGGTATTTAACGCTAACGCGATAATCTCCTCTTCCCCACGCACACACACGTTTTCTTGGAAGAGCAATAAAGGAGAATTAAAATGTGAATCTGGGAATGCTGGATGTTTGCTAAACCACTGCCCCAGCCAGGCCTGGACAGTCAGAAGGTGAGCGGAGGGATGCCTGCGGCTCCAGTACATCCTGACAGGGACCGGGGGGGAACCTTGGGTGCCCCAACCAGAAAACCCACCCCAGTTTAACGCGCTTTGGCCTGAAAAATTGGGCGGTGGAAATGTAGTGGGTAGGGACCATGGTGTGGGAGGGTAAGTGGATTTTCACAGGTTCCTGCAAGGCTGGAGGCAGAAGGAGTTGCCCACCACTGCCCTTGCCAACAGACCCCCGGCTTCAGCCCACAGCATCCTTCAGGGCTGCAAACACCAAAATCCCAACCAGCACCGAAACCTCCACCTCAGCAGCGGTTCACCCCAGGCGGGCTCTCAGCAAAAGCATCCCAGACACCACACACACACAAATCCTTGGTGGGGATGTATTAGTTCAGTCACGCAGACCTATTGATTCAGGAGCATTAATTGGTCTTCGCTGTTCAAATACCAACCTCAATTAGAGCCACTTTTCCTTTTTTTTTTTTTTTTTCCCCTCTTTTTTTTTTTTTTTTCCGTTTGCTGGATCCTTCCCCTTGGCTCTGCTAGTTTAAATACCAGAATACCTACACTGGCCTTGGGGAGACTCTGTTAACTGTACATTTGTATCTAATTTATAGTCAGGCTCTTCGCAGCCTTAAGCACACCTCTAACGAAAAGGGGGGGGGGAAAGCAGATACCTACTGCAGGGGATGTTTGCTGCCAGGCTCGGAGCTGCTCAGTCGTTAAGGGGGATTTGGAGATGGCACTGCCAGCTCCCAGTCTGAACAAATCCCAGATTCTGATGATGCTCAGCTGGAGTGATGGCATAGCCTTTTCCCAGGAGTTACCCCATCTATGTCATGCAAGAGCGTGGCTCTGCCCTGCCGCAGCCCACCCGGCCTCCAGCCCCCCGCTAGCCGGGAACGCAACAGCCCTTGAAGTTGCTCTAATTCTCATTATTTCCTTCCACTGATTTCCTACCCGTGGCATCCCATGCCAAAGCCCAGGAGAGAAAACGGCCGGGATTTCAGATTTAATTAAACCTCGCTGAGCTGGCTGCAGCCCTCCTTCGAGGCCGGCGTTGATGCTGTTATCGCTGAGCCGCCTGCACGCAGCGGGACGAGCCCGTGCTGACGCCAGGGAGCTGGAGGGGGCAACTTCTGCCTAATGCTGGCATGGAGTTCCTGCTAAAGTCCATGGTTGGGGGCTAATTCCCAGTCCAGAAGCACCACACACTTGTCAGAGAAGCCCAATAGTTGGAGATTTTACCCAGGATCTTCATCCCAGTCCCCAAACCACACTGGAAACCAAAAGCTGACTTCATTAATCAGAGAGGGAGAAGCAGGCTGTGCTCCCCAGCTCTGCCTGAGGTCTAAAATAAACCAAAAGGAAGCTTTTCCCAGGTCTCTGATGGTAAAATAGGGGAGAAGAGTGTTGCAGGTAACCCTGTCTCAGGCACCCTCTAGGAGAAACGAGCTCCCTGGCAGAGGCAGGAGCACCCAATAAAGTCACCCAAAATTGCAGATTAATTCTCTGCTTAGGGACAACCAGGGCTGGGGATGGACAGTGGGGAGGTAGCTGTGACAAGGATCTCCCTAGGCTGGGGTTCTCTCTTTGCCTGGGGTACAGCAAGTTATCTACAGAAGGTTTCAGGGTGGAAAGCCACTAGGAAGCAGAGACAAACAAAGGAGTCAGATCCTTTTAATCCTGACATTAAATCATTTTTTTTAACTCCCTTGACAGCCATCCTGACCAGCAGAACCTGGAAGAGGAGAAAGTGACACCTCAAAGATAACTAAATTCTCCCAGTTTGTACCCAAAATTGCCAGGTAGATAGAGGAGGAGTGGGGAAAGCATGGCTTGGTCTCCAGGGAGAGGCAGAGCTCTGGCACACCCCAGGCTCAGTGCCCGGCCGGTCTCGGCACGCTGGCTAACCAGCCAGCACAGCCCCATTGCTCACATGGAGCCATCTCCAGTCCTGCTCTAAAGGACAAGCTGGAAATCACATCCCAAGAGCCACCAACAGCCCTGCTGGCCACAGCAGCTCAGGCCAACAGGGTTATACTGGTGCACTACCTGGAGATCAAAACACTTCTTCCTTTGCCATTTATTGTGGATATCCAAATATTTTGTTCCCCCTGAACTCTAAACCATTAAATGTCCAACACAAGCAGCAGAGAAGCAGCAGCAAAGCACTCTGGACTCATCGCACTGCAACTGCCTTTCACAGGCACAGGGGGAGATGTGCAGTGAGATTTCAGGGCAACGGGAGGGATTTCCCATCAGGATGGAGCTGGGAAGGCAGGAAGGAAGCTGCTACTACCCCAAGAGCCCCAGCGCTCCATGGGCAGGCAAAACCAGTCACATCGCTACAGCTGCAGATGTGGCTCTTTGCTGCCAGCCCCAACAGTCAGAAGACCTTTGGCACAGAGATTTCTCACAGGTTTAAAGCCCATCCCATCATGCCTCCAACTTCAGGCCTGACCAGGACAGACCAATGACCCCAAACTGTCCAGCAGGAACCCCCTCTCCCACAGCATCAGCCCTGCCCTTGACCAGCATTTATCTTTACACAAGAGATAAACCATGGGTAAAACTCCAAAAAGCCTCAATCATTTCAAAGTCCCAGTTGACAAGCACTTCAGGAAAGTCAGCGCTTAAGTCCTCCAGAAAGCCAGTGGGACTTGGACACTACTAACCACATCTCCCAGCCCCCTGCAGAACAAGCACCAGCCAGGAGGAAAAAAATAAATAGAGAGAAAGGGTTGGCCTGAAAGTTCACAAAAAAATATATTAACCAGCTCAGATCACAGTGTTTAAAAAAACCCAAACCTGTAAACCTTCCCAAAGCAATCACATTTATTTGCAGGAGTGTTTACAGAAACCAGAGATACTCCTAAGTGTGCATGCAATGTGTTTTTAATGGTAGGTCTGCAACAACGGGGGAAGAGGAGCTGAAATACGTTTGCAAGAAATGCTTCAACAGCTCCAAATAAATGAATTCCTAAAATTTTCAGCCTGTTAGTGGATAAATTTGGGAAACGGCTGCATTTTCTGAAGCAATTCAGTGCAAGTGTTGGACCCAGCACGTGCGTGCGCTTGATGTCCACAACATTTTACAAGAGCCAGGGCTGCTCTGAGTCCACACGGCCTCGCTGCGCTGTGGCGTAACCCCGGCAGACCCCTTGCACCTGACAGCTACAAATCCTAATTAATCTGTAACAGCTAGGGCTAGTTAACGAGGTGCCTCCCCCTTGCTGGATGCTGCCCATCGCAGAGCGACATTCCCAGCCTCCACATCCCATTTTGGCAGCTTGGAAGACCCCAGTTCGGGAGACTGAGGCCAAGGGGACCCCAGACAAGGCAAGGAAAACCAGTCTGCGAGTGCCTGCAAAAACTCTGCCGTGAAACTGCTTTGCCTGCAGTGAGATAGTTTCCGGCCCTCCAGCCCTAAGCACCTCTTTTTTTTCCCCCCCTTCAGCAACCCAAAGCTCATCAGGTGATTCATTCAAATCATTTTTCACCCCAAGACTCTCTGCCCTCGTGAGAAAAAAAAAATAACAACACAATCTGGGCAGCATACACCTTCCCCATCTTCATCAGTCTGGGGAGCCCACTGGCCTGCACCCCCTGGTCACGTTATAAACCCGATTCCCGCAAATCCCCTGGGGTCCAGCAGCCCCTGAGCCCCTCCCAAGCTCACCCTAGGCCCCCCCTCCCCGCAGCAGCGGGTTCACCTCAGGACAAACCCCACCACCACCCCCCAGAGCAGAGATTTAACACAGCGATGCTAAAAAACTACCCGGCCCGTTTCCATGGGTACGTGAGGCACATGTTGCTATGTGATGTTCGGCCCGTTACCATGGAGACGGCAGGGATGTCGCCACGCAGGGCTTATTAGTTGCCATGGCTATTAAAAGGCGCTTGTCCTCTGGGGACCTCGAAGGACCAGGGCCACCAGCTTCCTCTGCACCTCTCTCTGGGATGGCACCGGCTCCCTGGGAGCCTGACCACACAGGTCCCTGAGGCCACGGTGACGGGAACCTCCGAGCTAAGATAAAGAGGGAGCCCAGCCCCACATTCTCCCACAGAGAGCGACATCACCCACAAGGCCACCACACGCCCCAGCCCATGGGGTGCCCGATCTGTACGTGAGCAGAGTGTCCCACCAGTGGGGATCTCAGTGGGAGCTACAGCTGACAGAGACCCCAACCCTGGCAGACACGGTGAGCACACAGAAGGGTCCAGTCACCTCCCACTCCCTGAATCCCATTATACCCCCTGGGTAGCACAGCATGGAAGAAACACTTTTGCCCCACTTTGGAGATGTCTGTATGACCAAAACCACCTGTTATCAGGCAAAAAACACAACAGGACTCAGCCCTTACAGACAAAGCAGCACCACAAAATAAATATAAGAGCATCGCCCACCCCAAGGTCCTGCAGACAGCCCTAACCTGGGCTTACACATGGGGAACTGAAGCTAAAAAAATAATCAGATCCTGAGGCTGGGGCTTACACAGGATTACACACCCCAGTTTGCTGCAGGTGACAACTTTCCATTTTACACCTGCATGTGCTTTGCCAGGACACAAATGTGAATGAGTCTGACCCCAAACAAGGTGCCAAGCAGAGCAGGCTCCCGTGGGAGCACCCGAGACCACAGAAAGGCTCAGTCACTCTCTAAAGACCAGCAGAGCAACTGCCCATACGTTCATTTGACATCTCCATGGCCAGATTTTCAGCCCTTCCCTCCCTCCTCCTCCTCCTCCTCCTGCCTTCCTCAGCCTGCCGCAAACAGCCACACAGCACAGCACAGCCCATGCCTGCTATTTCCAAAGCCCACTTCTCTGAGCAGGGAGATCTCTCCGCTCACTTCTCCAGCCCCTACAGACACCTGAGCTACACCCCCAGGACCCTGTCGCAGGATCTGGCCCCCAGATGCTCCCAAGGGCGGCTTCATCCGTCTTCTCTCTAATTCCATTCCAGGAGGGGAAATAAAGATGCAAAAAAGTCCTGACTTTTATTTATTTTTATTTTCCCCCCTTTAGACAGGCCTAGGCCCCTGCTGCAGAGCCCTTGCACTGCCCAGCTGGGACTGCATCTGAACCCCTCTCTGTCCAATGGCAAACCACTTCAACAAGCTCAAACTGGGTTTTTATGTGGCCATATAAACCTCTACAGAAAATACTTTTATGCTTTATTCAATTAAAGGTATTATTTTCTCATCATTATGCAGATTTTCTAGGAAGGATATAATTTTTCATTTAACTCCATTGGATTAAAAAAACCCCACACTTGAAAACCTATAGAAAGGTATATTATCCTGTAGTGGAAAATTAGTTTCCTCCTACACAATACTATAGGATGATTTAAATATAATATATAGGAATATAACGCGTTATTAAATTGTATAGTATCTTTCTAGAAAGACCTACAGTATAGGATTCTAAAAATTACTCCCAAAACCTATTATGTTTCAATCTAGCCCAGCTGGCTTCCTTTCTATTACATGCAGCAAGACTTTTCCTGAAAGGTTAGGGTTTTATATGCATCTTGAAACATGCCGCAATCACCCTCCGAAAGCAGCTCCAAACTCCTCTGGACACGACAGTCCCAAGCAGAAAACCCCTGGCCTTGGGGTGGGATGGATGAGACCCTGCTCTCTCCCAGAGTCACAAAATACCTTTATTGGCAGAGGGGAGAGGGGCCCAGCCAGGGCAGAGCTCGCCCCAGACCCTTGGCTTCGTAGGCACAAAGGAATTCTGTATTTCAATTTAACAGGTCCCAGCCCTCTCTACCCCAAATATTAGGGGGACTCAAATAGTTACCAGTGCCCCAGCAGTGCGCACCCATCCTCTTCCCCCTCTGCAAGAAAAAAAAAAGGGCTAGGGATAAAAGTTGCCTTTAGCTGTTGCCATAGAGACTCCCCGGCTCAGCACAGAAACCCCAAATCTTGTCAAAAACGGAAGAATTTAAGATTTTAATCAGCAAGAATGCACGGGAGGCCAGGAGCATCAATGCACATCCTTGCCTTAACAGTCTCTGCCTTCAGATGCATTCGCCCCTCATTTAATAGCATCCTAGGAGCTACCCAGGAGCAGGAATGGAAAGAGAGAGGAACGAAAGCAATGGAAGCCCTATCCGCTTTCGAGTATTTTCTCTCCCCACCGAAGCAGCCGCTCACTGGCCAGGCTGATTTCTGGACCAACAACCCACCGGCCAAGCTGTTTGTGTTCCCGCTTCCTTCATCCGCTGCCAGAAAAAGAAAATAAAATTCAACAATACGAGCTAGGCAAAATATTTCCCGGAACCGCTGCTATTTCTCTCATAAACTTCACCTCACAGCCAGTGCGGTCAGCAGTGGGGGGAGGAAAAAACAAAAAAGAAAATCCCAACTTCTAGCACCACGAGATGTTTTTGCGACCATCTCAAAATTGCTCTTTTCTGCCGCATCCTCCACATTTACTCCTGACCCGACTTCCACCATGACCACAAATCAAACACCGTGGGTAAACTCACTGCTCTGGCATTTTTGCTGCTTGGCAGAGCCCTGCCTCCGGCCATGGCCTCTGGCTAAGACAAACACTGCCCAGAGCACGCTTTGGTGGCTGCCTTTCCCCTGCCAGCCCAGGCGGCATGCCACGGTGTAACGAGGTGGCTGGAGGATCCTATTTTACCACCATTTAAGACTTGCGGTGAGTTTGGGAGGGATGGCATCTGCCAGCGGCGCAGGGACAGGGCAGTGGTTTCACCAGGCAGCAGGATGCTGGGGATAACCAAAGCCACGGCGTTCCCCTCTGGTGCCAAGGGGTGTTGTGTTTCAAGCCTGAGGATATGAAGTTTGAGGAATACCAAAACAAGGAACTTCAAAAAGGAGCGGTGTTGGCCCAGGGAATATTGTTGTATGAGCTCAGCCTCTTCAGAGTGATGGAAAAAATCAGCACTGACCCCGAAGGGATGGCGGGAGGACTCAGTGTGCGGGGGCCGAGCCGAGAGATGTGCCACCAGCATCCACCCAAGGGGCCCAGAGGGGAGCTGAGGGGGGGG
>NW_020799123.1:6848443-6859243 GCF_003259725.1 Athene cunicularia | reverse complement strand
CTACGGGGGGACATGGGCATCCATGGCAGCACCCTGAAGGAGGGGGGGCTCCCACACACACCCCAGCACCCCGAGCTGCTCCACAGCCCCGAAGCTGGGGAAGGACCCATACCTGGGGGCTCAGGCAGGTGCCCCTACAAGCCCCTGGCATGCTACCGCAGAGGCGAGCTTGCTGTCGGTTTGCAGCTCAGGCAGGCTGGGGTGTCTCTCCAAAACTTCCCATCATCACCGAGCCTCCATCTGCTTGGCTCCTCAGCCAGCCCCTCACATTTACCTGCTGCTGCACACCCAGATGCCCACCAAGTTGAAGGTTTATTTGCTTTCTTCTAACGCCATCCCTCCCAGCACTGGAGGATGCATCCACACCACCAGCAGCTCCTCCAGAAACTGAGAACCAGAGTCAAGCCCTGGCTGGCAAGGAAAGCGCTCGAGGGAGAGGGTGCAGATGGGGAGTTACACGCTAAAAGAACCACTCCAGCACTGGCTCATGTTTGGAAACAAGATGACTTTGGCTTGAAGGTCACTAGGAGAGGAGTTTTGTGGCTCCCTTTCATGCCTTTGCTCCTCTTCCATTACAAAAGCTGGTGTCCCCAGGCTCTGCTCAGCCCACGGTGTCTGTGTGCAACCCTGCAACTGCTCCGGACCCCCCAGCCACACTCGGGGCTGCTGCCAGGCCCAGGGCAAGGGCTCTGCCTCAGAGACCCTCTCTCCTCCCGCTCCCCCGTGGCTCTAGACTCAAGCAGCCAGGCACCCATGGGTGCAGCCAAGCACCTGCAAGGCCTTGAGGCACAAGGCTGAGGGTGCCTCTCCTGTCCCCAGATAAAGGCTACGGACCACTCCGAATACGATTCACCAAACGCAGGGAAAGGCTCCCAAGCACCCTGCGCTGCCCGGCCCCCAGCCCTCCCCTGTGCCGCCCCATCCCCCTTGAGCAGCTCCCTCGCCTGCTTTCTCTCTTGCTGTGCCTGTGTGTGGGTGTATTTGGAAACGAGATCTTTCCAGCTGAACTGCAAAATGAAATGCAGAGATCACAACTCCTCGAATAGCTTCATCGCACATACACACACACCCCCCAACCTCCATCCTGCCCCCGATGCAAAACCCAGGCAATAGTAAAAAAAAAAAAAAAAAAAAAAAAAAAAAAAAAAAAAAGTGGAAAAAAATCAAGGTATTCAGCAGATGAAAGGAGGGGGTTTGGGAGAGGAGAGGAGGCGGCGGCACAGCAAAGCACTTTCGGTGCATCCTTTTGTCCCCCGATTCACCACCAGATTTGCAGCTTGACCACCACTCCCCAAACACTCCGTGCTCTTGGAGCTGAGACAACCCAGTTTCATGGGGCTACAAGGCAGAAGAAAACAAAACCCAGCAAAAAGCCAAGCCCAAAACCCAGCTGCAAGATTTGAACATCCACCGCTGGAGAAGCCAGAGCCCATTCACTGATATGAAGGAAGAAGCGTCTCCACCCTTGCTGCAGGTACCCCATGCTGGCCTTGGGCTCCTCCACTGTTTCCAGCCTGGTAAAAGATCACATTCCTCTGTGCTGCTGCCACAAGCAGGTTCTGAAGAAGAGGAAGGGGCCTCGATTTGCCTATGGCAGGGGAAATTGCTCCCACGGGAGCTGCATGTCGGTGGCTGGGTCTGAAGGGAAAAGCAGAGCCTGGGGAAGGGGCAAGACGTGCTCCATCCAAAGGGATGGGCTGGCAGGGTAAAATAGAGTCATCCTAACAAATATCCTCATGGATGCCCAGCCCAGGCAGAGGGATGCACCAGGGCCTGGAGCAATGGGTGAGGGGCAGGGGAGAAGCAGGAGTTGGGGCTCAGAGCACCTCCCATCTGGCGTGGGGACTTCTCTGCTAACATGGGCTGTGCCGGAGAACAGGGTCAACACCCACTGCCATGAGGAGAGGCACATAGGGCGTCAGTTATCCCCTACACAAAACAGAGCTCAGGAGGTGGGAAGGAAACATTCACCTTAGCTAGAGGAAGGACAGACTGCCACGGCTCCGTTGCTCAGGGGTGTTCCAGCACTGGCACCAGCCCCACAAGGGGACCATGACAGGCCAGCCTGGCCCACACCATCACCAAACCATGCGCTTCCCACACTGCTGACCCCATGTGCACCCACATGCGTGGGGGTACAACAGGGCCAGGACAATGAGATGCCCACTCACCCTGGCACGGGGCACGCCAAGCTGTAAAACGCCCTGTGCCAGCCCCGTGGCTGGCGGTGCTGGGGTGCCATGGCTCGCCTGGGGTCAGCACAGCAACCAGTGGATCATCCAGACCAGAGCATCCACACAGCAGCGAGGGCTGAAAGGGAAGATCTTGTTCATCTACCTGGGTTCATGGACACCTGAATAGCCAGGGCTATTGAGGGGCGTGCTGAGACCCCCCATCTTATCTCACCAAGCCATCCTCAACCCCCAAACAAGTGCCTAAGAGGGACAAAATCCCAGGCACAGGAAAAGAGGGAGGGGATAAGAGTACAAGGCTCCAGCTGCGATCCATCCCAACTCTGGAGCTGAGGAGCTTCACCCGCGCCTCTCCCCCAAGTCAAATCAGGCTCCGTGCCCTCCTGTACCAAGCCGACTGGAAGATTACAGACAATAAAGTGATTTATGTGAGGCAGAGGTCTTCAAGATTTATGCTGTACGGTCACAGTAAAGTGCAAACACTTTCCCCGTCGCACGTGGCTGGGTCCTTTGTCAGAGGAATATGGATTTTTGACCCCAGAAGTCAGGATGAGTCTCTGAAGGAGCATCAGAGACAGACCTGCACTGTGACCCCAAGCAGATTATGGTCTCAAGGGTATATCCCAAGACATATTTATGGTCCTCCAAAGCAAGATAAGTCAATAACCACATACAGTAGCAGTTACAAGTCAGATATTAATTTAATTCCTCTCCTCCCTGTCTGCCCAAATAAGCATTAATTCAATGGAGCATCAAGGCCCCATTATTTATCATTCTTACTGGGGCTTCTGTTTTCTCCCGTTAAGGTAGAATTGCTACAGCCAGGCTACCTAGGCATGACAGTTCCCAAATTTAAGACACTCTGCATCCAACGCAGGCATGGGGACCACCAGCCCGGACCTGGGATTCATGCTATTAGCAGCTAACACCAACTCGGAGGAGGCTGGTTTAAGTGCAGCCCATCAAATGCACTTGAAAGCATCACTCAATCCGCAGCAGAAGGAACATTTTATTCCTACAGACCCCACTGCTGAGCGGAAGCCAAAACGTTTGCTCCCTCTCACAGGATCCAGCCAAGCTGCCCCCGGGGGCTGCGCACCCCACTAAGCTAGACAGGGCTCCCCATCACCCCCCCCAGAGCCAGGTTCCTCACAAGTCTAGTCTCAACCCAGAGCTAAAAATGAACCTTATTCATGATTAACATCTATATTTGCATAGCGTGGCTGGCAGCTTAACACCAAATAAATGTTTTGGCAGAGGGAGTCGCAGGCATGGGGGCGAGCCCTGCCCTCCAGAAGGGAGCTTCAGCCTCTCCATGGGTTAACAAGCACTTTGTAATTGAATTAACAAATCATTAACAAGTCCTGTTTGCCATCTGGGCAGGGGAGGGCTCTGCCTTGGGCTGCTCTCGACACCAGCATCTTGGGAGCGCACAGAGGCAGTCAATAACGCCGTAGGAGGAGTGAGTGCTAAACCTGACCTGATTAAGTTATGAATCACAGGAAATCCTGAAGGCATAAACCCCCCCGGGGCGGTTGGCTGCCAAAGGTGGGTGAATCCCTGTGAATCCCCTCACCCAGCTCTGCTGCCGCCGGCTGCGTGTTTGACTTCAGCCCCGGGGTTAGGGAGCATCTCAAGGCTGGTTCAGTGGATGCACCAGGGAAAATCTCTTGGAAGAGACTCAAATGAGAAATAAATAGAAGAATGTTTTGCATCAGAAACCCTGTAAATTTGGGGCTAGCATCTGGATTACAGTAAATGAATCCCCTTTTCTTTATAAGCTCATCTGTGCCAGGCTCCCAACTCTCACCCATCACCTGCTTTAGCATTTTGTTCCCATTTTCAGCCCCCTCCTGTCCTTGCCCCTGGTTTACACATCCCAGCAGAGGGAGGGAGAAAGCTGGGAGGACACGAGTAACAACAAAAAACAAACCACCAAACAACAGCCAGTCCCTTCCACCTAGGAAACACGTTAAAATCCCAACCAAAACCACGTTTCAGGCACAAGAGCCAAACCAATAGACAATTTCCATTCACTTGTGACTAACTGGTGAACTTCTGAGGGTTGAGTCATGGGCACATCCCGGTCCCACGCACACGTGCGCAGCCCCACTTGGGGCTCACGCTGGGACCTGCTGCACCTTGGGCACGTGATGCTGCTCCTGGCACTCCAACAGCCCCTTTCCCGTAAGGCCGTAACCGGTGCCATGACACAGAGATCATGCCATGACCACGGAGATCGAGTCTGAAAGTTTTTCTCAGCAAATATTCAGCCTGAAAAATGTGCTTTTTCCATCTGCTTGAAGCCTCTTTGCGAGGGCTTTGGTAGGAAGCAGATGTGAGAGCATCCCAAAGCACGATTGGTCATTACTCACTCCGTTATATAAAACTTTTTTTTTTTTTTTTTTTTTTTTTTTTTTTTTCATTTCTTAGTGCCAGGCCAGATTCCTGGGTGAGAGGCCAAGACTGGCGAAAACCAAAGCCAAATGAACCCACATTCAGGGAAACCTCCGTGTGCATCACCAACCAAAGAGAATATTTCACATCTAGGTCGCTCAGCGGAGAGCCAAGGCACCGGGGAAGGGAAAGCCACGATCTGGCCCCGTAACAAACCCAGAAACACTTAGGCCTCCTAATTAACTAGGAAATTCAACCCCCTCCAAACCACAGCAAAGCTTCAAAGCCCTCCCAACCTGACTCTGGATGCTCCTTCCCCGGTTCCCCACAGACGGCCCCGCTCCCCCAGACCCTCCTCCCCATCCACAGCAGCCAGCAAAGCCGCCGGGGGCAAAGGCTCCCCAGGGCTCCTCTTCCGAGGAAAAATGATTTCATGATCCAAATGAAAAAGCCATCAGGGAGGTTCACTTTGGCCAAAGGTTTTACTTCCTTCCAGAAAAACAGTAGAAGAAGAAAAGGCAAGCTGAGAGAGACCTGGACAGGGAACTTGGGGCGATCAAAACCTTGGTCTTTTCAACACAGAAGTGAGCTTAAAGCAAAAAATTGGGGGAAAAAGCATTTTTGAGCACGATGCCAAGACATCTGCAGGGGGTGTAGGGGGAGAAGAAAGCAGAAAATTTTCTATGCATCATAAAATCCTGGGCATTTCCAGACCAGCTCCAGCACCCAGTGCTACTGAATGGGGGAGAGAGCACGAAAGCCGACTGAGAGCAGAGAGTCTGCACAGATTGGCCAGGAGACACGTCAGCCCCACGAACGAGCGGCAGCTCGGGTGGTCCAGCCCCATCCTGAATTACCACCCGCCTGTCTGAGCCCCCCAGTCCTGGGCACAAGGGGCTGGGGAAGAAGCTGTGATCCCCTCCCAGCCACCCTGCCTCGGCTCCTGGTCCCAAATGAAAAGCAGGTCTCTGGAGACAGCCCCCGCCACCCCGCGTGGGAGCCCTTGTTCCGGATTTCCTACAAGGAGCCAAAGCAGAGCTGTCCCCGCACAGAGCAGGGTCCTCGGGCAGGGCAGGGCCACCCCTCCCGGCCGGGGCTCCCCGCGCCGGGATGACATAACCATGAACTGCATGAGGCCGAGCCTTTTGTCTGCACGCCGGGAGAGAGGGAGGGAAAGCAAGAAAGGAAGAAAGAAAGAAAACTTCTGGAAGTCATTACAATTCCTCTGCTCCAGTCTCCTTTTTGGCAGAGAACTTCCCTCTCCCCTTCCCTCCCTCCCCCCCCAGCCCGCTTCAAAATGCCAGCCTATGATTTTTAAATGAGAAAAAGCTGCTCTGTACTCCAGCGCTTGGATAAACTCCTACACAAACTTCCAGATGTGACACAACAGCCTGGAAGAGGGAATTCACAGAAGAATCTCCTTAAAAAACACACACACACACGGAGCAAAGGAAGCGCCTGGCTGCTGACACGGCTGGGCGATGGATGGGTCCGGAGATCCCTGGTGAGATGCGGTGCATTACCTAGATCAGGCTTGAGCAGCTCCCAGCTCTGCTGGGGAGGTAGCAGGGAGCGGGATGCTGGCCACTGCACCCAGCTCCAGGAGGTGAATACTGCCAGCTGCTCCCGCCGAGCTCCCAAAGGGTTTGTGTACAGCAGGGAAAAGGCTTTGCAGTTATTTGTCCCCTGGGAGGAGAGAAATAACCACCCCACCTTTGTGCTGTCCTTGCTAAAAGGCGACGGGTCCTGCTTCTCTCCAAAATCCTCGCATGGGAGCTGGCATGAGCCCAGGGATGCGCCAGCACCTGCCCTGAGGAGCAGCAGGATGCTCTGTCCCAGCTGGGGGGGCTGAGGGGCTGTGGGAGCCCCCCCAGCCTGGCAAGTTGTGTTTCTCATTTCCACCCAGGAGCTGAGGAGGGGGCACAGAGCCGGCGGAGGCTGGGCTGCAGCAGGAGTGTTTCCATCTGCCTGGGGAGGGGTGGGAAGCACTGGCCGGTGAACTGGGTCATGGAAAGAAACAAGTTCAGGTGCCCTGGGACGGATCAGATGCAGGTGAAGTAAATGGATTCTGACTCCTTTGTGGGGATTCTAAATCAGAACAAGATCCATTTCAGATCCAACCTCTCAAATTGAAGCTTTCTGCTTTGTTAAACTCAAAAGCGAGGTTGGAACAAACGTATCAAAGTTTAAAGGACACTACGTGCGCTCTTCCCTCAAAACACACCCTCCTGATAACAAAAAAAATATATTTTTAACCTACAGTTGAACCCTTCAAACAGCAGCGCACGCAGTGCCTGGCTCTCCCCACAAGCCTGCAGAGCTGAGGGGGGGTGAGGACCCCGAGCACCCACCGAGGTGACGGCGGTTCCGCCTGCCTGCTGCCCGTGCCGTGGGCACCCCGTGGGAGGGAGCGCTCCGGGAGGCACCGCCGGGGCTGGGGAGCCCAAACCGCGGAGCAGCTCAGCGGGTTGGGCTCTCGTCCCCACCACGCAGGAGGCTCCTCGCTCCGGTGCCGTCAGACACACGGACATTTCCCTCCAGGACAGCCGGACCCGGCCAGGCTGGCGCAGAGCGGTGCCGACACAGACCCACGGGCTTGGGGTGAGCTTGGTGGGCAAGGGCTGGCCGGACCCCTCGGCGGAGCCGTCGCTGCCCTCCCCAATGCACCGACCTCCAGCACGGCGGCTCCAGCCGTCCCGTGAGCCAGCCCGGCGCAGAACTCAGCTATGCCTTGGCGTGAGGCCGCGAGGGCTCCGGGCCCGCTCCTGGAGGCCGCCGGCCATCTGCAGCTCTGCCGGCTTCCAGCGAGAGCTGGGGGCACTCGGCAGCTCCCCGGGACGGAGCCTTTGATCATCCACCTCTCGCTAATGGGAAGCGAGCGGAGCCGTGCGAGGCAGCTGCTGGAAGAGCCCTCTGGGTTTTATTGCAGACCAAAGGCAGAAGGCAGGGCTGGTTACCGTGACCAGATCGAGATGCATTTCTTTCCTAAAGTCATTTTTGAAACTCAAATCCTGGGGACGGGGCACCAGAGCAGCCAAGCAAGACAGGAGCCCTCTTCCCAGGGCCGCCCAAACCCCCCCTTCCCATCTGAGGAGTTGCCCTTTGCCCTCCGATCCAGAAGGAAAAGATGGGATTTCAACCAGTTTGGGGGTGTCTCCCCAGAACGGCACCTTTCTTTTGCAGCCCCTCTGTTGCCGACGTGCTGCTCTCCAGGCAGCAGCGCTCTGCAGGCAGGCTCTGCGCGGGGGAAGAGGCAGATTTCAGTACTACAATAGAGATCACAGGCCCTTTCGGTTACACTGTTATTTTCCTATTCAGAGCTCTTAACACCAAGCAGTAGCATCCTCCCCACTTTCTTCATCCCCACTCTTCAATCACTCTGCAAGTCTCAAGAAACAGCCTCGTTTCTTGCCTCTGATCAGAGGAGCAGCCTGGCACAGACCCTGCTACAGCCTTTCATCCTCCCAGCCTTCATGGTGCTTTTATTTTATAAGTGAAAGTCAAGTAACCAGCTTGTCTCCTCTTCCCCCCCCGCCCCAGAGCTGCCTGCTCTTCCTCTCACTGCATTGCCAGCACGCACACCAGGACACCCTGCCTGTCGCCACAGCCCTTCCCAGCCCTGAGCCCGTGGGTCCAGCGCCACGACCGTTAAACACATCCCACCCATGTCCCTGCTCCTTCCCTTCTGGCCCGAGCAGCCCTCACCCGGGGCAGAGCCTTTCATCCCAGAGCCACTGGGAACACGTGGGTGGGAAACCAGGCTTGTCCCCCCCAGTCCTCACAGCACCCAAAGAGGTTTTTGCTCAAAGACCACAGAGGGTGAGAATAGCTTGGCAGGGCCAATACAGTTTTAGGGTTAAACCCCCAAGATTTCAAGCTCTGGATTGTTTCTGGATCAGGACAAACTTCAAACCTTCTTTCCAGCCCTAAGGGAGAGGGGGAGCAGGAGAGCTGCACAGGTCCCCCCATGTCTGCTCCATACAGCAAGGGAGAAACCTTCCTGGCCCAGGCAGAGGATGCTCTGAATGGAAATACAGTAGAAACGCCAAAAAAACCCACCTCAACAGGACTTTGCATCCTTGCTGGACACTCGGCACATCAACCATCACCCTCTCCCTAACCCCACATCTCAGCCTCAGCTACTAGGGTCACACAAGCTGCATGGACAGGGCTGGAAAGCAGCATCCCAGGGGCTCCAGCTGCACCCGGGGAGCACGAGCTGCCCTTGCTGGGGAAGGCAAGGGAGCTGGTGGGTGCAGGAGCAGCTCCAGCACCTCCTCCCGACACCCCATCGACAGCAAAGTTACAGCACAGCAGACCCGCCTTGCCAAGCCAGCAAGCTGTGCACCTCCACAGGCACAGCTCAAGCGTGAGCTCTCCCATCCAATTGCTGCACAGGCAGCCAGCCTCACCCACGGAAAGGTAAAAGCCACCCAGGAGAGCAGCAGAAATCAACGAAAGCTCCAAACCCCTCAGGGCCAGGGTAGGATTCACCAGCCACGTGAGCCCAAGCGCTGTCACTCCTCTCCAGGGCAGCTGGTGGCAACAAAGACTTTCCAGCAATGTGATTATATGGTTTTAGCACTGGAGCACAATTCCTAGAAGATTACAGCCTGAGGAGGGCCACTACTGGCCCACCACACTAAAAGAAAAAGATAAAAGTAAATAGAAACTAGCAACGGGCTCAGCTCTGGTGCTCAGGCTGCAGAGCCGAAGAGACGAGCAAGACGCTGCTCTGCTGAACGGCCCAGCGAGCGATGGGACGCTGGGGGTGCCAAGCTGGCCACCGTCTTCCTCTCATCTGTAAGCTGAACTGCTTTTTTTTTGTGTTGTTTTTAAATAAACTCCCCTAATTCTGCGTCAGTGACCCTGAAAACAAACAGCTGCATGCAGATACACGACTCTGAGACCCACAGCATCATCCCCGTGGCCCCAGTGCTCCCAGCAAGTGCCTTTCTCTGTCAGTATAGGAGTGAAAAATTAGCAACAAGGTAAATCTTAGATTGTGGGGCTGCACCCACATAATGCTCATCCACTGCTCGCAGCAGCGTTTGCAGGTGCCCACAATACCCCTCATTTTCCAAGGACAAACGTTAATCTGCTTGTATTTGCAGCCAGAGAGGAGATGAATTTCAAGCCGCTATTGGGGTAGGGGATTTTACTGAAAACACTAAAAACATGCAGGTGTAACACCTACTCCAAAACAACATCATTGGAGGGGGGGCAAAGAGACTTGAAAACAGACTTAAATCAGAAATCATAAGTAATATTAGGCATAGTAGACAGTAAGAACACACTGACTTGCAGCCTGTCATTAATATTTCTTCCCAAACCAGAAGGCTTCACAAAGTTGCAGGATTTCCCAAGATGCTTAAATAAATGCAGCTTTGAACTGCTTAGATGGTGTGAGAGAGATTTGGGGGGGAAACTGCTGGGAGTATTCATGACTGGGAAGCGAAATCTTGTTTTTCCCCTCCCAGGGGACATTTTAGGAAAGAAGGCAACCTGTTCATCAGATAAATTATTGTTGAAGCTCCAGTAAAACAACATTCACAACTCCTGCAGACCCTCACCACTCTCCCTGGGCACACCGACCTCAGCCGAGATGTAATTCCTTACAGTTTCCACACACCAGGAGCAGAGGAGGACTCGCACAGGATATTCTGGCCCTCTGTACCATGTAACATGTCCTCCCCGCTACCGCTCAGCCTCTCCCACTCCAGATGTGGGTTTGCTGCCCATACGTCCTCGCCTGCCTCTCGCACAGGCAGAGCAGCGCGGACCCAGTAACTTCCCGTTCAGCCGGGCAGCGGCTGCCTCTCCCACACCAGCCCCTGCGGGAAGCCACATCGCTTTGCTTTATTTCATTTCGGGTTTTTGTTTCTGCAAATAATAAATGGAACCGGAGTTCGGGGATGGTAAAACACTTGCGATGCCACAAACCGTGTGCTGGTTGCAACTCAACTCCAAGGGAGGCTTTTAAGGCACAACGACAGTGAGTGGCAAGAAGAAATGTTTCTATTGTCTTTTCTATTTCTTCCCCCCCCCTTTCTTTTAAAAGCTTAAACTTGACTAAAGCAGCTCAGACACAGAGCCTGTGCTGGAGCAGACAGGGAGTTTGGAAGGAGACCAGATGCCTTCGTGGGGTCACGGCTCACCCCAGGACCTGGCGAGCAGCAGCCCCTGGTCGATGCACACCCCTGTCTCTTAT
>NW_020799123.1:6846318-6848393 GCF_003259725.1 Athene cunicularia | reverse complement strand
GCGGGCACCGGCCCGCGAGTGTCACCCGGGGCGGCGGGAGGGGGAGCCACGCTGGGCGCCCCGGGTCACGGCGCGGGGCAGAGACCTTCTTACAGCAGGTAAAGGCTTTTGACACAAAGCATTTTGAGCGCAGACATCCCCACAGGCTGAGCCAAGGCCCTGTTTCTACATGCTTGAGATTTCTTGCCACTTTAGAAATAGCTTTCTCACCTTTCCCCGGTAGCACCCCACATCATATATACATATATGTGTGTGTGTATATATATATATATATATACACACACACACGAGCATCCCCTTTCCAAGAGCTCCAGCTAGCCCGAAGCCACCTGCAAGAGCAATAGGAAAATGCTCGTCTGACCCAAAATGTCTTCTCTGGGCTGAATCCCGCTGGCCTGGGAGCACACTTGATCTTGGATTCACAGCCTGTGCTGTCCAGCCCGAGACAAATCACATGGCTGTTGGCAAAACTTCAAGGCCAGCTGGGCTCTGCTGCAGAACTGCAAGAGACAGTGGCCAGGCAGAGGAGGAGATGCAAACCCCCACCACGCATGGCCAGGAGACCCTCCTGCAAGCCTGGGGGGTGCAAATGTGACAGCACGTGTGACACCAGGCAAGCAGAGAGCCCACAACATGGATGCTGAGGAGAGGGACTTGTATTTCTTTCCCAGGTTTCCGAGTGATTCTTCCCTCCAGATGCAGTGTGTGCACCCACAGAGAGGGCAGAGCTCAGTGGCTCTTTGGCCTCTCTCCACTCCTGCCAAAACAAGCAGACACACTGACACGCCGGGAGCTCCCTCACTTCCCCAGCAAAGGCTCTTGCAGTGGAGCAAACACCAGCCTTTGCCCCCCCAACCAGAGCACAGCCCAGTAGCCCGACAGCTCAGCTGTTGTAGAAAAGCAATTCATGGAAAGGTCCACAAACACATTTGCATGTGCAAGGTGCAGTCTTAGATCAAGCAATTTCCTCACTACATATGTACAGGCTGGCCACAGCTGCTTTTGATCCAATTCTCTTTGTATCCTGATAATGTACAGAGAGCCTTTGTGTGTCGGTCTGTTTATTTAAATGGATTTGGAGCAAACATTTTTTTAAAAGCTGAAGCTTTGAGCCTCTAAGTGGGTTACCAGATTATATGCTGTCTCCATTTTAATTACATTTGGCTCGTTTTGTTTATTGCGTGCATTTTCAAGAATTATGCTGCTTGTGAGAATTGAAAACATTTTGCTTTAGAAGATACCTGCCCTATAAAGGGATCCAGCATCACACGGGAGAGACAATGCAAACCTTCCCATCTCAAAGAGCAGTCTCCCTCCAACTAGAAAAATAAGAAAGGCTCAATAGAGCCATATATCCTCTAAGTTTAAAATGAAGCATCCGAACACCAGAAGGATTAAGCCAGCACCACCAGTCTAGCAGGATTTTGGCATCAGCAAACACAGATAAGAGGATGCTCTTACTAGGGAAGAATGATCTTGGTTGTGGATCTCAGAGGGATGAGAGCACAGAGCCTGTCACAGCCCAGCTGGGGCGTTTGTCATCTTCTGTCTCAGCCGGCAGCGGAGCAGAGAGCGCACCCAGAGCTTCGCTGTCTCACCTCGGGTGGGCTAAACCAGGAGCCCTCCCAGCACTGCCCCAGCCCAGGCATCCCTGCAGGGAGCCCTTCCAACCCACCCAGGGTAGACCAGGAATTTGTCTTCCTCAAATACATGAGGGGTGTGTGTGTGTGTGTGTGTGTGTGTGTGTTCTGCTTCACAAGAAGAGAAGTGATGGGTTGAGGAGAGGAAACAGCTCCAGCCCCGAGCCTTGGTGAGAGGGATGGAAAGCAGCAGAAAGCAACCCCAGAGACCAGAGCTGCACATTTAAGGGTTGGGGATGTAAATGAGAAGAAATTTTAATACAGCATCAGAAACTAATGAGGTCACATTCACCTCACACACAGAGTCCTGGCCTCCTAATTATACCAAAGATAGCGCAGGAGAGAGGGATGGGGGTGAGCCAGGGACAGCTCGGGTGGCAGCAGGCGTTTTAGGGCTGTGGTGATTTTGGAGGGGTGAGAGAAAAGGGGGGGGGA
>NW_020799123.1:6834683-6846268 GCF_003259725.1 Athene cunicularia | reverse complement strand
GGGGGGGGGGGGGGGGGGGGGGCTCACACACTGCAACACCAGTTATGCCTCCAGCACCAGATGCAATGCACCCCAAATTACTCAGCAGCCCCCCAGCAGGAACAGGAGCTGTGCCATCTGAGGAGGAGGAGGAAGGGGAAGCAGCACCGACTTCATCCCAACACAGCCCTCCTGCTCTCCTCTCCCCCTACAGCACGCTGCCCCCCACCATGTCGGGGCTCTTTCAGGGGAGCACAGCCCTGCACACTTTCTTAGCAGTACTTCTAGGAAAAGCATCGTGAGTAATGTTTCACGTCAGCGGGGGAGCTTTAGCCGAGCCGATGCTCACCAAAGACTGCTCCGGTGTGGTAATGGGATTTGGAGTCGGCTGTACAGGAGCTGCACTGAGCTGTAATGGGAAAAGCCTACATCTGTAACCGTTTTAGCAGGAGGCGGATTGAAGACAGCCTCAGCAGAGAGGCTCCAATCCGATGGGAACTAGTCGCTATTTGTTTTGCTGTTGACATACAGCTGCAGTAGCTGTGGGTGATTTTAATAAGACAGGATAATATTTCTATCAGTTCTGGGAGCTATAGATTGAACCCATATAGGCATCTGGCTCAGGGCTGAGTGATAAATCGCAACAAGATCCAAAGCTCTTCTCATGCCTTGGAACCAGAGAGAAAACACACATTTTGTTTCGGATGTCACAGTTTGGGGGCAGAGCCGGCCTCCCACGACCAATTTACAGACTCGAGTGCTGTTGAAGAGCACTTTGACAGCAGCGAGCCCACTCTGTCCCTGCTCCCACACCCCACCAGTGACAGCGGGTGCTGTGGGCTCAGAGCCCTCGCTGCGCATGGGGGCTCCTGTCAGTGAATTATCTTCCTGAGAAACGCCGTTCACCATATTTCAACTGACACAGCTACAGCAGAGACACACCCACCAAACCCAACCCCACACAGCCCCCCACTCCCTCCCCAGGGTCGGGGTGCTCCCATCCCTCAGTGCCCACAGCTGAAAGAGCACATTCGCTTCTTAGGACAGCGGCTACAGACCTGGGGGCGGGGAGCAAGAGACCAGCCCCACGTTCAACACAGCAAAAGATAACGGCTTAACCCCACATAACCCCGTCCAAACAGCTGCTTTTCCCCCTAGAGCTTATTTTGCTAATTCCCATTTTTATCACCCAAGCAGTTTCTTGCCCTCCTCAGTTATCCCATCAGTGCCATGGCCGTGGCCTTCACCCTGAGCATCCTGGGGCTTCCCAGTCCAGTGCTGCATCCCCAAACCCCAGGGCTGGGTACCAGCACCAGGAACCACCATGGAAGGTTTGGGAGAAGCAATTGCTTAATGAAACCAACTGCCAGAGGCTACAAGCAGGGCTTCATCTTTTATTTTTTTTCCCTCTTTAATGAATGTTTTTATTGTCTCTCTCAATCTTTATTAAGTGAAGAGCCAGACAAGTAGTTGGAGGGAAAATATACTACAGCATGAAGCACAACCACTGTGCAGAGGGGACGTACACAACCAGAGCAATCCGTTTGGTGTGCAGAAAGGAATTAATAATTTAGGCTGGGGAATGTTTATTTTTGGCTGATGACCAGCACTTTCCTGCATGATCAATGTTTGCACCTTGACTTTTTGGTACACAATCAATCCGTGCCTGAATATGGCCTGAGTTTTGGGAACTGCTACGTCTGCAAGGGCTGAGCCGCTCGGGACTGTAACATCAGTGCGGCTGAACCTCCTGACTAGGCAAGAGCTGAATATAATTTATAGAAAAAATATAATTTATAATAAAAATCTGTCTGCCCCCCATCTTTAAAAAATTTGCATTTTCCTTAACAACTGCTATTACCTCCAGAAAAGGTCAAGAGGAGAGAGAATTGTCCTTTAAAGACTATCCTGGCTGGGCAGATCGGGTGTTTCAGCGGCCAGATTCTGGCTCTAGCCCTCAAAAAGCACAAAGGTCCATCAGCCCCACAAAGCTCCCAGCTCCCCTGGACAGGACGCGAGGACCCAGCACCGCACTGGATGTTGGCCCTATTCAATACCCTCTCACATTTATTGTGGCTCTCACCGGAGCCTGTCCTTGTCCCTGTACTCAGCCAAGCAGCTGAAGGCTACAGTGTTTCAGCAAACAGCTAAGATGTTCTCTACATCTCTCTGAAGTGTTAGCGCAAAACAAAGCACAGTTTTTGAGGGAGAGCGGAAGAAAAGAAACCCTGACTGAAATCCAGCCTTCTGCTTTTGCCACTTAGTCGAGGCAGGTCCCCATCTGATGCACTGGGGAAGCTTTGCTTTGCTTTGCTCTCCCCTCAAGTGCCAAGACCCAGCCCTGCTCCCAGCTCACTCTCACCGCTGCACTGGAGACCCAGCTCTGCGGGATGAGGTTTTGGGCGACAAACCCTCACCCTGCCAAGCACACACCAGGGGGATTTTGGAGCAGGTTTCCCCCATCCCGGCCCAGTGATGCCCTGAAAGTCCCTCTCCCAAGCAGGCACCACTCTGCAGCTCTGGGGCCTGGAGCACATCCCCAAGCCTCCAACCATCCATCACCTCCCTTACATCTGCATTTCTTGCCTTTTTCTCCCAGGCTTTTTGCCAGCCAAAGAACCTCCCTTTCCAATACCCTCCTCTCCCCACCCCCCTTGCATTGCTTTCAGCTTTCATCTGGTTCCCATGCAGTGTGAGCACGGGGCACAAGCAGCACGCCAGCACCGCTGCTATCAGCGGCTCCCACTCTAATTGAATCTTCAAATCTTGTCTGACAGGAAGAGACAAGAGGGAAATGAGACGCTTGTTTCCAAGCCCTGGATCCCTGAGCACCGGGATGCTGGCAAGCATCGCATAGTGTTCCTGAGCACACCTGCCTTGGCCTCAGCGCCGCTACAAACGCTTCCAGCATTACAGCGAGCCCAGAAAGGCATCGCCACAGCTCAGGGTGGCCCCAGGAAGGAGGGGTACGAGGTGCCAAAAGCTAACAGAGATGAGAGATCAGACAAGGGGAAGGGCAGAGCCACACAAACACCCAGCTTTCACCAGGTAGAGGATGGGCTACATAGCTTAGCTTGGCAGGGATATGGGCACCGAGACCTTGCTCACAGCACACGAGGAAAGAGAAACCTTCAGAGCAACAACAGCACATCCGCAAGTCACCCCACAGCCCTCTCAAGCAACTCCAGACTTAAGAAAAAGAACACCCAGCTCTGTATCCAGGAACCTACAGCAGCTAGAGGCAGCCAAGAGCATCTCCAGCTCCTCTGCCCCAGAACAACATGCACAACAGCAACAAGAAGTCCCATCACAGCAATTTTGCCCTTACCTGAGCACTTGGGAGCTCCAGCCAGAGGACACCTTCAGGGCTCTAGCAGGGAGGGGAAGGTAGAAGCTGAAGAAGTAATTGGCATTTACTGACCAAGTGCTAATTGAGAAAAGATGGACATGGGAGGAGGAGAGGGCATGGAGAGGATGGCAGCTCCTGGTGGACAGATATGAGCAAACAACATCTTGGCCCATATAAAAAGAATTAACTAAAATTTGCCCTAGTAAATCTTTTTCCAGCCAACACTCCCAGCACACAGTGGCCAGGCTGTGACAGCCCAGCTGAGCCCCACATCGTGGAGGTCAAACTCGTTAAACCCCTTTGCAAGGACTGTGCTGCTGTGGGGAGAGGGGTCACCATCCCACCCCAAAGAGGCTGATGCTGCACCCCAGCCCCAGGTCGCAGGTCTGGGGGGGGGGGAACTGCACCCTCTGCACCCCTTTCCCTGTCCCAAAAGAGTGGCTTCCCCCACCATCTGGGGAGCAAATGACCCAAGTGGTTTTAAAATCAATGAAAATTAAATGAGCATGTGGCACTGATAGCAAGGGCTGACTGACATGGCATAAATGTCTGCTGCTCTCATGAGGAGTGATGAGGAGTAAGGGCAGGGGAAGGAGAAACATCTTTGGGGGGACCAGGAGGAGGGTAGTCAGGATGGGAGGGAGAGCAGGGCTAACATGGGGGCTGCAGACGGAAGGGAGATGCTGCCAAGCTGGCGGGATGCTGGTTCACGAGCGCGAGCCTGTGCCCCCATCCCACCGAGCGTAGCAGGACTCAGGCGGGAGCCCAGCGGCGAGAGCTGCTGTGGGCTGGGGTGTCTGGGACGGCTGCCCTTCCTCTGGGGAGGGGGCTCTGCACCCACGGGCAAGCTTGGCCATGAGCTGGGGACACCCGTGGGTGCCACTGGGTGTTCTGCACGCCAAACTTTGCTCCTTCACTGCTTAACCCCTCTCAATCACTATCCCAGCTCACCCATAACAACTCTTGATGTGGAAAGGGCTTTTTTGTTTTACCCTTTTCCTTTTTTTTTTTAAGGCCTCTGCTGGGAAATCTTTGTAATTAATGGCCCTTTAAAGAAAAATATAATTAAAAATAATGTGGAGCATGCCGAAGCCTGCTGGCAGTTTGTGATGCAGATGGCTGATGGAGAGCGGGGCAGCTGGGAAGCTGAGGGTCCTGCGGGTACCTGATGTGAGATGCTGTGGTGGGCTCATCCTGGCCTCGTTTAGCCCTAAAGCAGTTTCTAAATCACCAAGAGCATCGGGCCTCTCTGTCCCACCTGTGGGGACGCTGGGGTGCATTTCATGCTCACCCTCCCATGGGAGATGGGGTGCAGGTGGCTCTGCTGGGAGGAGACGCCGGACACAAAGTGCGGGGGCAGGGGGAGACCCAGTCCCACCCGGCCGGCCACACCCACGGGAGCTTTCTGGGATAGAAAAGTCGGATTTTCACACTTTTAGAAAGCCAGGGAGGGAGAAACAGCTTGCTGAGCCCCCGCCGAAGACTGTGCTCCCCAGTTACCCTCTTGCAGGAGCCAGAGCGCCGCAGAAGCGTGTAAATGAGGACTGGCTCATTTAAATTTAATGCTGATGAGGAGATCTTCCTCCTCTTTCCAGCAGAGAGCAGATGTTCTCGTTTCACATAGGCAAGGCGTCTAAATCACTTCCCCAGCAACGAGGTGGATAGTGATGTCATTGTTTATAGGTTATTAGTTATTATTTCATAGACAACTTGACATTTTTCCCTTTTAAAGATACATTGGGACAGATTCTGGGTTTCTGCCACTGAAACTACCCTGGCAGTTGTGTCTTTAGCCTCTTTCCAAGATTCAGGCTGCTTTCCTCATAGCACATAATTAAAACAGCACTTTGAATTTTCAGCAGCTTGCAACATCTTCATGATATACAGGAACCCAGGCAACAGCTCGTTGTCGAGCCCAGCCCCGCCAAGAGAGAGTGCCCAATGAGCTGTGCCGGCGAGTCCGCACGCGAGCAAGGCGTGAGCGCGTGGATGTGCGAGATGTGAGCGAGGGATGCAGCGCAAGAGGCGGCAGAGCAGCACGGCGGCCCCGGCCAGCCCCGGGTGCGAGCCACGTGCCCACTGCTCGGTGTGATCCCCCCCACTGCACCAGCTCCAGCTGCTCCTCGCCGTGCTGGTGAGGAGGTGCCGGTGGCACCCAGGGTGCTTTTAGCCAGTTCAACACCTTCTGGCTGAATCGTGTAGCCTGTCTATGGCCTTTCTCTGGCATGAATCATCATTACCCTAATGAATTCCCAGGCAACATGAGCAACTTGCCGCTGGGGTTTTAACCTGGCTGGTGGCACTGCGGGCTGCAAGGGTCACTGCTTGAACAGGGTGAAGAGCAGAGTTTTGGGGCTGCCCAGCCCTTGCAGAGCCACACAGAGCCAAAACAAGATTCATGGGTGCAGGAGGTGCTGGATCCGGTGGGAGAAGGGCAGAGCCGTTGGGGATCCAGCTGCTCTGTGGGGTACAGGGAGCCCAAAGGATGAATGTGGGGCTGGAGAAGGGAGTACAGTGCTGTGAAGCCCCATAAAGCCAGGGGAGCCCAGTGCCAGCCCCATGCCACCCCTCGTCCTCTGCACACTGGTACCAGCCCAGTGTGTCCCCCTGACCTGCATCTTCTTGGGGTACCAAGTGGGTTTGGGATTGCAAGGCAGCCTTGGAGCAGCTCACAGCTCCAACCTTTCCCGTGGGAGCTCTCCAAGGAGCAGCACAAGTCCCCTGACCACATGGGGATGGGGGTGAAGGACTGGCAGCTGCCCCACACTGACCTCCCGGCAGCCCCACAGAAAAGTGCAGGGCACTGGCGGGCTCAGAGCCTGTTCTCTGCCTCCGCTTTGCCACTGCTGCCACCTCACCAGAGCTGACGTGCTCACTCTGCCTTGAAACATCCATAATGGTACAAAAGACAGTCTGGGAGTTGTTTTGGTGGGAAGCCCAGACCCAGTTGTGGCCCAAATGGCTTTATCTCCCCCAACACAGACTTGGGCAGCCCTGGCACACCAGCCCTGGCCACAGCACTTGGTCACTGCCAGCACAGCAAATCCTGAGACCTGCCCCGAGAGCCACTCTCCTGTGATACCCAGGTCTTGCTAGCTAGGGGCAGATCCAGCTCGTCCTCACAGGTAGAAACCACTATCCAAAAATCACCCGGGGCCTTCTCCCACCACAGCCCTGGCCTGTTTCACCATCTGAGCACCTGGCTCTTTCAGCCCTGACCTGGCCCCAGCACTGACCAGTGACACTTTAGTTTGTGTCCAACCTCATGTGCACACCCACTCAAGCAGCAGCACCACAGGAACACGATCACAACTTTACTTCAGTCCAAAGTGGGCTCTGCACAGCCCTTGTCCTCCAAGACCTTAGCCTCAGATGCATTCCTTCCCCAGGAGCTGCCCCTGCCCTTCTCCTGCCCCAGTTCTCACCCATACTGGTGTGACTGGGGCAGGTCCCACCCACAGCGCTGCTGGAGCAGGCACACGGCGCTTGCATGCACGGAGGAGCCAGCAATGAAAGGGAACATATTAGTGCTCCACTAACCAATGGAGGGGAGTTAATGACATCAAACTGGTTTGTTGTTGTTGGTTTTGATTATATTTTTTTAAAGATCTGGCTTCTATCTGTCATTACCGTTATATTGCATAACTGGGGAGAAATCTGAATGAAGTTAATACCCGTGGAGCGTGGTACAGAATATTCATGTACTGGGAACCAGAACGAGGCAAATGTGAATCTTTATTACCAGTGGAGGTTGTTAAATATTTATATTTTCTGTTTGAGACACGCTGTGACACATGAAACTCAATTAGAATATAACTAAAACCCATGCTAAATTATAGATAAACGGCAACAAATGAAGGGGAGCAGTCTGAGCTCCCCTGTGCACAGCCTGGGGGAACAAGGATGACAACTTTAGGAGGAGAGAGCAGCCCCGCCAAAGGCACCGCTGTCCCACAGTGACTGGCCAGCGAGCACCGGCACAGCTCTGTGTTTCCTCTGCAGGGCTGATTTTTGCTCTGAGACATCCCGAAGGAGACGTTCGGGCAAGCAGGATCCACCCTGCTTCCCTGCTGAACAGATCCTGCTTCCCTGCAAACCTCCCTGCGCCTTCATGCGAAGCAGCCCCAGACTTCCCAGCCTCCTCGCTTGCCCTGATGCATCACAAGGACCCCCAAGCCCAGCACTCCTGGGCTGTGTTTACTTTAACACAAATGTGTCTAGCAATAAAAACCACAGTGAAAAGGAAAGACAGATGTTGAAGAGAAATATATATTCAGGGCCAAACGCTGCTGTGCTGGTGCCATGCTATGGAAATGGCTGGAGATTTCTATCCTTTGGCTCGCTGAAACCAAGCTAAGGATACAGTCATGGCTGGAAAATTAGGAGCTGAATGGACTGAGGGGTTAATTCTGTAATTGTTTGCTCTGAGAGATGCTTGTGAATGCAGGCGAGGCCATGCGGACACGGGCTTTAAGGGGCTGCTGCCAGGGCCGAGATCAAGCAGCGCCTCTGCACAGTATCTGCAGGGGTATTGCTGTGGGCAGACAGGGACAGGCAGACAGCCCTGCTCCCAGCAAAAACAGGCATTTTATCCCTGACCCTGCATGGTGCCAGAGCCCCCAGGCTGCTGGGATTCCCCTTGGTGGCCTTGCAAGAGCATCCCTCAACGTTGCCATGGAGATGCGGCTCAGGCGAAGCCCGGGTGCTGTACCTCTCCGGGGGGGCTGCGGGACCCACGCTCCACCGCAGCCCTTCCCCTTGGCTGCCCCATGAGATAAAAGTGATTTGGGGACTTCATTAATGCCACAAGGATCTCGGCCAGAGATGTGCGCAGGATCTGTCCTGGCCATCAATACCGCAGCCCTTCGTTAGCGGCAGGAACCAGGACTGTCATTAGTGTGTGATGAGAGAGAACTGAGCAAAAGGGCAGACACCCAGTCAGACAGATGGGGAGGTGGTGTGGAGAGAGAACAGCACCTTCCCAGAGGGGTTCTTCAGCTTCACAAGCTTCAAAGGACTCTAAGTCCCCGCTGCCCCCTCCATCCCGCTCCCCTTTGAGTGGAGCAGGGACGGGGACCCGAATCCCTGCCCCGCACCAGCCTGGCTAACCTCGCCATGCCGCAGCCACGCACAGTGCTTTCCCTCCCTGGGGCACGTTTACAGCACGATTACCTAATTTCGTCTCTTACCTTCGTTTGCTCTGCCTCGCTGCCCCTGCCTGCCTGCCCCCGGCGTGGGGTACTCCTCCCCCTGTCCCCCCCTCTCCCTGGCTGTCCCCTCACCGAGCCCCTCGCCAGCGCTGGCCAGCCCGGGTGCTGCATATGGAAAGATCCTCGTTTTGCCAACAGATGAAAAACATGCCATTTAGTGAAGAAAACAGCAATACAGAAAAGGGAAAGAAAAAAAAAAAAAAAAGAAGGAATTTAAATTAAATTTCAATTACAACTTTGCCAAGGCTTGTGAGCAGAATCCCTTCCTCTGCTCCCTCGGAGAGACCAGCCATGTCCAGCCCCCCGGGGCAGGCATCCTGCCCGTGCTGGTGGGGATCCCGGATCTCCAGGAAACCCACACCTTCAGGGAGAGGACTGTGGGATCCCCAGACCTTCAGGGATGCCTGACCTGTGGGGTTCTCCATGGGAAGAGGACAGAAACTTTTCCCCAGCTAGTCCCATCCCCACCAACCTGCCAACAGGAGTTCCCTGACCCAATGAACCCTCCTGTGGGGCTGAGCCCCCTCCCCCAGTCCACAGACCCCACCAGTGCAGGCTCCAGCCCCCAGAATTGGACCATCCCTGATGGGGCTCAGCCTCAGCAATTGAGGTTTTAATTCCTCAAGGCCAGGACAGCTGCTCCCAGAGTGTGCTTGGAGCAAGGGCTGAGCTCTGAGCCACGTCACCAGCGTTCCCATTGCAAATAGGGTTTTTTTTATTTGTTATTAGCATTTCCCAGCATGGTGTCTGCTACCAGGGGCTGATTACCTGACTCTGGCAATCTGCTCCAGGTGAAACAAGCCTCTGCTGGGAATATGTGGGTTCCTGGCTGGGGCCAGTGTGGAGAGTGATCAGAGCAATGGGGAGTTACAGACCAAGAAAGCAAAGCCAGAGACCTTCCCCTTCCAGAGCTCAGCCCCTGGGCCAGTCACCCCATGGGCTGAAGGGTCCACAGACACCATGGGGAGACCCACTCTTGTGCCCACCTCAGGCCAAGCTGCTGGGACACATCCAGCCCCACGGGCTTGCAGTGCGATCCTCCATCCACACTCAGGATGAGGCTTCACACTATGACCAGGAGCCTCTCCAGCACTTTTGTCTTTGTATACTCTTTCAAAACTAGATTTTGCTCCTTTCTCTGTTATCCCTGCCAACCCCTTAGGAGCCAGGAAATAGCTTTGTCCCCTTCTTCTCCCCCTTTAATTTTCAGTTGTTTACGAAAACACCAATTCCCTTTCTTGCCTGCTCCTCTGGGAAATAAACAAGTCTGTGTTGGCCACACTTTGCACATCCCAGAGGCAGCCGGCATCCCTAGCACACAGCAGGGGTAGCAGCTCCCACACCCCTTGACAACTGATGGAGACATTGGTCACAGCCACAGAAACCTGTGTTTTAAACCGTGAGATGGTGAGGAAGAGGTGCCAAGAGGTGTAGAAAGCCTGGCACAGCCAGCATCCCGAGCAGCCACACAGGAGGGATGAGGGGCTCGCATGTGGGAGCAGGGTCTGGTCCAAAGGCAGAACCCGAGAGCTGCTCGTCTGGGGACAGGGACCCCCCAGTTCCATCACAGCCCATCTGCAGGGTCACACACCCACCATCCGACTGCGGAGCCGGGAGTGACATCAGTGCCACCGTACCCGGCACCCTGGCTCTATCCAGGGCCCCGTGACTAATTTGGGATGCAGTGGACATTTTTAATATGCTACTATAAATATTCATGGACTGTCAGCTATGAAAAAGGACCCTGCCTCCCGCCGTGCTGCCCTGCCAGAAGGCAGCACAAGGGAGACAGACTGAGCCCTTGCTGGTGACTACGGGGGGCTCAGAAACCCTAGGGGCAACTGGGACATCCCCAGTTTACACCAGCGAGCATCCCGTTGTGAATTGTGAGGATGCCTGGTTGGGGCACACCTTGCAGATAGCTCAAGCCAGCTCCTGCCCAAATTCTGATTGAACCCCAGACTAATTTCCTCATGGCCATGACATCCCCAGCAAACGTGGGGGTGAGCGCACTGGCACGGGCGGGGGCCGGCTGTCAAACCTGTGCCTTGAATCCTGCAGAGCCGAAGCTCACGCCTGTCACGGCAGCCTCCAGTCTGCTGAGCTGCAAAAACCCGATGAAAGCCTTGTGCTGAGTTGCAGTTCTGCTTTGCTGGCGTGCATCGCCCGAGGGATCGCCTGCCACCGGCTCCCACATCTCCACCTCTCCCTCCCTGCCCCATACCACTCGGGCATCACCCCTGTCCCGGCCCAAAAAGCACAATCCCATAGGGCTATATAGCCTGTCATCTGCATTTCTGAGTACCTATTGATTCATCATTTATTTGCTTCGCCCCAACATTTCCATCCAATTTAGCCTCTGTAATTCAAACTAAATTAGCTGCCTTTAATCTGAGGATAATTGTGGTAAACCCAGTTCTGCCTGTCCCAGATACATGGGCGTCGGGGATGGGGAGGAGAGCGCTGGGTCAGGCAGTGACAGCCAAGTTCCTCCTCAGTAGGTGAAGCCTCCAAACAGTCCGGTGGGGAAGTGGCCTCAGGACAGTCATGCTGCAGCCAGAAACCCAGCCTCTGTGGCTGAGGGTCCATTCTGCTATTCCAGCGAGACAGTTGGCCCCAAAGCCCAGGCATCACCACCCGGTTCCTGCTTTCCCCAAGCCCCCAGGTCCCTGATGTGGGTTTCAGCCTTAGCTGATACCATGAAGTGTTGCCACATGCTCCTGCCAGGCTGCAGCGCGTGAGGGGTTAACCCCAAAATCCAGCCAGCCATGGGGAGGGGAGCAGCCTCAGCCCTCGCTGGAGCCGTGTATAAAACCCCAGATGAAAAGCAGAGCCTGTTCCCCTTTGATTAGCAGTTGAGGCTCCCCGGGAGCCCTCAGCATCTCTCGCCTCTAATTGAGCAGCTCACAAAGCGCCGAAGGCACCGGAGGTGCCACCAGCACCTCACTTGGACTGACAGCCTGGCACAGCACTGGGGGACATCGCCACACTGGGGTCCCAGTCCCTCTATGCACCCCCAAAACCCCCCCTCCCACCCAGGCACACAA
>NW_020799123.1:6817387-6834633 GCF_003259725.1 Athene cunicularia | reverse complement strand
AACATGCCCTCAAGGAAGTTGCAGCCCACGGAAAGCCCACAGTGGAGCAGGTTCCTACAGGAACTGTGGCTTACAGGGGACCCACATAGGAGCAGTCTTATCCTGAAGGACTCAAGCCTGTGGAGAGGAGCCACACAAGCAGTTTGTGAAGGACTGTATCACATGAGAGGGACTCCACACTGGAGCAGGGCAAAAGTGTAAGGAAGAAGCAGCTGAGACAAAGTGTTATGAACTGACCTCAACTCCCAATCCCCATACCCCTGTGCTACTTGACAGGGGAAGAGGTCGAAGAAATGGAAATGAAGTTGAGCCTGGGAAGAAGGTGGAAATGGGGCATGGGGAGCTGTTTTAGTTTTTGTTTCTCACCATCCTACTCTATTTTTAGTTGGCAATAAATCAAATTAATTTTTCCCAAGTGACTCTGTTTTGCCTGTGACAGTAACTAATGAGTGAGCTCCCTGTCTGTATCTTGACCCATAAGCTTTCCCATCTTAATTTCTCTCCCTGTCCGGTTAAGGAAGGGAATTGACAGAGTGGCAGGGTGAGCATGTTGCAGCCAACCAAGGTCAACCCACCATAAATATAAATTCTGAGCAGACCTACTATGCTATCAGAGAAATACTTAAGCACAAAAAAGGCGAAACCTTGCATTAATCAGAATTTTCATCTTGTCATGTCTGCCCTCTTCTAGTCTACATGTGTCAGACATGCATCACAAACTATTTCAGTATTATCACCAAAGTAGTTCAAGTAAAAAGTAGGACAAACTCACACGGAAAAGTTAAGCTCCTGAATCAACTTGATTCAGCTCCTAAATCAAGTTCAAGCTATCAAATTCCAGTAAATGCTTACCATTGTCTGGGTGATCTTTTTTGTGAACTTCCACATGTTCTGCAGACTCTGAAGATTTACAGCATACTACTGCAAAAGAATCTTTGCCAGAATCAACTTCACTTTCATCATTACTCCACAATTCTCCAGCAAATTTATCATGGTCTGGATGTTTTTGAAAGTCATCATAGTCCTTCTTCAATCTAGACCTTGAAAATAACAAAACTAACTTTACTAAAAATACACATTTAATTTCGATTTAATGCAATAGTTACTGTGGTCGGTAAATACCAAAACCATATTAAAAGAGGATTAATAGCCGTGTAATGGCCAAGTGTCTATTGCATAACCCTTAATAATTGTGGATGGCCTCTCACTGCCCTCCCGCCACGCTGTGGGCGCTGCAGGGCCTCCAGCCATCCCTTCTCATCCTTCCCAGTGACGACCGAGGTTGACAGCCCCATAAGAAATGGACGAGATTGCTGCAGCACTCCCACATAGGAAGAGGAGATCTCCAAGTGTTAAAGCTGGTTAAAAGCATTGGGCCGCAGCCGCAGGGCTCGTTTGGAGTGGCTGAGCATTGTGTGGGGATGATGATCCCCAAAATGCCTTGGCACAGGCTCGTGGCTGTGGCAGCCAGTGTGGAAATGGCTGGAAATTCCCCTGCGTGGTCCCTGGGGAGTGTCTGTCCCTCTCTGTCTAGTAAAAAAATAGGTGTTAAACAGCTCGGCTGTATCTTGCTTGTGTTTCCTCCCCCAAGGGGGAGGCAGGCAGCATCCCCATCCCACCTCTCGATAACGTTGACTGCTCACTGCACCCAGCAGCATCCCAAAACCAACCCTCCTGCAAAGGTAGAGCCATTAACTTGTTTCTGGAGTCCCCCTGCTCCTCGCTTTGGTGGGTGCTGCCCTGAAATGCAGCGTTTGGGGTCCCTAACGTAGCCTGGCAAAAGAGGAGCTGGAGCACACGGTGGCTCTGGAAGAGGCCAAGCAGGGCACACACTCCAAGGCCATGCAGGAATGGCAGATGGTGTGACAGCAACAGCCAGGACACACTTTCACAGGAGGGGAAACTGAGGCATTGGCCAAGCCAAGCTGGACCCCCCACAGAGCCCCTGTGCCATGGTCTGGCACAGACCCCCTGGTCCCTGGCACCAATCAGCATGGAAAATTGGTTTAGGGAAGAAAAAAAAAAAAAAAAAAGGTACATTTTGAGCAAGTGTTGGCCAGCTTCAGCTGCAAATTCACTTGTCAGGAATATTGGAATTACTGGAGCTGGATGGCGTGAACATCTGTGCAACACAAACGCCGGGATAGGGAGGGGGGAGCGGAGCCGACTCGCCCACCAAGCCCCTGCAGCTGCCTGCGGGATGCTGGAGGAGGGCGGCTGTGGCCCAACACTTGCCCACCACCCACCTCCCAGTGCAAGAGGACCCCAGTGATCTCCCCAAAACGCTCCGGGGAGGAGGCTGCAACTCAGGGCACTCACCAGCCAGCTCAGCAGCTGCAAAATCCATCTGGGTGAATATTGGGGTAACTGGACTCCACGGCACAGGACAGGCATGGAGAGACTCCTCACATCCCCTGACCTCGACTCCCCTAATGTTTTGGGGTACAACAGGGCATTTCCATGACTTTCAGAACAGGCATGAACAGTGCCCAGCACTTCCCAACTCCCTCCCACATCAGCACCACTGCAGCTTCCAAAACCTGCCCTTTGATGCCCAAAATAACCCTCAGGCAGGAGCTAATCGGCCACTCAGGCATGAGCAGATTGGGTGCTCAGGTGCTGACTAATTGCTCAGGTGCTGGCTAATTGGCCACCCAAGCATGGCAATGGGGTGCTCAGGCGTGACCTAAATGGGTGCTCACATGTGAATTAGTTCTGTGCTGGGGTGTGAATTGGAACCCTAATGCCCAGGCACTCATGCGGGAAGCAACTGGGTGCAGAGAACTCATTATTTTTCCCAATGTACCCTTCTCAGAGGGGCTGGAAACAGGGATGTCCAGATTGCACCCCCACGTGTGCTTCGTTTTGAGGGGAGGAACGCAGACATTAGAGCAGGGTTGGGCCCGGGCCTAGGGACAACCCCTCTCCATCCTCCCTCTCCTGCAGATGCAACATCGCAAATAACAAACAGCTTTCAAAGCCTCCTCTCCCATTGATGTCACATCAATGCCAACAGAGATAAAAGCTGAGAGATCCAGAACCAGCGCTGGCTTTGCCGGGGAATATTAATTAGAGGGAAAGCCTCATTAGAGCAGCAAGGGTGGCCCCCGGCACTACCTCCCCACCACTGTGTGCCCCAGACCCCCGGAGGGGCACGATGGGTGTCAGCCCTCCTAGCTGCCTTGGTGGCTGAGCAATGAGATGCACTGCAGATCCCTCAATGTAAGCATTAAAATTTAAAATGTTGAAATGTTGTTTTTTTGTTTTATTAAAAAGAAGGAAAGGGAAAACCCGATTCTCTCTATCCATGGCTGCTGAGGCTTCCAGGCAAGCCCAGAGCCCCAGGCAGGGTGATAAAGCCCCCCTGTGCTCTCCAGAGCCTGATGGCAAATCCAAGTGTTTGTGGGGGGAAAAAGCAGCACATCTGTTATTTCATGCATTTTGGTCTGGTTTTTTGTTGGTTTTTTTTACAACTCTGCAGTTGGAGAGGAGCGGAGGATGCTGCCTGCTGCTACCCTGAGCCTCCCCACCGGTGGGGAAAGGGGATCCTGCGCTGCCCTGGGGTGAGTCCCTGGCAGCACCCACATCCGCTGCCAAAGGAAACATGGGAACGGGTCAGGAAAATGGATTTTTAAGAAGTGTCATGGGACTGCCGAGCACCAAGACCCCAACCCATCATCCTTCCGAGAGCCCAGGCTGGCTGGGCAGCACCCTGCCAGCACTGCCTCCTGTTCATCACCCCAGAACACACTTGCAGCAAATCAACGGCATTTGCAGTGAAATTAGTGGGTTAGTGACAGGAAAATAATGAGGAAGGAAGCATCACCGGGAGGGTTTAACCGTGGCATCCAACTGGCTCCTGCGGCCAGGCCCCTCTTTGGCATCACCCACAAATGAGGAACAGCACCCATGGGTGCCCTGGCACCCAGCCTGGCTTGGGGACACTGAGGGGACCAGCAAAGGGGGTGCTGCAGCTGAACTCAAACCAAAATGCCCATGGCCAAGGCCATAAAGCCAAAGGGCTGAAGCAGCTGAGCAGCCCCAAGGAGGGTGCAGAGAGTGCGGGGCTGCACAGGATGGGGCCACCGGCTCCCGCGCGGCAGCGAAGCAGAGGCGTCAGGAGGACCAAGATGCCACATTAGTTATTTATTACAGAGAACTTTTCTTCCTTTTTGTTTTGTTTTTTTCTGAGAGGTGACCCCAATTCATCTTGACAGAGGTTCACAGCACATTTTTGCCTGGCGGCTGCTTACAAAAACAGAGAAGCAAGATGGTGCAGGAGAAAAGCACCCTGTGCCTGTGCCACGGGGGGCTGGTGGGCACTCAAACAGGCTCAGCACAACACATCCAGCCCCATGCCACCTCCGGGATGGCTGCCGCACATGGACCTGGCTGGCCACAGGGCCGGAGACATCTGGGCTTCCCCACGGGTGCTCAGCACTGGCCCTGCTCTCCGAGGATGCTCTCCCGCACGGACACAGCACCAACTTGCTCTGAGTGCTCATAAGAACGGGTGTCAAATCAATCTTCGCAAAGATGCCAGGTTAAAAAAAAAAAAAAAAAAAAAAAAAAAAAAAAGAGGAAAGCAGCCAGCCATCTGCCCAAACGACAATTTTCAGCTGGATTTCCAGAAACACTTCAGCTTTTAAAACCGAGAGGAGAGAAAATAAAAACCCCTCCTCTTCCCCAAGCATAGAAAGCATTCACGAGATGAGGTGCAAAATTCCTCTTTGACTTCAAAGGCATTTCTCCTGGCTGGTTACCCCCAAATCCTGGCACAACCCATTGGAAAGCCGGCGGGCAGTGGGGCTCGGCGCCGCTTCGCTGCCAGATGACGGCATCCCGCCGGCCGGGGTGTGGGCTGCCATGGCGGGGCACCCCCAGGGTGTCAGAGGGGCGCTGAAAACTTGGTACTTGCCCGTTTGGAAGCAGGGAAGAGGAGGAGGGATGAAGGGAGGAAAAGGAGAACAGTTTATGCTGCAGCAAAGGGAGCTCGTGGGGTTGGCGACAGCATCCCGCTTCTGCCGGGGTTGTCCCCCGCTGCTCAGGGTGCAGAGGTGCCGTCCCCGCCACCAGCACCAGCAGGATGTGGCTGATCCCCCATTGAGGCTGGGCGAGATCCTCAGCCCAGCCTAAGCTTTTCCAGGTAAGTTCAGAGCAAACACCCCCCTCCTCAAACGCTGGCCTAAAGGTGTTTTTAGGTTTTTTTTTTTCTTGTGCTGTTACTGAAACCTTCTTCAAGCAAAGGCAGAGACCGTGCTGGAGCCCTGAGCACCCCCGCTGGCAGCACCCACCCAGAGGACCCAGCCCCAAAAGGCGCCTTCCCATCCACCAGCCCCTGCGTGCTCCGGCCCTCCCTGGCACAGAGCAGCTGCCAGCACCACTGCCCGCAGGCTCAGGGGTCCTCAGCCCCTTGGCTGCTGCCCTGGCAGGGTGGGCTGACTGCCCCAGCCAAGGCGGGTTGGACACATCCCTGCTTCCCATCCCCGCCAAGGACCCCCAGCCAGAGCAGTACCAGGTGCAGGCACCCACCCACAGCGAGTACAGCAGCCCCCCCAGACCCCCAAATCCTCAGCCCTGGCGCCTGCCCTTTCCAGCCACCCTCACCCTGGGGTAGCTCCCTACCTCCCCACGAGCCCCATCCTAGCGTGGATGCACACACTGGCCTTTCACAAAGAAAATAAAGCTTTGAAAAGTGTTTTGTCGAGCTGTACCAGGTCTCTGCAACCTTGGCAAAGCCAGGACAAGATGTTTAGCTGTTTGGAAGTGCTTAGGCTGGGTCTTGTGGCACATTTTCATCCACTGTGGTAAATCAGCAGATTTTTTGCATGCGCTGTATATTAACTTAATGTATGTTACAATCTACCCTGTAATGGAAAAATACCGTGGCTGTTGTAACGGCTAACACTTTCAAAAGCACTTGACTCCCAAGTCATCCAGGTGCTTTTGACAATGTTACCCTGGGTTGCTATAGGAACCCTAATAGTTTTCCCATCTGACTTCTCCATTAACGCTGGGATTTATATTTAATTTGTTTTTCTTTTCCTTGGCGAGGAGCGAGCACGTGTGCAGGGGGAAGAGGTGCTCCTCGGTGGGTGTCTCCTGGCCATGCCAAGACCAGCACTGGGGACTGGAGCCAGTTCTGCCGAGATGCTGCCAGAGCAGCAGCGCAAGCAGAGCCCGACCCGCAGCAGGCAGGGAAGGGCCCAGCCCCACCGTGCTGACAGGAACCATCCGGGAGGCTGTTGATGCCCAGGGTGGCTTTATTACGGGTCTTTCCCATGTTCCCAGGCTGGCCTGAAGGTCTGCCTCCCCCTCACCTTCCTGCAGGCCGTGGGGCCAAGGGGCTCAGGGGTAGAGCATCCCACGAAGCTCCTGGGGGGAGGTGATGGGCAGGGAGCAGGCGAAGTTGCTGCAGAGATAGGCGGTGGCTTTCCCGTTCTTCCTCTCCAGGGACGCAAGGAAAGGCAACTGGCGGTAGAGGAATCCAGCGCCGTCTCCATCTGCTAGCATAAGCACCTGCCAGAGAAGGAGCCATGAGAGCTGGAGAGCACAGCCAGCGCCAGCCAGCTAGTCCTGCCCTCCCTGCAGACAAGCCAAGTGCTGGCAGTGTCCCCCTGTGTGCTCCTCTAAAGTGGGGAGGGGACAGGGAGCCGGGGGACCCACACCAGCCCTCTGCCAGGGTCCCCATCGTGCCTGTGCCGGAGGCAGCGTGTGGCCCACACCACCCTAGCAGCTCTGCCTCCCTTTTCCACTGCAGACACGCAGTAGCTGGGGACAAAGCACAGGGACACGCACACTGAGAAGGGCTGCCTGAGCCCCGCCCCAGCTCCCTGGGGACACCCACCCAGCCCCGGGGCAGCCGCAGCCCCAGCATCAGCTGCAGCATCATGCCATCCCACCCTGCACCCAGCTCCTCCTGCCCTCCAAGCGCTTCCTAAAAAAAAATCAAGACACCAGCGAGCAGTGAGTCAGGGACAAGCAGTGAGTCGGGGGCTTTCCTGGCTGAGAAGGCAGCACCAGCCAGGGGTGATGACAGGCCTGCCGTGATAATTAGCTTTTCTGAAAGGGAAAATGTTTGTTAAAGCCTCAGGGCTTGTGGGCTAATCAGGGGAAAGCCAGGAGCTGGCACAGAGCCTGGTGCCAACACAGATGCAACGGGTGAGCAAAACACCGGGTGCTTCCCAAGGCCCAAGGCTCGGTGGCAGCATCCCACTGCTGGAGCACGTGGTTCTCCCTTGCCTGACTGGCCTCAGCCCCACACACGCACCCACTGTGGTGCCCACCGAGCACCAAACCACCCACCACGAGTTTGTGATGCTCACGCCAATGATGCCGAGGGATGCCAACACCCAACACTGCTGCCCGCAGCACACACATCTCCCACCGGTGTGCAGCATCCTCTGCCACTGGCCCCGGGGCAAGGGGCAAATTCAGCACTGACACCCAGCATGGACATCCATGAGCCTCACGCATGCCCAGCAGCAGCTGCCCTCACCCTGTGTCCCCAGGCTTTTGTTCTAGGTAACGGCTGCTGCAGTCCCATCCTGTCTCCTGTCCCCCCACATCTCCCACTCAGCCCCTGCCTTGACCCAGCTCTGGCTCAGCCCATCTCCTTGCCTGGCTTCTTCTCCCCCGCAACCTCCTCCCCCCTCGCCTTTGTCTGGAATTAATTCCAGGAGTGATTAATTACCAATTCACGTCCAATCTGAAATTCATTATTCATTTTTCTCACAAGCTCCCTAAGGTCCTCTTGCGGGGCCAGGATGAAGGCAAGCGGCAGGCTAGTGCTCTGCAGCTGAGGAGATAATGGGATCCTTCATAATTACCCTAAAGACCATTAACAGGGCAGGGATCCACACCAGGATCCAGCCCTGGAACACGGATCCAACCCTCTCCACTCCAGGCACCGGGAACCCCAGGGGAGCAGCCACCAGCATCACCCCTGGAGCACTCGCATCCCCGCGGCAGCTGCCTTGTGGCAAAGGGCTCCTGTGACCGCAGGGTCCATTTAAACCTGTGACCTCAATGCTGTTTTATCGTCAGCATCTCACTACAGCAAGGACTTCAATGTGAAGTTTGTAAGGAATTAATTACTGGAATGACCTAATTAATCGCGCTCCTGCAGACGAGCCTGGCCCCCAGCACCCTGCCAGCACTGAGGGAGCAGGGGCGGCAGGGGACACGGCGGTGACATTTCCCCAACTCCTTGGCAAAGCTGATTCCCAAAGCTGCCACATCCCCGGAGCGGGTGAGCTGGGGCTGCTCTGCCTCAGGCAGCTTCTCAGGGTGGGGAAGGAGAGCTGGGGAGCAGCTGGCGGGAGGCTGAAGGCGGGTGGGAAAAAGAGCACCCACATCTTCATGTGATGCAGCACAGAAAGCGGGATGGCTGTTGGGAAGCAGCAGGCTGCTCCCGAAGGCTGCATGACCTGGGCAGTGCGACTCTCCTCCCTTCTCTCCATCACCCCTGCAAGGTGAGGAGCCAGTGCTACTGCCAGAGATCAGGCTGTCCATGAGGAATGAGGGGGGCACGGGGGAAGCCCTGGCAGGATGGCTCAGGGGAAGCGTGGCTCTGCCCTCTCCCTGTCACCCTCCATTCCACACAGATGATGCTGAAGAGTCCCAACCACTCACTCTTGGCCCTGGTGACAGCAGGGAGAAGCAACCACCACGATGGGACACGCTGTCTGCTGGAGCAGCACAGGCAGCTCTGGTGGAAGCAATGAGGAGGAAGGTAGGCCGACGAAGCTCGAGGAGCTCAGCTCCTACCGCTCCTGCACACTCGTACTCAGGGAAGAGGAGACACGTGTCTGTGGGGCTGTGCCCCTCTGGCGAGAGAGCTTTCCCCTCCTGCCACGATCCTTCCTAGAGGAAACAAACCCAGGCTGCCAAACAGGACAGCTTCTGCTCCATCCCACCACTGCAACACCAGGAACACGCAAGGGCAGCCATGCACAGGGTGAGCAGGGGCTGCCCCCCCCCGCCTGCTGCCAGGCTCCAGCTGCAGCCCCCTGCACAGAGCCCAGGCGGGCACCGCTGTCCTCGGGCGGCTCCTGAGCACTCTGCGGCTGCACTCCCCCATGGAAATATCCATCCGGAGCACCCAGCCCTCCTCTTCCTCCCTCCTTCAGGGAAGGCAACAGCTTATGGGAGACAGACCTGCCCCTGCGGAGTGAGCATGCCCACCAGCCAGGCTTGTTACCAGCCTAGCAGGAGGGAACAAAACCGCATGGGAGAAGAAACGGCTGTGCTACTTGCTCTGCTCATGACCCCGAAGCTGTCAGCAGCATCCCCCGCCACAGCCCCTGGGCACTCGGGGGACCAACAGCTGAACCAGCTGTGGGGAGAGGGAGCAGGATATTAGCAGCAGCACTGGGCTCCCCGCTGCCACCAAGGCGCTTCCCATCCCTGCAAACTGGGTCACCCGCTGTAATCCTTCAAAGGGAGAGAGGAAGAACGTGGGAGCAGAGGCCTCACACGTGGCATGGGGACTGGCACGGCCGAGGGTGCCGCTGGATGGGAGATGGTGGAGGAAGGATGGAGAGCTGTGTCCCCAGCTTGTGCTCCTGCTGGGCATGCAAGCAGAGGGTCAGGGATGAAAATCTCCGTGGGCTGAGCTAACGTGAGGACAGAGCAGAGGATCCTGTGTGAACGGCTCAGCCCTCCCCAGCTCACCCCAGCTGGGGTTACAGAAGGAAACTGGCTCCCAACATGGTGCAGCTCAACGTGCCAGACCCTGGTACCCGGACCCCAACAGGCAGGGATGAATCCGGTCTAAAGGCCGAAATGCTGAGCCCCCTTGCCTGCAGCCCAGCTCTGCTTCCCTACGCTCAACAGCTTTGCCAAGGCAAGAGCCATCTGTCCCCAGGGCAGGGATGCTGCTGCCTGCCAAACAGCTCTGTCCTGAGGCACAGCCCCTCCGTGGGATGCACCCAGTTATGATCTCGAGAATGCAGACGAGCAAAATGAGGGGTAACCTTGTGTGCACCATGACAGCACAGCTGGGCGCAAAGCTTTTGGGAAAAGCCAGCCCCTCCCAGCCGGGGGTACCCACAGCTGGAGTGAAGAACTGCCTGGCTGCTTCCCAAGGATGCGAGGGTGGCTGCAGGCAGAAGGTGACCCAGACACGGGCTGGATCTTCACCAGGCATGACACATCCACACCGGGCATGACATCTGCACCGGAATGAAAGGTTTTCCCTTGAGAGAACAGCGCTGGGGACGCGGGGCTCAGGCTGAGAGCTGTGTAAACAGACAGCAGTGACAGCAGCCGCTGCTGCAGCCACTCCCCAGGCTGGGCTGGCAGCGCTCTGTGCCAGGGAGAGCGGTGCAGAGGCTCAGCCACGGCCCTGTTGGCTCTGCTTATGGATATGGAAAGGAGAGGATGCTTCCCGGAAGGGAGGCAGGACAGAGGAGGAGGAGGATGGGTGCTACAGCCACAATGGGAGAAAGGATGAGGGCACCGGCAATGCAGAAGGCAGCAGGGAGCGTGGCGGTAGCTGGTGAGGAGTGGCTACGCAGCAAGCAGGGGAGGGCAGGCAGGGCAGGCAGGACTGGCACCTCTACCTTGTTTGGACTGAAGATGGAGTGGATACAGCGCAGCATCTCTTTTGTGTCTTCTCCTTGGGGGTCCCCACAGATAATGACCTGTCCGGGGAGAGTGTGGATGGCAGGAGGGAGAAAGCAGAGTGCTGTGGCAGCACCCACACCACCGCCAAACCCCCTCCCTGCAGCGGGTCCCACAGGGGACACGAGCCCCAGCCCATACCTGTTTGAGGGTGTGATGGAAGACAGCAGTGGCCCGGGCCATCTCTGGCAGGGTGATGGGGATCTTCTGCAGCCTATCTGAAAAGGCGGCCAAGATCTGCCCGGCTTTCTCCACCCACTCCTTATGGCCGGAGTAACAAGCTGCTCGGAGCAGGTTTGTGACAGTGACAGAGTTGGCGGTGGGCTCTGCTCCATCTTGGTCTGCAAGGGACAACAGCTCCTCCATCAGCCCAATGCCTCCCCACCCCACGGCTTGGTCCCCAGCCCGGCATTGCCCCTGCCCTCCCCCAGCTGCCCCACACTGTAACCCACGCAGATCACGGCCGTGTCCCTGAGCTCACCTCCCTTCAGGCGCAGGAGCAGAGAGGGATCGCCAGCCTCGCTGGAGAAATATGCAAAGCCTTTGGGGTCCCAGAAGAGTTTGTCTTGCATGTGCTGGAGCTGCAGGGCCCACTCCAACCAGTCCTGCTCCAGGGAGGCTTCGTACAGGTCAAAAAGAGCCTGGATGACGAAGACATAATCCTCCAAAAAGCCCTGGATGGGCACAGCGCTGCAGAGGCAGACAGGGAAGGAGCATCAGGTCTCTACACTGGCCAGGTGGGAAATGTTCTCCAACTCAGCAAAGCTCGGGTCTCTGCTACCCGAGGAGATGCCACCTCAAGGCCCAGTCCAGGATAAGCTGTGGCTCTGCCAAGTCATCACACGGCTCAGCCCTGCGTTTCTGTGCAGCAAGGGAGGACAGGGGAAGACGCCTGCCAGCTTGGAAGTTAAGGAATGGGAAAGGAATTGACTTTAACTTCTCCTCACTGAGTGGTGGGCACTAATCCATCCCATACTGCACCAGAGGTAGTTCTGCTCAAGGCAAACAGCCTCCCTCCCCCCAAGTCTAGTCCTGCCTGGAGGAGAAGAGGACAGGGACCACTGGGGGGCCTGGGGTGCACCTGTGAGGTGGCCAGTTGGTCTGTGGACACTCTCTGTGCCACTGCTCACCTCTGCTCCACCGTGTTGTCTTTGCCCCGGTAGCAGCTCCGCAGCAACCTCCCACTGGTGGGGTCAAAGAGGTGTCTCCGCAGGAAGGCAGCTGCCTGCACAGCCCGGCTCACGTACTCCTGCTCGGCCAGGGCTGCCCCAGCCTGGGCAAAGCCCGAGATCATCAGCCCTGCGTAGGCACACACATGGGACAGGCTCAGGGGAGCACAAGGAACCAGTGGGGGTGTCACATCCTTTAAAGGATGCTCAGCATGAAGCTCATCCTCCCTCATTTTCAAGGCATGTCAGGGCTCAGTCATCAGCTCTTCCACTCAGTTCAGACCACTAAGAAAGTCACTTGCTGTCACCAAAAAGAAGGGCAGAGCGCTGCAAGGTCAGCAAGAGCTAAGCCTTCACTTGCAGACAGAAACAGGGCTTAAGAGAGTCTTCCTGTTTGCAGGACGTGGTATAACTCCAGCTCACGCCAGCTCCAGACCCAGCTACCTGGGCATTTACTGCTGGGAACAGTGCCTGGGGTACTGCAGTATTACCGGCTGCAGGACACCCGGACAGACAGACACAGAGCTGTGGTCCCCCCGCTAACGCAGCAGTGGAGATGGGCTCCACCCCCTGCCGGGGTCCCCAGTCCCCAACTCAGTTCCTTTCCCCAGAGCCCAAGTCGACGAGCCAGGCTGAGCCAGGGGAAGAGTTTTGCTGCTCTCTGCTGGCAACAGGGAAGGAAAACCAAACCAGAGCACTATCCTGATGCTCCGCAGCCCCACGGCTTCCAGGTGTGAGGCTGCTTCTCCCAGGCCCTGGATCCCAGCCCACCCACTGCCTCTGTGGGGGGCTGCCCAGTCCCAGCAGGATTAATTGCTACAAGCCCCCCAAAACACACTGGCCCGGGCAGCTGTGGAGGGGCCCAGACACGGCATGCACCCCCAGAGCTGAGCCACCTCTCACCGTTCCACGCCGCCAGCATCTTGGTGTCCAAGTGTGGCCGTGGCCGCTGTGCCCGGGCTGTGGACAGCCTCCGCCGGCATTCCCGCAGCAGGGCACCCAGCTGCCCCGGCTCCAGCCCGAACCGGGCCGCTGTCAGCTCTGGGGAGCTCCGCACAATAAGGACGTTCTTGCCCTTCAGCTCCTGATGGGGGTCCTAAAAGGAGAGCCCCGTTCTACAAACACCACCGGGCTGAGGAGGGTTTGAACCCCCCCATGTGCTTTGAGGCTGCTCTGCCATCGCCCCATGCCAAGGGGTGCAGGTTCCCCACCAATGCTTCCAGTACCAGATAGGTCTTTGCTCTCCCTCACCTTCATAGGGCTCACATTGCCTGTCTCCTTCACTCCATAGTGGTGCATGAAGACATCTCCCAGGGTCGTCCCCTCTGTGGCCCCCTCAACAGGGTCAGGAAGGAGAGCCCGGATTTCCTCAGCTGCCCACACACAGAAAGCTCCTTCTCGCTTCTCTTCAGATGTGATGCTCGGGTAGGAATCAGCATCTTCTGCACTGTAGAAACCTCCAGCCTGGGGAAAGAGCAACAGAAAGACCTTTCAGCTACTGGGACAGCACTTTCAGCCAGCTCCCCATTACTGCTGGGCAGGCAGTCCAGCCAGTGAGCCGCAGCAGTGCCCCAGACTGAGCTCAGCTGGGAAGGGAAGAGGGAAAAGCAGCCCTGAGACATGCCCCGGGGCAGGGTAATCGGCTCCCTTCAGCCCAGCTCAGGGAACAAACTACCTGGTCACTCAGGTCCCGTGAGACATAGAGCAGAATGTCTTGGGCGACATCAGAGAAGAATTCATCGCCAGAGATCTGCGGGAGGCACCGGGTGGACATTGATGTTACAAGTGGCAGGGAGGAGGCAAGAGACACAGCAAGGTATAATAAGAAATTCAGATTTAAATTGCTGGCAAAGGAGCGGCAACACATTTGAATGTCCAGGGATTTTAAACGTCGCATGGATTCATCTGACAGAAATCTCTGGGCACTGGAGAGCAACCCTGGAGTTACACCAATGTCAGAGGCAGCAGCATCTGTTTGCTGACTTGCAAAGACCAGCCAGGAGGCTGTTCCTCCCCTGTTACACTCAGAACCCTGGGGCTGTCTCGGATTTGTGCAGCGTTTCTGGATGAACACCAGTAGATGAAGGGGAGTATGAGACCACTCCATGCCTGTGGGATGGGCAACATCTTGGGGAACAGGCTTTGAAGCTGCTCCCCAAACCAAGCCAGCCCTTCGCACTCAGCACTCAGCGTGCCAAGTGAGCCCCCCCACAGAGGGATACCATGGCCAAACCTGAAACGCTCTGCTATACGTGGCTGCCAGCTGCCCCTGGTCGTACAGCATCTTCTCAAAGTGAGGAACATGCCAGTGCTGGTCGGTGGAGTAGCGGTGAAAACCCTGCAAAAACCAAGTGGACATGTCTCTACCCTATGTCTCCACCCCACGCCCCCTGAGCACACCAGGGGTTTACCCCTGAGACTTTCCTCCTACCTGGCAGATGTGGTCATGGATGCCCCCATGGGCCATCATCTTGAGAGTATGCAGAGCCATCTGCAGTGCCCGGGCACCTTCTGCAGTTGTTCGGTGCAAGGCCCAGTATGTGAAGAGGAAATTCAAATTCACTGAAATACAGGAGGAAAGTGGGAGGTTGTGGGGTGAGCTCTGCCTCCCCAGCACTGCCTGCCCCACGGTGGGGCTCAGCAGCAGAGACCTGACTGACCTGGGGTGGGGAATTTGGGGGATTCAGAGAAGCCACCGTAGTCCTCATCATAGGAGCTGGAGAGCTGCTGGAAACAGGTGGCCATCACCTCTTTGGATGGTGGGGGTGACTCCTGGCCCCGCACACAGATCTCAGACCTGTACAGCAATGCTTCCAGGATCTTCTGGCTGTTCTCCAACAGAGCATCTTTGTTCTCCTTCCACTAAGATGCAGAGTGAGAAAGTCAGTTCTTCCATCTTTTGCCTCTCTTTCTGCTTCCTGCACTGCACCAGTCCAAACTGCACCTTCAGTTCTCAGCACCCCTCCCCAGATCAGTTCAAATCCACCTCTAACCCAGCCAAAGCCCTGACATGTTCTCTGGGCTACTGTTTCTCGTGACTGTGTCTCTTAACTCCGTCACCCTTCAAGCCCAGGCCAATTTCCCTGCTGCCTCTTGTTGAGCCCTGCCTGCTACACCATTCCTGCTCCGTACCTGCTCTGCGATTCGGAGCAGCACGGTTCGAAAGCCAACGCGATGAACTCCATCTTCAGGGGGGAAGTATGTCCCCCCTACAAAGGGCTTGAGGTCTGGAGTCAGCCAGACGCTCATCGGCCAGCCACCCCCACCGCTGGTTGCCTGAAAGACAAATCACAGGTGCACCAAGGTCACGGAAGAGGCACCCTCTGCTCTGTACCCGTCACTTGAGGACAGACGTGTCCTTGTGATCATGGACGGCCCCATTCAGACCACCCCACATACTGGATCTTCTTGCCTGAGGAACGTGAACATGAACCTCATCCTGAGAAAGCCAGGCGAGCCTCCAGGGCTCTGCCTCTGCCTCCCTTACCTGCACGAAGGTCATGTACACTTTGTCCACATCTGGCCGCTCCTCACGATCCACTTTGATGCACACAAAGTTCTTGTTCATGATCTCCCCGATCTCCTTGTTCTTGAAGGACTCTTCCTCCATCACATGGCACCAGTGGCAGGTGGAGTAGCCAACTGAAAACAAGCTCAGGTGAGTGAGGAGAGGCCCTTTGCAGGGAGCAGGACACACATTATGGGGAGATTGCTCAGAGGTGGGGAACCCTGCTACAGGCCACAGCTGCTGCCCCCCTAAAGAGATGGAGGACAAAGGCCTCTTCTAAGCATGGAGGCTTGCAGGGCCTTCTGGCCACTCAGCTCTTGCTCCTAAAATCTGGCCAAGGACTCCGGTCCTTAATGCAGCCGTCTTCAGAGAGAGCTACTAAAGCACGCAGCCCTCTCTTGCTAGAGAAGAATTAGCGCTCAGTGTCCATCCTTACCCACGTGGCTACTCACACCCCAGCTCAGGACACAGCCTGGCTTACCTGCTCATGAACAACACATGGGAACATGAAATATGTCTTGTTTCTAGTTACCTGAAAGGAATATCAACTTGTTTTCTTTCTTTGCTTTATCAAAGGCTTCCTGACCCCAAGGGTACCTGTGGAGGGAAGACAAGAAAGGAGCTTCAAGGGTCACCGCTGCTGGGACCTGGGCTCCTCTAAAGCTGCCTGAGAAGCTGCTGCCTGGTGGAGATCAGTCAGGACAGCCAGGGGCACGGCTGGCCAGGAGTGCGGACCCCGAGCCTGCCGGGCAATGCACGGGAGGCCAGGCTGCTTCGCCCATCACTTCCACAGCAGCCAGTCCCTCAGCCCCACGGACACAAGGAGAGGAGGAGGGAGAAAGGCACCAGTCACTCTTACCAATCCACGGGGTTGTGAGCATGCTGCAGGAGGTACGGGGACTTCTCGTTAATCAGGCGGTTGGTGTGACAAGGGACGGGGGGGGGGGTTATTCCCCCCGTGGCCATGGTCACGCTCCCCCTTAGAAACGTGCACCTGCGACACCAAACAGGCTCATCGTTTCCTCGCTCGCCACAGCGAAGCAGAGCCCCTGGCGAGAGCCACGATGCCCCACGCCAGCACCACCTTCACCCCAGTTCCTCTGGGTGCCCACGCAGCCCTGGGACGGGGTGCGGCTCCCCTGCTCATCACCCCCCGTGCCAAGGGAACTTCTCTCAGCCCCACGCTGGGTGCCTCCACGGGGGCTCAGTCCACCTCCATCTCCCCCCCAGGACCCTGTGTAGTCCCCCCCCCGCTTGCTGGAGGCTCAGGCGAGGTTGTTCTCCTCGGACTCAGCACAGGCACGGCCCGGGGACCACCATCCCCAGGGCTCCCTCCCCTCCAACCCCCCACCAGCATCCTTTGGGGGCACAGCCACCCGACAGCCCTGCCCCAGGAAGCAGCATCTGTGGGATTGGACCTGTGTGTCCTCAGAGAGGAAAATCCCCTCCCGTGGGAGCAGGAGTAGGTGCGGGGTCAGGGTGCAGGCAGGGCAGCACAGGCTCTTCACAGCGAGGGGAGTGAGAGATAGGAGGGGACCAGAGAGACCCTCCTGCTGCTGGGTGGGATGCAGGAGGGGGTGCAGGGATGCAGGGCTGGGGCACAAGGATACAGGAAGGGATGCAGGGATACAGGAGGGGGTGCAGGGATTATGTAAAGTCATGCAAGAGATACAGGGATGCAGGGACAATTTAGGGGAACGCAGTGGGGATGCAGGAAGGATTTAGGGAGGATGCAGGGGATGCAGGGAAGATGTTGGGGGATACAGGAGGGGTGTAAGTGTGCAGAAAGGATTTAGGAGGGATTCAGGAGGGTGCGGGGATGTTTGGGGGAGATGCAGGAGGGGTACAGGGCGCTGCAGGGATGCAGGAGGATTTAGGGGAGGACGCGGGGACATCGGCGGCGTGCAGGGAGGGTTCAAGGGGGTGGCGGAGGAGGCAAAAGC
>NW_020799123.1:6809541-6817337 GCF_003259725.1 Athene cunicularia | reverse complement strand
GCCCAGCCCAGTGCACCGCCGCACTGGCACCTACCCGAGAGAAAGGGGTTGCGCGTCTTGGAGGCTGGAGCAGGCGCGACCAGGGAGTCCAGGTTGACCAGGGAGGAGGCGGCGGGGCCGAGGAAGGCCTCGGGGGTTTTACAGTCCTTCCGTTCCTTGCCAGATTCAGGCAGGGAGTCGGCCAGGTTGGTGAGGTCAAAGCTCTTTGCCCCGTCCTGTCTGGTGCTGGGGAACAGGTCGCCGAAGGGGTCCAGCTCTGGGGTGGGGAGGGGGAGACAAGCGGTGTGAGCCAGCCAGGAGACGCCGAGGGTGACGGCATCCCCCTGCCACCACACGTGGCGGCTAATGGCACATCTCGCCCCGGGTCACAGCTCGATGCGGCGGGGCTAAGGCTGCGGCGTGCCCAAGCTCCCCCAGGGGTTGGGGACATGGGTGCCCACAGGGACCGGAGCTACCCTCTCGGCTACGGGGCAGCCCAATCCCGCAGCACACGCAATTGCAGTGAGATCAAGCTTTGGCCACGCCAATAAGGAGCCACGCACAGCTCAACCAGCCCTGGAGCTGCCTCCCTGCAACGGGCAGGGACAGGTCACCGTCCTCACCTGCCCAAATCGGCCCCTGCCCGCTCCCCCGGCTCTTACCGACGGGGCTGTTGGACTTGGCCGAGGAGGGCGGCTGCGAGGGCTCCTGCTCCGGCGGCTCAGCTGGCTCGGGCGGCTTTGCAAATGGGTCGAAAGCGTCCCCCCCTACAGCTGGGGGGAAGAGGTGAGACTCAAGGAGGGGAGCAAGCAGGGAGGTGAGAGGCAGGAGATGTACGGGCAGGAGAGAGGCAGGGGCAGCTGCCTGCAAGGAGACAGAGAAGAGGGCGTGCGGTGGTGGGGTGTGGGGCAGGGGGTTGGGAATGTGCCTTGGCCCGGGGAGGGAGCTAAGATGAGCCAGACTATTGTGCGTCATTGCAGACCAAGGCAGCCCCAGCACTGCTCGCAGCCACCCCCCCCAGCAGGCAGGTCCCTTTCCCAGCCCCAGTGGGGACAGGCGGAGGGGACAGGTCTGCAGGAATGCTTTAACAACCAGCACTGGCCCCCAGGCCAACTCTGCTCTCCTGCCCAGGAACCAGATCTGAGGGCAATGCGGACGGGACCTCCACGGGGCTGGAGGAAGCACCGAGGAGGAACTGAGAGTGACGCTGAGCTCTGAAACACAGGCTGTTCCTGCAACCTCTTCCCCAGCTGCAACGTGGCACCTGCAAGCAGCAACCGTCCCGTCCCAGCAGGGCATATCGGGCTGGTCTGGGGTGAGCAAACAAACGGGTATCACCGGGAGGACACACACTGTCACCCTGCTGCTGGGGCGGTGCGGTGGCTGCTATCCGCTCCCACGGGAGGGCTCAATTAACTGTGCCATGTTAATTAAAGCAGCCTATTCTGTGCAGAAATAAAACCTAAAGGTTCCTTGAAGTCTTCAGGATGCTGAGGGGTGAGTGGAGGTCCCACTCTGGGGCAGGAGAGCAGGGAGGGGGGGTTTGCAGAGCTGGCTGCAGGAGGAAGAGGGGAGCACCCCAGGACCCCACTCACAGGAGAGCAGTGATGGCCAGCGTTGCCCACGGCCCGCAGCAAAGCCAAAACGCCCATCAAGCCTCTTACCAGGGTTAGGAGGTTGCTCGGCCACCGCGGCCCAAGGGTCGGCAGCTGGCGTAGAACCAGAGACCTGGGCAGGAGGGGACGCCGTCACCCAGGGGTCCGCAGGAGGGAAGCCAGAAGACAAGGGCGCCTTCCCCCATGGGTCAGAGGCTGCAGTGGTGCCAGGGGGGAAATCCCAGGGCCCGGCGGAGGTTTGCTGGGACGAGGCGCTCGCCTGGGAGAGGGGCTCCCCACCAGCAGACGGGACCGGCACCCAGGGGTCAGCCGCACCGGCCCAGGCAGAGGCTGCCGGCTCCGCTTTGGGCTTCATATCTGAAAGAAGAAGGGAAGCTGTGGAAGAGGGTAACGGGGCAGGGCATGGAGGGACGCTGAGAGGCAAGGATGTGCCCAGGGGACCACAGCTTCCAGCAGCACCACCCAGGCATGCAACGGACCAGGCAGCAGAGGGAGGAGAAGCAAGAGATCCTTACTGTTGAGCTCCTGGGGGTTGGGGAGGGGGTCAGAGGCGAGGGAGAGGTTTCTGCCCCAAGCTTTGGCAGCCGGTAAGTTGCCCCCACCTGGCATATCCCACGGGTCGGCAGACGTGTGGCTGGAGGGGGCTGGCGCCGGCCCGAATATATCTGCCAGCTCCAGGATAGAGGACTGCAAATAGAAATGGAATAAAGAGGTGAGGGAAGCCCAGGGCAGACCTGCGGGATTGCCCCAGAGCCCAAGGCTGGCTGTGTGGCCATTCAGGCCCCCAGTGCTGTACCTGGCTTTTCTTCATCTTATCTTCTTCCTCTTCTTCCTCCCTGCCCTGGGCAGTCTCCTCCACGGCTCTCTGCAGCAGGGAGTTCTCCCCTTGCCAAGCCCTCACCTCCTGCGGGGACAAGGGATGGGGCCCATGAGCTCAGCAGCCCTGCAGCCAGCACCTTCACCAGGAGACAGACCCAGCACAGGAGCTGCCACCACATCACTGAAAAGTCCCAGCATCCGAGCAGATGGTTCCTCTGGGGCCGAGCCCCCTGGGAGAGCACTCAGCAGAGCCCAGAGCAGCGAAAGCAAAGCAGGCACCGGAGCAAGGCGACGTTTCAAGCTCCAGAGCCCCAGAGAAAAGCCCAAGTGCAAGGAGAGAGGAGCACCCGGGTCTGCAGGGCACAGGTACCTTCTCGTGCTCCTCTTTGCTCAGCGCGAGCGCTAGCTGCAATTGCCTTTCTTCATCTGTACTGGAAATTGGAGGAAGTGGCTTCTGCCAACAGAGGAAATCGGGTGACATTTCAGCTTGCCTTCAGCTCACAGGACTGTTCAGAGGTCCCTGTCCTTGCCACCACCTCTCCTGTGGCCCCTCACCTGCCTTCACAGCATCTCTGTGCCCATCCAGATGGCTTCGACCGCAGACCCCCAGCCCAGTGCCCCTACGCTCTCAAACTGGCTCACACTCAGGCAGCCCTGCAACCACTGCCCCAGCTCCTTCCCCTAACCCATCACCTGCCTCTGCATCTAGGCTAGGATGACCCTAATTAGGCAGCCAGCATCTCCCCTGGGAGGTTTTTGATGACTCTGATGTCATCAGCAGAGAGGGGATCAATTAGGCATTCCCTCACCCCGGCAGCCTGCTGGAGAGAAGGGTTTGCGATGCCAACTGGCCTTGGTTCAGGAATCCTGCCTGGCCCTGCCATGCTGCAGGAAAAGCACGCAGACCTGAGGCAGATTTTGGGGAGAAGCTGTCCCCATACCATCATGTCAGCCGTGATCACCACCCCGTGACCCTTGTCCAGCAGCATGGGACCGGCTGGGACTGGGAATGGGGACCCCGATGGGGTTGTGCATGTGTGTGCCTGTACAAGTGTGTGTGAGCATGCACACGTGTGCGCAGCCCAGATGGACTCCAACAGGCAACGCTTTCACGAGCATGTTCCTGCAGTGCTCATCACGGCAGCATGTGGAAGCTATAAATACTCCAATTCCAAGACAAAAATAGGGATACAGGCTCTGCTCCATCTCCAAAAGAGCCTCCATCGGGCAGGGAAGATGGGCAGCAGCAAGCGCTATCTCCAAAGCACGTCCCCTGCCCCAGCAGGACCGAGCTCACAGTGCTCAGTGACAGCCCCAGGGGGACACCCCCCAGCCCGGGCACACAGCCCCTTGGTCACTGCATCCCTCTGACTTTGCGTGCCCAGCCATACCCACGTGCTCCTCAGGGGCCGTGCCAGCCACCAGCAATCTCAGTGGTGCCCAAATAAGCCATCCCCGTGGAAAAGGGGCCATGGCCAGCAGATAGGAGAGGGGACAGCCTGGGGGAGGTTTCACAGTTGGGGACAGCAGCTTGCTGCCTGTATCCCTCCTTGGCTCCTCCTGGTGTTGTTTTCCAGTGCTCCTTCTAGCATAGTTTGACAGGACCAGGCAGTGGGAGGGAGCACCTGGCCCCACCGAGCCCCAGCCTGGTGCATAGCCCTGGGGACACTGCTGATGCTCCAGCCCCCAAAAACCACAGCGTTAGACAAGGCATCACCTCCTAAAACCTCCATGGTAAGGCAAGAGAAACAGGGGAGCTTAGACCAGAAGCCCTCGGCAGAAGAGGGCAGACAGGTTTGGGGGGGCCTCAGCCTCGTGATGGCTCTGCCTGTACAAGGACGGGGAGCAGGGATGCAGGCAGGGATCTGCCTGCTGGCTATTCTGGATGCCAGACACAGTGCAAACAGTCTGGTGCAGTTGCAGGTGCATGCACTGGCCTCGGGCAGCCCCCCAAATCCTTCCTCCTCCCAGGGAAATGACCCACCATGCCTGCAGACAAGGCAGAGTGCTGAGAGATGCCTGGCCCTGTGTGTCCTGGGGCAGGCAGAGCCAGCCTACCTTCTCTGCCTCCTCCCGACTCATGGCCAGCGCAAGCTGCAGCTGCAGCTCCTCCTCGCCTGTTGTCTGCGGCCTCGCTTGCTCCAGGTCGGAGGCAAACCGTGGGGATGAGGATGATGCTTGGAAATAAAAGAGAAAAAAGGGAAAGAGTGGCATCAGGACTGGGGTGTTTAGGGGAGCACATCAGCAGCCTTGTCCAAGCCCCCATCCACAGCGTGGCTTCCCCAGGAGACGTAGCCCCACATTAGATCTCCCCACCACAAACAAGCCGTGGGTTTATGGCTCAAGGCACCACCAGCTGTTGGGGTCCACCACTGGCCCAGCCAAACCTCTGCCCGTGCTGCAGGACAGAGATGGGCTTCACCACCACCCCCCAAACGGTGGAGGGGAGCAACAGGCACCAGGCAGGCATAAACCAAATGCAACACCCGCCTCCACCCCGCAACAAGCCCGCGCGAGCAGCCAGCAACTCTCACAGTTAAAGGAGGAGGGCGAGCCCCGTGTCCGGCCGTAGTCGTCGCCGTAGGGCGATGCGCGGCGGCCGTAGGTGACCTGGTGGCTCCCGCTGCCCATGCCCTCGAGGGCCATGCGCTCCTTGGTCTGCAGCGCGTGTGCCCGCTCCTGCTTCAGCCGCTCCTCGTCCTTCAGCAGTGCCATCACCTGCTTCACCTTCTCCCGGATGTTGATACCCTGGTCCTTGCCATCGCGGTCCACGTACTGGAAGTCCTTCAGCGTCTGGATGGTGTAGAGGTTCTCCCGGCACTGGTGGGTCACCTTCTCGGAGCCGGTTTTGATGAGGTAGTCCAGGAGGGTGAGGGCTTTGTAGACGTGACGCCAGTTCTTGCCGCTGTCGTTTAGCCGCCGCCAGATCATGCCCATGACCTCGGCGAAGGCCACCGTGTTGAAGGTGAGGTCGGCTATCTCTGACATCAGGGAGCTGGGGGGTCCCCAGGGATCATTGGATGTGGCCTCCCGCACCTTGATCTCTGCTTCTGAGTAGTTGTGCACGATGTTTTTCACCTGCCGGCGCAGCGCCGAGGTCGTCATGGCTGTGCGGTGCCGGAGACCCGCCGGCAGCGGGCAGGACTGGTGGAGAAGGGATGAGCGCTCACAGACGCAGCCTCACCAGCGCCTGCAGCGGGGACCAAGGACACAGAGATGTCAGCATCACTCCAGCCACCAAGACCTGTCCCCAGAGCCCTCGTCTGGCACCTGGGACACTTCTCAAGGTAGGAGCACCCATTGTCACGGCATCAGGTGCGCCCTTCCAGGCTGCCACTGCTCACTAACCTGAAGACACGCAGGATGCTCAAGGAGAAAAAAGTCTCATAGCAAGTCAATACCCAGCACTGCAGAGCTGCCAAGAGATTTGGCTCCAGATTCAGCAACATTTGGAGGAGATTTTACCCTGCACTTCTGCTTCTAAAAGTAACCACCTGAAAATGGCAGCTCCCTCCTCCAGATCCTGGCTGCCTTGGCCCCACTGTCCCAACAAAGCTGGTTTCAGGCCCCCCAAGCCCTTGAACCAGGTGGGGTCTTCCCTATACCCCCAGATGCGCTATCTGTGGCTGCAGGCAGCCCCGCTCACCCCGGCCATCTCCCCAGGACTCTCCGTGCCACCAAAGATGCGTCGTACCAAACCAAAACCCTGCTGTGAGGCAGAGCCTGCCACAACTTAACCAGCACTAGCAGCCACTTGGGTAGATTTTCCCAGCAAACTCAGTAATTTTGCTTCTGCAAGAGGCTGCAGGGACAGAAGCATGTGTTGCCTTGGGGTGGCAAATTCAGGGTGCTAACCTCCTGCGCCAGGTCAGCGAGCAGGATGGATAACACAAGCCCCCTCTCCCTAAAACCCCAAGCTGCATGAGCCTTCCCTGTGGCAGGGGCTGGTGTGGCTGGAGCTGTCCTGGCACAGGTCCGGCGAGCAGTGCCCGTCCTTGGGATGTGCTGCACCTGACGTGGGGGCAAAAGGACGTGGGTCAGTCTGGACCCATGTTCACATCACAACTCTACCCCTTACTCTGTGCTAGTTTTAATCCTCACCTTCTCCCTGCACGGTGGGAAGACACAATTTACCCTCATTTTGTCAGAGGACCAAGCAAAGCGAGGAGGCAGAGGCTGCCTGGAGCTGCCTTGCCTTCAGCAGGGCCACACTGCAGGGCTGGGGAGCTGGTCTGCTCCCAGAGGTCCCGCTGCAGCTGCAATAGAACTCACTGGCAATTTTTTCCCTGTCCGAGATAACGCTTGCAGGCAGAGGAGTATCTCCCCCACACAGCAGTGCCTGTGGACAGCGATTACCAGTCTCCATCCCACCACCCACCTCGGAAGCCGGTACCTCCCCGGACTGCAGCCCTCGCACCGTGTCCAGCCCTCTCCTGGCTCAGGACACCGCTCCCCCCCACCAGAGCTGGGCTGGGGCCGTGGTGATGTGCCCACAAGCCACACACAGCACCCACCACGCTCCCGCACAACCCGTGCGACCGGTCCAGCACCTCCTGCTCCCGCGGGCCAGCGGCCGGACGCCCCACGGCTCCGCCAGCAACGTCCCCCATGAGTCAGAGAGGAGCTTGGCACCGCCACGGAGGCCGAAGTTTCTCTCAAGATGCTTCCCTGTATCGATTCCCTTTCGCAATGCAGCCCGTCAGCGCGGCCTTTGGATCCCGCCGGGAGAGCCCGTGGCGTGGACGGGCACGCCATTGCCCACCTGGCACAGAAACACCTTCGGGACAAGGGCAGCAACGCAGCAAAGTCCTCCGGGACTTGGCTCCGCGTTCTGCTTTCCACCAACACCCAGGCGGGAGATAAAGTCATGTTTTCCAAAGGTGCCACCAGCCTGGCAAACACCGGCAAACACCAGCAAACACCGGCACTCCTCCTCCAGGGCAGGACAGTCCTGCCTGCCTCCGACAGGTCTCTTGGCAGGACAAACCCCAGGTCCAGCGTGAGGGGCTCCAGCACCGCTCGTCCCGGCCGGAGACCCGATCCCAGCTGGACTTCGCCTGCCACGAGTGGGCCCGGGAAGTCTGCGTGGGAAAAGATGGAAGCAGGGGCTGGGGCAGGGGTGAGAGGAGCGTGACCCCAGCGGGAGCTCTGCCAGCGGTGTTAAAGGCAGTGGGGTTTATCAAACACGTTATCCCCCCCCACCTCCGGAATATAAAGGGAGTGAAACAGAAGCTGTGCGGGAGATAAGGCGGCAGCACCCGGCAGCTCATATGGAATTACTGCAGTGACCTTGAGCAAGAGGCTGCCAGGTGGGAGAAGGACACACGGGTGCGGGGACAGGTCCCCATCGCCCCGCGGCCCGGCGCAGGGGACTGCAGAGGC
>NW_020799123.1:6794315-6809491 GCF_003259725.1 Athene cunicularia | reverse complement strand
GTGCAGCGCGGTGCGGAACCGGCCGCGGGGGATGCGGCGCCGAGCCCCTGCCCCGCCGCATGCGGGAGGCGGGGATGCTGTAAATGCTCAGTCACTGCCCCTCGCTGGCAGCCATCCAGGCGCTGCTTGCTGCTGCTTGCTTTGCTTTTTTTAATTTTTTTTTTCCCTCCCCCCCCATTTTTAGACAAAAATCAACATCCCCGAGCTCGGAAGCAGCTCTGAGGGATGCCGACCCTCCCCACACCAAACCCCTTCCTCCCCCCCAGTAATGCTGCTCCCTCTCTGGTACCCAAGGCCACGGCTGCAATTTAGGTTCGTTAATTTTATAATTTTTTTTTTTTTTCCCCAGGATCTAAATTTGGAGCGGATTCTTCCCCTGCTCTGAACAGCTCCCGGAGCCTGGCTGAGGGAGAGAGGGAGGCATCAGATGACATGACAAAATAAGTCATGTCTCTCGATTGTTTCAATGCCACCCCCTCTCTCCCGGCCTCTGCCTTCCATTTTAATCACTGACAGGCCTTCAAGTATTATGGATATATATAATCTTTTTAATATCACTGACATTTTCCATAATGGAAAGCATCTCCTGTGTGATGAAACATTCCGGAGGGGGATTGTGCCCTCCTGCGGACACTCCCACCACACAGAGCTGAGGTTTATCAGGCCCCAGCCCTGAAGGTCCTGCCTTGGGTGGTGGGGAGAAGGCAGCAGTGGGGAGAAGGCAGCAGTGGGGAGGCCAGGTGCTTCCCAGGGCTTTGCAGATCTCACCAGCCTGGCCTTCCCAGCAGGGTCTGCCCATGCATCCAGTCCCAGTCCCAGCTGCAGCTTGGGAGAAGAACAACTCCAGCACCCAAACCCTCCTCCAGGTCATCCTGGAGGACACCCCATCCCAGCGGGAGGCATGCTGCATGGTTGCCCAAGATCCAGGCCTTCCTCTTCCTCTATTCCCAGTGCTGTTCACCGGTGTCAGGGGGAGGAGGCAGCCAGGTTGCCCCTCTTCAGGCACTGACTTTTCATAAGCAAAGCAAACCTCTCTGTGGGGACAACACCCTACGAGCCACAGGGGAGCTGTACAAATGTGGGGTTTTGCTTTGCTAAGTGCCCCACAACCCTGCCGTAGGAAATGGGACCCAGCAATGCTCTCAGGCTGATTTCCCTCACCCGGACGCCCTCTGCCACTAAAAAGCCTGGGGAAATGCGCTGTCACCTTCTGCTGCAGCGTTTTCCTGGAATCTCCCTTCCTGGCCTCTCTCATAGTTATGGTGTCTTCAGACCCCAACTCACGTGATGGGTTTGGTATGCAACTCCCAAGGCCAGGAAGGTCGCTCACCTCAGTTATTTAGCAAACACAACACAAATTATTAACACTAATACAAATAACACCCACGTTTGGGAGAGGAGGAGGAGGAATACTCTCCTTGCCTGGCTGCTGGGGCTTGGCATTATAGCGCCTGGAGCACCCAGCTGTCCTTTGGAGTGCAGGGCTGGCCAGCCCCAGGGTCCCTGCTCTGGCAAAGCCCACATCTCACAACAGGCCTGGAAATGAAGGTTATGTGTCTCTCAAGGTGTTCTGTGCAAGCCAGCTCTAATTCCACTGCAGTTCCAGTCGTGTAACTTCTACAAATCAATACAAAAGGAAAAAAAAAAAAAAAAACAAAAACCAAACCAGCTGGCTCAGAGAAAGCCGCAGCAGCCAGACAGCAGAGTATTGCACTTGTTGGCCCAGCACATCCCTTCCTGTGCGCTGCTTGTACCTTGTCCCTTGAGGGTATTCTTGTCCAAGGCTGTAAGAGGCACTGGCAATATTTATGACAAAAAATTAGACTGTCCAACAGCATTCAAGTTTGTTCTTTGTAGTTCTTATGCCACCTGCCTGCCCTGGGCCACCAGGCTCCTCCTGTGGAGGGGAAGGAGAGACCAGCATAGGACATTCTTCCATGGTATGTGACTAACCTGAAACTCCTCTCTACCTCTTTTCATATTAACAAGTTTTCCTGTGAGTAAAGGTATATACAGAGCCTGGTTTCTATAGGTTGGACTGAAGGCATGGACCTTGTAAGTGGCCTTTGCCACCTTGTAAGGTAAAGCTACCAAATAAAAGCATTCCAGCCTTTGAGACAATCACGTTGCCTCTATAACGTGCAGACTCCCTCTTGTCTAGAAACAGATGGTTCGAGCTGTTTGAGTTGGGCATATTCACAGGCTGATAATCATCTCCAGGGAGGTAGGAGCTATTGTCAGAGCCTGTGAGACACACCCCAACTTCAGGCCTTTTTCCTTCTAATTCTCAAAATGTTGCTGAAATTCTCACTACAGGAATGCTGAGCAGAGACATTCCCTTTGTGGGTTCGTGCCCGCTAAGCCAGAAGAGGTTCCTGGCTGCCACAGAAGCCAAAGTGCCTCCCCACACCCCACTAAGAGAAAGCATCTTGAAACATGAGGGGCCTCACCTGGCAGGCAAAGAAAATAAGCTTCGCTTTGCCATGGTGCTGCCAGGAGCCAAGGGGAAGAATATATCCTCTCCCCAGAGACAGCACACGAGTTAAAATGAGAAAGCAAAAGAAAACAATTCTGCCAAAGGAACAGTTATTTTGCACTACGTGCAGCTCCAAGACGCGTGTCAGCGTGGCTGCCAATGTAAAAGAGCACACGCCTGAGGCACACACGCATGGTGCAACGGCGCAGCGACGTACAGAATGTGTAACAGCAAGGCTCAGCACGGAGAGGTATCTGCTGCCCGAGAACCCCAAAGGTATCGCAAACCTCAAATAACAATCTACACTGATGTCATTTGGCTATAGGGCCAAAGCCTGTCTGGGGAATGCTGCCCAGCTGCTCCAGCAGGGAAACGACGCTTTCCTGACACACGCCGGGTCTCTCTCGCTGCCAGGTCAAGAGAGACCCTGCACCCAGCTGGCTCTGCCAGGGAAAGCTGCTCCCACCCGAGAGCGGGCAACACTCAGACCGGGGCTGCCTCCACAAAACACTCCCTTCCAGCTGTGGTGCACAAGGGAGCCCAGACAGAAAGTGGTGATAAACCCAGACACACACGCAGGCTGACAAGAGACAAGGACGGGTGGCTCCAACACAAGACATAACCATACCCACAATATTTATGGCGTGAATTTCACTCATTTTAATTCAAGAGTGATTAGTCTTGGATGGAAGCAAGTAAGAGTTGGCTCAGAATGGGGCATGGGTGCACTAAGCTGGATGGAAAGGGATGGCAAGATCAGCACAAGAAGTAAACACATGTGTGCAAAACTAGGGAGGGTGGCACACCCCTTGGGATAGTGTGTTTTCACAGGGATCCTGAATGCCTCAGAAAAGCTGTCAGCAAGTCCCAAGAGGAGACAGGACAAGCAGTCAAGATGATCAAAAATGGGATGGATTTTTCTAAGTTACTGCCCTGATACTTGGGTTCATGAGTACAAGGGACACTCTCTGCTCACTCACCTGCTAGTCAAACAAGACTGAGAATCAAAGAATAAGACATACTTCACGTTGACTGGTGCTTTTAAATTCTTCTTCTTTAACAGAAATGCCAGTATTTTCTACTCTTAACAGTTTCTGAGGCTGTGATATTTCTTGCCTCGTCTCTTCTTGGCAAGCAATCATCTGTAGCAGTAACAGATGATCTAGCAATAGTCTTGCATCACAGCATGTCAGAAAAGAGAAAGCCCAGTATTTGTAATCAGTGCATCACTTCAGAAAGAAAAACCTCCACTTGATCTGTGTAAATATGGTTATTTATTTATTTTTTTTTAAAGTAAGTCTATTTCCAGTTAAAGGGCTTCGCTCTCCCACTTTAGAGCACCTGTGTTCTCTAGTTCCTCAAATAAAGAAACCATTTTGCTCACCATTGAATCCAGCAGCCCATAAACCTACAGCAGAAATTAACAGAAGGTAGTTGCAGTGAAAACACGTGAAGAAATCCTGATGATGAGACTGACAGGCAGATGGCTTCTCATGCACATTAATGTATGGGCACACACACAGCCACAGAGAAGTGGCTGCCTGCTAACAGTACTTAGCTCTAGTAATAACTTTCCTGGCTGTGAAGTGTGTTTAACATTATCCGAGATACAATTAATTCTGCTGATCCCTCAAGAGTCTATAAGCATGTTAAAGACATCCCAGATAGAAATCCCGCATGTGATAGCTGGATTTATGGTAACAGATTCCAGGCTGGAATAGAGGACATCTTTCTTTATATTTCACACTTACCTTGCTACAGAATTAGACACATGTTTGTCAGTTTTCTGGCTTTAACAAAATGCTTACCTCTCCACCTAAGCTTCAGTGTAACCTTACAACAAAAACAAGAAAGGAAGAGGTAAGTTTTGGTGAGACTCACTTCAATATAAAGCTTTTCCTGGTACATCCCAAACAAAATAGGGTCCATCTCCTCCTGAGGAGGTTCTACTCCATCTGTAGTTACAGCTTCCTTGGGCTGTGCTCCCTCTTTCATCTCCTGTGATGAAGTAGAAGATTTCAGCTTTTTCTCATCTTTTAACTTTCTGCTGCTTGGATATTGCTATTCAGGGACAGACCAAAGATAAGTGTCACAGGTCAGAACCCCTTTGAGATTGTTGCAAGATGCACCTCCCAGAAACTGCACCTCTTTCACTGGGTTGGAAATCAGCTCAAACTCAAGATACACCATCTCAGAATGGATCACACTGTCCCCAGCATTTAGGTTTCAACAGGCATCCCAACACATACCTCTTTCCCTGCTGTCTTTGTTGTTCTTTTTTTGCCTCCTTTATCCTTACTACCATATGACTTTCTCTCTTCTTTCCTCGTGGTTATTCTGTCTTCCTTTTCACCTTTTATAAGTTGCTTTACTTCCACTACAAAAGAAAGAATTTCAATCACTCAAAAGCAACATTTTCACATCCAGGAAGACAAGCCCTCTGCACTCACGCAGTGGAACTGTATTACTTTTGCAATGTATTTTCCTTTTTTTATTAATCTGAGCTGTACTGCACTGGAAAACAATACTTTGAAGAGTACTTTGTTTAAATAAGGCATGAACAGGTCTCAGATGTGTATCAGTACAAGCCTGATATAGGCTTTTCTGGGTTAGTCTGTGTGAAAACCATGGCTACCTAAATTAAAAGGCTTATTTGTGCGGTGGTTTTTTAGTGATACCAAACCACAGATCACAATTACTATCACAAAATCTGCCATTTTTTCTGATGCATTTTCTTATAGAAACTTCGATGGAGAACTGCTGAAATTGCCATTTCCGTTGAAATTCAGCATGTCTTCTGGATTTCCAACAGTACACAGAAACTGGTTCCTGTGCTAAAACTACCATTTACCTGTTTCCTCTGGAACAACATCTACATAGGTGTCCTTCTCAGGCAAGCCAAGCAGGGATCTCAGCTTCAGAGACTGACTCACCAGACCATCAATTGTTTCACGCCACAGCTGGAGGCTGAGGAAAGTATCAGAGTTAGAAGGGAGACAGCACAGCAACTGCCATCTTGTTTTACCCTGTGCCAGGAGTGAAGACACCTTACAGCTGAGAGCTGCTCTCTCCAACTAAACCAATAAAATAGCAACCACCATCTACAAACCAGTGCAGAGGGAAGCTAAATTACTTTCCTCATGTTAGAACCCTCCGAGGTCTCAACAGTTTGCAAATCATTGGGCTCATATAGACCCATAAATATTACTGTGAAACTAGATCTCCTGCTCTTCAACATGACACGTTGGTAAATCAGCATCAACTTGATCTCTGCATTTACCGAGAAGAACCTGCATCCTTCTGATTTAGAAGCAACTAGAAGCTGTTGGTATGTTTACAGTCTCAAAGCCTGAACAAAGAACAGAGAGACTGTATGAGGAAATATACAGTTATCTGAGTAAAAGGGTACAGAAAATTACCCAAAGGTTTCATAAACTAGAATAATCTCACCAGAAATAATCTTGTATACTTCCCAAAATTACATGAATTTAAAATTCTAAACTTATCACCAGAAAAAAAAAAGGCACTTCAGTCCTAGACAGCTGCTACAATTAACCTATAAAAAAAAAACCTCAGAGTAAAGACGACTTCTAGACCTCGTAATTATCTGCACTCTGAATCACAACGCTTGCAACAGAGCTTGCTAAGGCTGTTGGTCACATGACGCATTTACAAGCTTTATCTTGCAAAGGTAACGCACCAGGTTTGATACAAAAGGTTTGACTGAGTTGGCCTCTGTTCAACACACAGCTCCAGTGCTGCCTTATTGAGCTGGGTCAGTGCTTCTTCTCGCTGCTCCTCCTTGGGGATCGACTTTATAGCCTGATGTGAGAGAAAACAGAGTTCATGGAGCACGTCTCAGACTTCATTCCCAATTATCTGGACGCTGAGCTCAACAGAGCACACCACAGCTCTCTTCCAGGACATCAGTCTGAAATCAGGCTGCACTGGGCACTTATGCACCCAGGCGTGGCCTCCTGTGCGGCTGGGATTTGGCCAAGGTGCACACACACACCCCACGATCTGGGGAGCAATCCCAGGCCCCCCAGTTAGATTCACAATAAGCCCCTTTGCAACTTCACAGGTGTGCTGGAGAACAGGGACTCTAGTGAGCTAGAAGGCATCAAAGTAAAGATCAGTTATAAAAGGAGGAGAGGTTTCCAAGAGAGCACTACGGAAAAACTGTGCTGACAGAACTCAAACCACTCTTGCTTTAATCTAGGGAGGTCTGCACTTTATTCACAGCCTGCCAGGGGTGTCCCCTTAAAGCTCTGATGAAGAGGAAGGACCCTCTGAGGAGAGAAGCCCTTGGGGAGGCCACAGGAGGCTGCAAGATTAGTTTGCCCACTGCATTCCATCCTGGGATGACAGAAAACTAACAGGGGAAGACCTTAAAATATCTATTACATTGTGTGGCTCTCTTTTCTTCTTCACACAACAGCCCTCAAAGTCTCTCTTGGGAATCTCTTTACAAGAGCACTGAGGGTGTGGTCAGCAGAACTGAAGTTCTTTTCTGCGACACACATCATAAACTGTTTCTAACTCACAGCACATGGGAAGCAGACCTTTGGGTAGGCCCACGCTGGGGTAGACCAGGCCATTTGTAGGGAAAATGAAAACACCATCAGCTTGTCATAGCACTAGAGGGAACAGGGGTGACCACCTGCTTAAAGTCCTCCAAGGAGAGGTTCCATCCCGAGGAGCCCAGTTCTTCCTCCTCCACGTTCACCATTTGATTCGGAGCCTCCTCGAGTATGTTCTTCCAAGCTGGGAGCTCTGTGGTGCTGCTCGGAGGGGGAAGAGCCTCCGAGGCCCTCTCAGGGTACTGCACGGCCTCCCCAGCGCTCTCCTGGCCCGAGGGCACCTTCTCCTCAAAGGCTGCAGGAACAGTCACATGCTGTCTCCACAGCTCATGCAGCTGCTTTACCACTCCATGCTGATAATGCAACTGTGATAATGGGGAAAAAAGGTAAATAGTGAAATGAGCTATGTCTTTCCTCTATAAATCAAGTTGTTAAAGCCACCGTGGTGAACTATGCCAGCCTCCAGAAACCCAGGGACACACCAGCCCCATGGGTCTTCCCTCCCTGCTCTTTCAGTTGCGTAGCCCATCAAAGAACAAACATCACCTCAGGATTCTTCCTGTGAAACAACTCCTCCTCTGTGACACAGGCATCCACAGGAGATGGGGTGCGCTCCGGGGTCCGAATTCGGAGAAGAAGTTCCTTCAGACTCTCTGCTACTATGGCAGCAGCCTCTCGAGCAGCCAGATCACTCTGAGGCACCACAACAAGAACAACATGCGTGAGTCCCCATTCCACAGACAGAAAAGCAAACAAATTCACACCCACACCAGTAACCACATGTACAGGTTATATAGGGTTTCAAGGGCAAAAATAGCTGCAAACCCTGCAAAGCAGAGCAATATTTAAACAGCTTTTCAAACAAACCCCACAAATCCCCCCCATACTATACTTTTCAAAGCGTGATGTAATTTTCAATTTATACCTTAACTGCTATCATATCGTACAACACAATCCCATCTCCACTAAACAACTAATGAAATTCATTACCAACAGAAAATTCATTCTTTAAAGGACCAATGTGAACAGTTTAGGAGACACATCATGTCTTTATTAACCGCATTACAATAGACTGTGGCGTTCTTTCATTTTATTTAGCAAACCTGCTCAAGTATGTACAGATGTTCTGTAAATAATCATCTCGCTCTCAGCTCTAATTGCATAGCAATAAAAATACCATGTCATCCACTCCCACCCTTACCCTCTATTTGCATATTAAGTTCAAAGATCGCAGTTACCAAGTTACATGCCTGGTTACCTCCAGTTTCTCTCTGAAGTCAGCCAATTTATCCTCATACACAGCAATTCCCCAAAGGGTCACCTGCAGCAGAGCTCCTCCTAATAACAGAGGATGTGTCCTAAATTCCCAGGACTCGCTGAAAATGCCTGCTCTCTCTGACTTGAAAAGAAAGAAAAACTTCCTAGTTTCTCCAGGCAAAATTACACCTGAAATAAGAGAGAAAATGCATCTGTCTGCAAGAAGCCACCTGGTTAACTTGACACTTTTCCAACCCTACTTCAAGTGTGCTTATCTCTGTACAAGACTCTTTCCCCATAGCTTAGCTGGTTATCACACTTCATCCAGCTATTTTTCTCCCTCCAGATTTACTCCCAGTCACCATGTTACTGAACTGATGTTATTTCCACTGCACGTTCCTTTTACGGCAAGTTCAGCAGTCTCTCTAGCCTATTATGCCTGGTTTGCCATCAAAAAGATTACTCACTTCTCAATATTCCACCCATTTACATTCAGAATAGGAGCAACCTCCTTTCCTTTAAGTCCCATGAAAGCGATCTGCCTCGCACACCTCTTTTGGTGTGAGTCAGCTCTGACGCCAGGGCGGCTTCCTAAGAAGAATGACCCAGCAGGCTTGCTCTGCCCTTAGTCAGACTCTGCATCTCAGATAACTCCTGGCTCTGTGCTCTCTGGCCTATGTACAAAACTCTCAGATCAGCAGCTCTCATACCTGGTCTGGTATCAAAGTAAAACCACTGCATCCTCTTCCCCCTGGTTTCCCTGGAGGGAATCTGCTGGGGAAGCCTCATCCAGTTATACCAGACAGCAGCTGTGCCATTATTGCTCACTGTCAGGTAGCTTTCAGCTTTCTCACCAGCCAAAGTCTCAAAGGTGAGCCGGGCAGCAATGCCAATTTCATCCTACAAGGAGAGGAAAAAGGCAAAGATAACAATTTCTACTCTCTGGCAAGATTTATCTTGCTTGAAGTTATATCACAAATAAGGGGTTGAGCCATGCTAGGAGAACTTGTAAGGCAGGTCCAGTGAAGCAGCCATTATACAGAGAGAGCCTGGGAATCTGAGCCTCACCACCAAGAGAGCAACCCCTTCTGTTTCTAGATCTCTCCAGAGCAAACGTAGCAATCCCCTATTGTGCTTGGAATAAATCCCCCATTCTCTGGCCTGGGAGTGACTCTCATTGTACAGCTGGGGCTTTGGAACTCAAGCAGGCTTAGCCTGACTAAACAATAAAAAGTGCACAATTACCCTGCGAGAAGTGGTGCAGTTGATCCAACGAGCAGGCTGGCCACAGAAATCTAAAGATGGACCCAGTACTGCTTCTGGAACCACATCGGGGTAGTCCCCTATGGAGTCACTGTGAAAGAAAACAAAAGCCAGCGTTTTCGTGGAGTGAAATCCAGAGAGGGGAGAACCAGGGGTGATTTACAAGACTCTGTAAGAAATAATCCCAACTAATGCTTTCCCACATAGTCATCTCCTTAGGGACAGAGCCCTGCAGATGTGGTAAAGGCCAGCTAGCTATTTGTCACCAGCAAGGAGGGCAGGACAGCCACAGTATTAAAGAAATGATACCTGCCTAAGGAAGGCTGAGGGTACATCACTGAATAAGCAGAAACAGCCCTCAGGTTGTGCCTGTTACAGAGGGACAGGACAGGGAAAAAAGGTAAACTGATGATGGAAGTGGAAGGCTGGAAAAAGACAACCAGATGGAGGTCATTCAGAGCAGAATCCACACCCTGCCTAATGGAAGCTCTACAGCCACACAGAGGGAAGGCCGGAGGAAGGGCCTCAAAAAAACCACTTTTCTCTGATTTTTGCTGCTTAGGCATGAGGCCCCAGGGCACAAAAGAACTGCTTGATTCCTAAATCTGGTGACTTTAGTATGTGAATAAGCCTTTTATTGTGCCCCAGTGGAGACTCCTCTGTATTCTGGGTAAGAATGGTTAAGGATACCCTAAGAAACTGATATACATACCCCAACTTCTTTATTTCTGACATGAAGTAAAACTTACAGGGTCTTTGACTCTTCCGAAGTGGTGGAATGGGGAAGAGGCTCTGTTGAGACAGATGTGAAAGGCTGCCCTTTACCGATCACCTCCAGTCCATCCAGATCCTGGACATACAGAAAAATGACCAACTCATGATTTCTCTTTTTATATAGAAATGAAGTTAAAATAGCAGACAAACATAGCAACTCAAAACAGTAAAGTGAAGTTCAGATATCTTGCTCCTATGATGGTTCCTAGAAGCATCCAATGTTTAAGAGATGAGGAAGAAACTGATTCTGGGTCTCCCAAAAATCCTAGATGACTGCACACCCCACTACAAATGATGCATGGATGGGAAAAGTCTCCACACACATTTCTCAGCCCAGAGCCAGGTTTCAGAAAGAAAAACGTGAGGTTTGTGCAGTTTATAAGAGGAGGGGCTACCTGCTTTCAGGAGATAATTTCAAATGCGTGTCTTCCACATGGGTAAAGGTGTCTTCCCTCTGCCCTGAGGCACTAAATAGAAGTCCTACACCAGTACTTGGCAGGGTTTTTTATTGCCTAGGTCTTGGCAGCTGCATGCTGCTGGTTCAGGGTCCTATTTTCCATGCAACATGCAGGGAGACCAGACAACTCTTTCTTGGGTGTAGCCCTTTGGAAATGGGGGAACTTCCAAGATAAGTACTGTAGGGCTAAGTTATAGATTCCTATGCTTTTTCAGATCCAGCTCTTGGCAATTTTATGTTACACTACAGCATCTGACACAGTAAGAGATGCAAAGAATATACTCACTCCTCTGGTCTTACCGGCTTATAAACATCTAGCTCCTCTAGGACAGATTTTAGCTCCTGTCGCCGGTGTTTCAGGAAAAGACTCTTATCCCAGGTTAGATGGAAAGGAATCCTCTTTGGAGGCTTTAGACCTGTGGAGATGCCCATACAGGAGCTCAATGTCTACATACCCACATGCCCATTAATTTCATTCTCAGCCAAATTTTGGTCTCATTGTGTTTTAAAGAGGAAATCCAACAGATGACCAGGAAGTAGCTTGTGCTGCAGCTGTCAGAAGGGACTCTCTACTCACAGGAGTCACTTTTCCTTTCTGCTGCTCCCTCCACACTCGTACCCTGTTTCTGTGGGATCACCTCTCTGCGGTGTTCCCTTACCTGTTTCCATCTGGACAGTGTGAGGTTTCCCCACACGAGTGACTGGCTCAGGGCAGCCACGTTCTCTCTGCGTCAGTGTCATCGTCAGGCCGGTGAGCTCATCTCCAATACGCTCGGGCTGGCTCCAGAATTCACTTCCTCTTCGGTAGCCCTAGGGTGGAAAACAAGGCTCCCACTGACACTTTCAGAGGCGTTCGGTTGCCTGCTATTTTCACAGGGACTAAAAGCTAAAAGGAAGGAGTCTAGCTCTGCTTATACAGATATTTTAAAATTCTATAACATCACTTTCTGCAGAGCAAGATAAAATTTCTATCAGCTGCTGTCAATGACAAAAGACAACATTCTTCTAGCTAGTGCTACATGAAGGTTGAATGATATTAAAATAATGCCTGACATGCAAATTCTGTGATAGTGCTATAAATGTTAAAAAAGCATTAACATAGGATACCCCCATAATTCTCCTGACTTACCCCTACCCCTTTCTCCATGGCAATAGCTAAAATTCAAGCCTGAAGCTATAAGATGTTTCTGTCCCTGGAACAGCAATTGCAGCACATCCCCGTGCCACTTCCGAGTGAATGACAGCCTTTGGGGATAATCAGGAAATGGCACTTGCCCATAGACACATTAAAAAGGAGCCAAAGCACATCACCACTTTCCTCTAACTAGTATGGATAGCACAGTTCATGTGTTGATTTTTAAAGTCACTGAAAGCTCTGCTTGCACACTAGGTTGAAGGACCTAGAGTGGTTTTGATAAATATGTAATGACAGGTCTTTGGAGATGTTACTCATAACACCCATGCCTTAGCTCTTGCAGGAGAGCAGGGCAATCAGGACACGGAGGAAGTAGGGCACTCGCCTTTCCAGGAAGCAGGGCAGGGAGACTCCAGTCAATGAGGTCACGTTCTTCCTGGATTTGCCTGTAATCCTCTGAGCTGCTCATCAGCAATTCATTCTCTGGCCTCTGAAGAATTTCTATAAAGAAGAAACATCTAATCATTAGTGCTGCACTTCTGGGCACAGCTGTTACCCCTACTATTGTTCACGTGTAACCCCCTTACACTCTCCCCCACCAAACCTACTGTCCTACCCCCAAACAGAACCACCAGCTCACCTCCCCACAGCACCCAGGGCCACCAGCACTAGCAGTGGGGAGCTCTGAGAACATGGAAGTAGACTGCAACAGCAACAGGATTAACCCCAGTCAGCTACAACCGTTACAGTTTGTTGTGGTTCCAAACTCCCCCATCCGCACACAGATTTCACAGAACAAGGCCTCAGCTCTTCCTACCTCCCAGGTATTTCTCCTGCTTTTTCCTGATTGCCATATTATGGTGCCAGTTCTGTAGAGCTTTGTGCTCTGCTAGTGGGGTCTGATGAACGGTTTTCTTCCTCTCTCCTCCATGTTCTTCTTTTAAAGCTGCTGCAGTAACATCTGGATGAGAAGCCTCAATAAAGTCTGCTATCTGAAGAGAAAGGAAACATTAAATTAACCTCTATGCACACACAGCCACCATGAAAATGGGAGAGGGAAAAGAATTCTTCAGGCTGACAGTAATTTTACCTTATTACTCTGAGAGGAACAAAACCAGGGCACTACGAACACACTCAGAAACAATCGAAAGATTTATCTGAGTAATTAGACTCGAGCAATGGCATTGCTGCAACACCAGCCCTTCCCTTGCAAGCCTGACGCCATCAGCAGAAGCACATATGGAAGAGGAAGCCTCTGTAATTCTTCCCTCCATGACCTTGTCCTGCACACAAGGCTTTAAAACCTGCTGGTGCAGTTTCTCTGAAAGCAAGCCCTTCCTGCAGAGTATGACAGGCTGGGAAAACCACACCTCAGGCCTGACCTGTTCCTGATAGGTGCTGAAAAGCATTGAAAGGTACTGTAGGCTCTGCACTCCACCTCTAGAAAAGTGCCGCACAACAGCATTTTCCTAACTTTACAAACCAACCTGAGTGTTCCCTCTAGCCAAGGCTTCCATCCTGAACTCCTGGAGACTTCCCAAAATGTGATGGGGGAGAATCTCTTCACAGCCATTGCCAAGTAGTCTCGGTCCTACAGTACACACACAAAAAAAACCAATCCCAGAGCCACATCACTAAACTAGGCTCAGCAAAATCAAAATCCAACAATAAGATGTGAAGTTTAACCCTACCAGAAAAAGTCAGTGGTTCGCTGGGTGCCTTTGGGGAAGCAGGATGTGCTACAAGGAGATGTGCTGCCTTCTTTGCCTCTTTGGGTTGATATTTTCGAACAAGGTATTTCCTCCTTACTGGAATTCTCCCAGCATCATGGGGAAGGTGTGGAGCATGGAGCTTCAGAAAATAAACAGTCACAATGCAATTAGGTACATAATGACTCACCTTCATTCCTTCTGATCCTTCTAGGATATGCAGAGAAGTCATATCAGTACAGGCGGTTCCTCCCTTAAGGGGAACGTTACACAACCGTGGAGATACCAGCTTAGTTACTGTCATGCTCTTCTGGACTCTGCTTTGCAACTGGAGCAGGGAAATGAGAGTTTTAAATCACTCTCCCAAGTTTTCTGCTGTGTCACTTGGTGTCAAATGCTTACACTCACACAGTTTAACCTGAGTTTTGGAAAGGACACCATGATAGTTACTAAACCACTTAAGACCAGAAAATTGGTAACGTAACTTTGAAGAGGCAGATGACTTACTCTGCTATTTCAAAAGACTGCGTAAGGGTCAATAATCCTTTACTTTTAGCAACTGAACCTGATGATCTGACAAGTCATAAAAATCAGGACACACAAAATGGAATGAGAACTGAATTCCGAGAGTGGGTTTTGGTTTAAGTAAATGAACAGCACCCTCTGTTAAACACAAAATGAGAGTGTCAGCTAAGGTAGCTGTTTCTGTCAGGAAAGATACATACTTTTTCCAGGTCTTCCACCTTAATGGCAAGTGCCTGGATGTCATCTCCTTGCAGAACACACGAAATGGGCTCAGGCTCTTCTGCAATTGTTGAGGACCGTTCATGTGTCTTTTCCTTTTTGTCTGGAAAACAGATGAAGAGACGTCCTCTTCAGTCTCCCAAGGAAACACCATTATCCTCCTTCAGCCTGGTTATTCATTTCCAGCTGTGTTTGGAGGTTGGGGTTTTTTAAGGTTGCAAAGAGCAATTAAATTCAGCATCTCTTATAATTGGGAAATCAAACTCTGAGAAGCTACAAGGACCAAAGTGGGTCACTATGATTCAACTGGTTGACGCTTTCTTCTAGATGAGAGACAACGGACGTGATAAATACAGCCCGGGCTTCCTGCAGGTGGGAGAACAAACTCCTGGAAAGTTTCCTACTCCAGCTGCAAGCACAAGCACGCAGCCTCCCCGCACGGCCGCACGACACCCGCCAAGCACAACTCAGCGAGCGCCTGGATTTCCAGAAGCCCCCAAATAGCAAAATAGCTCTTAAATAGTAAATCCCCTGCAGAGGCAGGCACAGGCCGCCACCGGGCAGGGCCACAGCCGATGCAATCCCACCGGGGATTTGTTTCTCCCCTCATCCTTAATCTGCAACGCTCCTTGACACGCGTGGAACCTTTCCAGGTTTAAAAAAAAAAAAAAAAAAAGATGGAGGGAGGAGTCACTGTTCATGGTGCACGGCCCGGGAGCGCCGGGGATCCCCAGGCCGTGCGAGCAAGTCCCGGGCCGTGCCGAGGACACAGCCAGCC
>NW_020799123.1:6755517-6794265 GCF_003259725.1 Athene cunicularia | reverse complement strand
GGTTTTCCAGGTCAGGGGCTGCCCCGCGTCGCTGAGGAGGGAGCTGTGGCGCGTCTCCGTGCGGGATTGTGCAAACCCCGTGCTGACGGCCCCAGATACTAATTTTTTTCTCTCTCCGCTCTATTAATAGCCGTGGAGAAGTGAGAAATAGCTACGACAAAGCCTGTGGCTGCAGATTCCTGTTTCCGGGCCAAGAGCCGGTAGTTCAGAGTAACCCACCCCTGACTCAACCCTTCCACCCGGGGAAGAGCCCCCGCTGCCGGGATTTCCCGGCGGCACCGAGGGCTATAAGAGCAGGACGCGGGTACCGGGGAGGGCAGAAGCCGCGGAGCCTGCGCGCAGCCCCGCACACGCCGAGGCCATGCTGCCGGCCAGGAGCGTCGTTGGCCCTTCCTTTTTCGTGAGTATTTGCAGCCGGGGCTGCATCGTCCCGCGGGGCGGGGGTGGCCATGGGATGTCTCGGGAGGTGCCGTGGCCGATGAGGGGGGGAAAGCTTCCCGGGCACCCCGGCTCTGCCCGGGTGGGGCAGCAGAGGGCTCAGGGAGCCGGAATGGGGCAGCGGGGGCCTGTAGCCCGTTGTGCTGGCTGTGACTCCTGCTCGCTGTGTTTCTCGGCAGGGTGTCTACCCCCGCAAGGCACAGCTGACTCCATTTCTTACCAGCCGTCCCCCAATTACGGTGAGTACACTCCGGGCAGCACAGGGGTTGTGCAAAGGGTGGAGGTAGCAGGCAGGAACCCGCGGAGAAGCTCCTCTCGCTGCAGGCCTGTCCTGCACCAGGGTGAGTGCTGGGGGAAGCAAAGGAAGGTAAAAAATCCCTCCCTAGACACCAGATCTGCAGGTCTGCTGCGTCCATCCTCGGGGTTGCAGCTGCTGTAACGTGTGTAACAGTTCCCTCTCCAGGAGGGGAGGTTTAGAAGGGTCCTAAAACCAGGACAGGGAGGGAAGGAGACCTGAGTTTTGCTTGCACGCATCCCCCTTACCCCAGAGTGGGCAGAGGTGAAGCTGGTGAAACCAGTCCCATGAGCTGGAGGAACTTGCTGGAGAGACACCATACAGAAAGGGTCTGACACAAACCATCCCACTTATTTTTTTTCTTCCAGAAAGCAGGCACCAACAGTGGGCTTCTTGTCCACTTTGTCTGCTTCCATGGGTAGAGACCAGTCCAGCTGGGAGATCCAGGATTGAGACCTCGCTGACGCTTCACCTTTCTCCCCATTGCACCGTTTCCCCCCGCCTGCCGGAGGAAGCCCCAGGGTGGAGGTGGAGGCCCCGGTGCCAGCCCTGCTTGGGAAGGAAGCAGATGCCGGGAGGTCGGCGAGAGTTGGCAGCAACGTTACCCGCTTCCTGGCTGGGGTGGGACACTTCTGTCAGCAAGGAGAGGAGCTCTGCTCTTCCCCTTCTCAGAGTAGTGTATCATGGTTGGGAGGTACCAAATAACTCCCGTAAAATGCTGTCCCGGCGATGCTCTGCTTAATGCTGCCGATGGGACAGGAATTTTGGTATTTCTGCAAATCTTTACTGTCTGTCTTGTCCAAAGCCAACAAAATAAACAATGCCAAGTCTACCTCGGAGAAGTTTCTTGGGGACCAGGAGGGCCAGGGGAGGCATGGGAACAGGTTGAGCTTTTCCAGCCAGCTTTAGGGAGCCCCTTCCTATCCAAAGTCTCACTCTCTAAAGCCCCCACCCCTCATTTCATGTTCCTCAGCTGTGTTATATGACCTAGGAGCACCCAAGCAGAGAAAGCATTCACCTACCTTGGGAAGCCAGGCCAGGCTGTGATGACTTTAAATATCAGTAAAATACCTCCCAGCATCAAGTCCTCTGAAATGGCTGCAGCCAAATTGCTCAAAGAGACGCAAGATTTTAAAACCTTCATAAGGTCTTTCAGTAACCGGACAGAATTCCAGAAATAAGCATCCCTTCCTTACGCCACAGTATTTCTGTTGGCAAAGAAACAAACCCAACTGGGAAAAAAAGGTGCTCTGTTTTATTAACTAAAAGGGCCATCAGCCTGATGTCAGGGAGAGGAGGTCTCCAGCTGCGCAGCCCAAGGCACAGGTGAAAAGTTAAAGCAGGGCTGATTTATCCCATTTTCTGCTCTGCCTTCCTGAGCTCAGCACTGAAGGTGCTTCTCCATCTGCTCCCTTAACTTGTATTTCTGAATCTGGAATAAAGTGCAGAGAGGAGGAGGAAGAGGGACTCAGACAGGAGATGGGACAGGAGGCCAGGGCTCCTGCCCTGCCCCAGCCCCTCTTACCTTGCCTGAGACGGTGAGCGGGTACTGACTCACAAACACAACATACCGCGGGATCTTGAAATGGGAGATCTGGGAAGAGAAAATCAACTAGTACACAGCCTGCCAGGAACAGTAGCTGGCCCAGCTGGTGCTACCCAAGCCAGGACTGCCAGGGCTGGAGCCCCAGTTGCTCTAAATCCCTGGACTTCCATCTGCAAGTGCCCAGCAGCTGCTGGGCATACTGGTCTGGCAGAAAACTGAGGACTGGGAGACCCACCTTCCCTTTGCAGAAAGCTTTAATCTCTTCTTCGGTGCAGTCCTGCTCAGCCCTCACTCGGATGCAGGCGCAGATCTCTTCTCCCATCCGTGAATCCTTCACACCAACCACCTAGTTGGGACAGATGGATGGTGTGACCCCCCAGGACATCCCTCTCCTCCCACAGGGTATGTGTGCTGGCCCACAGTGCGAGCCCTGACCCATATCATGGGATGCTGGAGTCGTGACATGGGGCTGTGTAAAGGCAGTTGGAGCTGCCTGACCATCCCACAGTGCTTTCTACATGACATCAAGCCCTCCTGGAAGGACATCCCGACCATCTGCCAGAGGAAAGGTGGCAGAGCAGCCTGGGTGCCCAGACGCCAGCACCCTCCTTTGGTTTTGCAGTCACTGGAGCAAGGGCTGAGTCCAACCAGCCAGGGACCAGCTCATTGTGAGTGCAACATGGACCTGTCATCCCTCTGTGTGCTTCTGCTTCCCCCCAAAATAGGACAACAGGTTTCACAACCAACAGGGAGACCTGTAAGGCTGCTGCAAGTGCTTTGGGATCTCCAGATGAAATGGCAGGAGAGGGATGAAGTAAAATTAAAGGGTTATTTGGAACCCTTATAATCACAGATCTTAATGGATCACTGCCTGTGACACCGGGAGAGGGGCTTCCCAGGCCTGATCTCTCTCTAAAGTTTGCTCATGCTATTTCACAAGAATCCTACTGTTATTCCCCGCCTTGAACTGGTATCTCAAAATCCTAGAGACACGTTGATCCTTTTGAGTCCAGAGCAGTGACATAAAGCCCTAGAAACTACATAAACAGGGCTGGTTTGCAACCCATCTGCACTGGGACTGTTCCAAGGAGAGATGCTAGCCTGGCACAGGCGCAACACTGACTAAATAACTGGTTTATTTATGGGGAAACTTGTCTGGCACGAAACCTGGAGGAGAACAATCCTAGCAGATTGGGAGCAGCTGCTCAATGCTGCAAATCATTGCTGTCTTGCAAAGGGGTGAAACTAAGTCTCACTCCTCATCTCCAGGGACTTGTTGGAGGAGTCTTTTTGGATTTAGAAGTTTAGTAATTAATTATCAGTAAAAACTGTCCTTCCAGACTGCTTTCCAAGTAAGGATTTCAGAGGGAGCTATGAAAGTGGACAGGCAGGCTAAAACCTGAAAAGGAATGACAGTCACTACTTTGCAGACGTGAAGCTGGTGCAGGAGGGGATTGCCCAAGCCGATGTGCTCCGTGCCAGGAACTCTACCTGCCCCTTCCACACCACGAGCCTCTCCCTCCCGCTTGCCAACCAGTATTACACAGAAGCTGATGCTTGAAAGCAGGGGAAGACAGCCAGGTCCCAAGCAGCAGTCCCAGCAGCTTTACAGGATTCCCACCACAGGAACCATCGTTGCTCACCCACCCCACCTCTCTCCTGCTCACCTGGACCTCCTCAACCTTGGGATGGGTGTGGAGAAACTGCTCAAGTTCTGCTGGGTAGATGTTCTCTCCTCCCCTAATAATCATGTCCTTGCAACGGCCTACAATTTTGCAGTAGCCATGCTCATCCAGGCTCGCAAGGTCCCTGCAACGACATCACACTCCTCGTCCTGTCCCAGCCGATGCTCCCACCCAGCCTGGTCTGGATGCCAGGTCAGGGGATCTGGAGGGTAACGGCTGAGATGCCACCTGAATATATGGAAGAGATCAAGAACCTCCTGCTACAGCCAGACATGGCCATTGGCAGCGTCCAGACAAGCATTAGGTCTCAGGGGAGGCAACTCCTGCCCCTGCAGTGTACCCCACAGCCCCTCCATCACACCTGTAACAGACTATCCCCATCTCCAGGGGCACCTGGCATGGAGAGATCTCTGCTAAAGGCTGTACTGGAGTTTCACAGACAAACCAGAGGGCTACATTGGGTCAGTTTTCCCTAGTTTGGAAATTGCAGCCAAGGCACTCCCGTACACACCCATCCCCATCCAGCCTCACCCTGCAGGACAGACCGGGAGAAGCAGGGCTGTTTCCAAACTCACCCCGTCTTGTACCACTTCTCAGCAGTGATCACTTCACTCGTCTTGGCAGGGTCATCCCAGTAGCCCAGCATGACACAGTAGCCACGGATCTGAAGCTCCCCAGGAGTGTTGAGAGGCACAGGCTTCCCTGTTTCTGGATCCTCAATTTTTGCCTGCATTGGAAGAGAAGGAGGGCTTAGGAGGGGATGTCTGACCCAAACAGCATGCGCCAGCTCCAGCACCAGACAGGGAGGAGGGGCTGAGCTCTGCTGCAGGCAGAGAACCCGGAGCAGGTGGGGAGGGTCACGGTCACCTCTGTGTGTGGCAAGATGCATCCCACTGTCTCGATTCTTCTGGTGATGGTGTCACTGGGGAGTCCCATGAAGGTGACAGGGCTGTTTTCTGTGGTCCCATAGGCAACCTGCAAACAAGAAAGGAGAAACATGCCTCAGGGGGAAAGGGGACCACACAGCTCCAGGCGTAGGAAAGATGAAGCTGGCGATGAGCACACAGGAGAGATTGGGATGGGAGGAAGATGTTCTCACAAGTCACTCGGGTCACAGGCAAGCACTAGTCTCCTGGCCCATGGATGGGGCTCTCCAGACACTCCTGCCAGAGAGTCCCGGAGAGACAGAAGCTCAAGCAGCACTGCACCTGCCTGTCCCAGCCTTCTTTGTTCCCACCACTGCGCTCCAGATGCCCACCACCCACAGCACTCTTGGTGTCTTGTATTTTTGACACCCCAACTACATTTCTTGGACCTCAGGATTCACCCTCCTCTTTTTTAACCTATGTCTCTCCCAGCCCTGACCTGTTGACTCCCTACCATCTCTGCCAGGCACGGATCTTGCCTTGGTGCCCTTGCAGCCATCTACTCAAGGTGCTGAGTTCATCTTCTACAGCTCAGAGCACTTGGGACATTACTTTAGAAAAACCCTGGAGCCAGCAGTGGGCTCCTGTGGGAGACCACGTGTCCTGCAGCATGGCTGCTTGCTCCAGATCCTTTTGTGCAGACATCAGCTCCTGTAGCCCTCCTAAAGGCATCACGAGGCTGCACAACGCTCAGCGCAGCTGCACTTACAGACCGAAAGCCTCACAGCAGGACAAAAGCTTCTTGCTGTTAAACCTCCCTCACTGCTAATCCCAACAGCAGGCTCTGAGTCACCTCAGCTGAAGGTCACTTCTCCTCAGAGGAAAATTCCAGCTCTTTATGCCCAACTCAGTGGCTTGCCGAGGACAACAGAAGCTGGGCAGGAGGTGCTCTGGGCAGCTCTGAGCTGCACCAACAGCACCATTGCTGGAATTGCTGCTTCACCTCCAGCTCTCGGGAGCTGTGTTTCAGCGGTGGGACATGCTGGAGCACTGCTCTGGTCTCTCTAACCTGCTCAGCACGTCATGTGGCATCAGACAGGGTTTCTCTCCCACCCATTAATGTCACTGGTGGCTGCTTTGCTGGCAGAGCATGGCTGGGAAAGGGCCAATGCAGTTTGCTCCTTCCTCCTCCAGATCTTCAAAGGCTGATACGTGAGCAGCTCTGACCCACCAAATAGCAACAGGGCCCAACCATCTTCCTACAGCCTTGGCACTCAGATCTGGGTCGTGCCTTTAGAGTAAATGCCCGGGTTCCATCGCTGGCTGCAAGGGCACATCTGCACGGTCAGGGCTTCTGCATGGAGCTCACCAAATTCCAGGCACTGCGCCCAAAATTAACGAGAGACTTTGCAAAGGGCTATGATGAGGCATCCTGAAAAAACATGCGTATATCCTGAGCGAGCTATAGATAATACTGGTGGGAGCACTTGGCGCTTTCTGCCGCTCGGGGATGCTGAAGGATCTCACGTCGGGCACAGTCTGTCATAACGGCTGATGCTCTTGTTTGACTACACCAGGGTCAGCATGAATCCAAGCTGGAGATTTGCAGGAGCCTCCTCTTAGCCAGGAATCTGGAGGAGATGTCTCCAGGATGCCGCAGGGACCATCTGGTGCGAACTGCTCTGCTAGGAGCCTGGCAGCCCACAGGGAGCGACTGTAAATAGGCTTCTCCTACCAGACGCAATGATAGCTTCCCAGCCAGGGTGGAAACCTACAGCGTCTAATGCTCAGACAGGATTTCTCTCCCACCCACTAATACGAGTCCTGTGGCTGGATCAAATGACTGATGAGACACAAATCCAAGATCTTAAACACTTATTAAAAATCCCAGCGCCTTTGTTTTTTTGTTTTACTCTGCTGGATGAATTGCAATGTCGGTCCCAGGATCCCAGCCAAGCCCTGAGTCAACCCTTTCTGCCTCTCTGGGTCGCTCCAGCAGTTTAATTGGACACAGGAGCAGGCAGCTCCCTGGCAGGACGATGCTGCGGGTGCCGCAGCTCACCAGGCTCCTCCAGATGCCTGGCAGTGTGAGCGTGCTGTGTACCCCAAGCACCAGCTGTCCATGCCTTGGCCGGTGACTTGTCCCCATAAACACCCTCACACCCTCAGTAACGGGCTTCCCAACTCGGCCCAGAGATCAATGCGGGTCTGAACCTCCAGCCTTCAGTCTGCTGCCCGCTCGCTGCCTTCCCCTCTCAGCCTGCCTGCACTGGCACTGCTCTCTGCCGCCAGACACCAGGCCAGTGCTCCTGACCTCTCCAAGATAGCATATCTCTCCTGGGATAGTATTTTCCCCATCCCCACGCCCAGGACCGAGGCAGTGGCTGGAGCAAGCCCTCGCACCAGCGCTGTTGTCCTTCCTGACCCTCAAGTGACGCGTGGAGCATCCTCCAACGGCTTCATCATCCCAGCCCAGCCACGGCTCATGATGCACAACATGAAACAATGCTTCCACAAAACCCCATATACCAATTTAAGCTTGGAGATATCTGCAAAGATTCATAGTTTTCAAGACCCAAAGGGACACTTAGCATCATCTCGCCTTGTCATCTGGTATACTTCAGTCCAGAAAACCTCACCCAATAATTTCTGCATCAGCTCCATAATTTCCACTGGAACTATATCTAGTGTCAAAGCAAAGCTTTTCAGAGGCAAGAGAGTCCAGCTCAGACCCTTGGCTTTGAGAGGAGCTCAGATAGTACAGAATATAATTGACTGTAAAGCCTTTTTTTACTGTGAGGACCACAAGTGATCCCCCAACACCCAGCACACAGATCAATCCTGCCTTCAGCAATGACCAGGACAGTTCCAAAACAAACTGCTGCTGAACTTACTCCTACTGACAAGAGATTCATTCTTTGTGAATCCTGAGCCTCTGTCTAAACCAGGAATAAAAAGAACATCTTAGCAGAACTGTGTTTTCTAAAGCACATTTCAAAAACATTTCCTGCTAGCGCTGTTTAAACACTGGCCACTGCGGAACAGGCAAAACAGCCTGGAGAAGGAAGCGTCTAAAAATTAAAAACAATCAGACTCCAGTCTCTTTAGTAAACACTGGGGAAGCAGACTGATCTGGCGGGGAGAGCAGGGACTCTGAAGACCCTGGGTTTTTCCCAACTGTGCCGCTTATTTACTGCATAACTTGGAACGAGTCACATCAGCTCTCTGCTCCTTGGTTTTCCCCAGCGTTCATCAGCAATAAAAACACCCACTTCCCTCCGCGTTCAACTGCTGCTGAAAGGCTGCGATGAAAAGGCTGGTTTCAGTACCACCAGTACCCCAAGTGGGGTTATACTGGCTGGAACTGGAGCAGAAGATTAGGGCTGCAGGACGGAACAAGGTCCTTGGAAGAACCCCCCCTGGACCCGTATGATGCTCAGGGAGGATCTTCATGCCCCTCGTCACCACCCTCTGGTTATGCCACGCTGGAGGATGATGGCAGGGCTTGAACCACCAAACTAAAATCTACAGAAACTGAGCTTTGCTGAAGACAATATTGGCCTAGGAAAAAAGAAGCAAATTGACCATGAAATAATAGGGATTTTCAGACTTCAAAGAGGGCGTAATGAACAACAGAAAGCAGACTGGCAACCCAAGAGATGTGCTAAAGGACCTCTAAGAGGCCCTTTGAACCCCCTCAGTGTAACATGCAGGATGGATCTAATTATCCCTAAACCCATGCTGAGCGTGTTGTCTGTCTCAAGATATCTTTACTGAAGTCAGTCCCAGCCCTTCCCTTCACAGCCAGCTCCAAATTGTACTCAGATGAGCATTGATCTTCCCTCACCCAGCTGCTCACTACCAAGATCACCCTGAATTTTGCTGTCCTCCTGGGACATGTGTGTCCCGGCTTTGGAGCTGTCCCGCTATCCCAAATTGTATTGGAATATTCCTGAACCTTCAGGTCAACTTTGCTGCTGCAAAAAAACCCCTTCTGATCACATCCAGCCTATGTCACACCGAAATTTCATTTCCTTCCCCAGCAACAGTACCATCTTTGTGTCAAAACCATCAGGACACAAACAAACATGTCTTGTGGGACAAACCTCCAAGGGTGACCACCCTGTTGGCATTTCTCCCCACCCGGAGGGCTGCCAGACAGTCCCAGTTTGGATGGGGCTTAAAAAGTTCCCAAAAATATCAGGTGCCCAAAGCACTGTCTTTGTGTTATAGCATGCAATGGCTTTGCCTCAGGAGGAGACCACTGCAAAAATGGCAACCCAGCTTGCCCAGGCCAGAAGACTGATGCTGAAAATTAACCTCCTGTTATTGTACAGTCAGGACAAACTGCTCCTCGTGGTCTGGAATTAAAGCTGCCTCTCTTCTTTCCAGGCTGAGCAGAAGTCTTGAGGCTTGCAAGTATTCCCCCAGACCTGCCAGCATGCCAGAAGCATTGCCCAGTGGCAACCAGCAAAGGCGTATGCAGTTATTTGTTGGTTTATCTACAGCTTGATAAAAGGTCTTTGCTATGTAATTAACTCCATCCTCCCTGCTTCTGGGTGCCAATGCATTTAGAAAATGTGGAATTAAAAGGAAAAGTGAGAGGAAATGTGCAGAAATGAAGTCTTGCAAGGGTGGAAAACCACCAGTTTGAGGGCACCTGAATGCTCAAAGCTGCTAGAGAAGGAAACTTAGCAAAAATCTAGAGGCAAAGGTAACACCTCCATGGATTTGGTGAGCTCAGCCCTCGCTGAAGACATGGCTGGAAGCCCAGGATCTTGTTGCTGCCATGTTGCCTTTTAAATGTTCTCACAGCACATTTCTGTAGTTTCTGCAGCTACTGAAACCACCTACTCATCAGGTCCTCCCCAAAAATGAGGTGGGGTGGGACAGGGAGGTGTCACTTTGGGCAAGGACAAGCAGGGAAGTTGTCACTGCGTGGAGGCAGTTTTCCATTTTGGGAACGGGGGACTCCTGGCTGAGGAGCATTTGGGAAAGTCAGAAGTCTTGCAGGGATCAGTTGTGTTCTGCAGAGGAAGAAAGCGTCACTTTTATTCACAGCCTGCAAGAGCTGCAGAGCAGCCAGCGGCCCTGGGCAGAGCAGCAAGCTGCTGGAGGATGGCTGGGGCCTTGCAGAGTGGACATGGCAGGGCTGGGGAGAGGCAGCAAGGGCTGGGTGAGCTTCACGGGAGAGGCCAAGAGCATCATGCAGCAGCTGCTGGGATCAGGCGGAAGGGAAGAGTGAGTGGACATCAATGGGGAGCCAAACTGGCAACACATCAATGGGTGGAGGCCATGCTACAGGCGAAAGCAAGCCATCAGAATGAAGGAGGTGCACCCACCACCTCCTCCAGCTGCACAAGCAGCCTGGCCCCCACACCGCAGTGCAGGGTGCCCTGCAGGCATGTCAAGTAGAAACGATAACTCAGGTCTGAAATGAGAGCCCCAGATGCCGCTGTCACTGATGGGATGGCTTGTACATCGCCAAAAGCCAGGGACCTCTCAGGTACTGCCTGGAAGAGGGGGGACCCTGAAGACCCTCTGCAGCTCCCTTGCCCACCCACCAGGGCTCCTCAAATCCCACCTAGAGGGTGCTCCACGCCTGGGATGACTCCCCTGGGAACTGCAGAGCTTGCACCCTCTCCCACTCTGCTCCCTCCTCAGCACCCAGTGCCAGGCAGAGGCAGGGGCTCAGCCCCTCAAGGGCTGGTGCTGTGCGGGCTGCAAAGAGGGACAGCACGTGCACCCCAGGGCACCTCCCCACGATGCCCAGGCTCTTGCCTCCAGCCTGGACCCCAAGGTCAGCTACACTGGTACCACTTCAAGAAGGTGATCGCTAGCATGCACTGACATACAAAACCAGTTCTGAATCCCCTTAAAAGCTACAGAATCAGGTTTTAAGTGAGCAATGGAATATTTTTACATGGAGTAAGGCACATGCAGCTGCCCTGATATGCCAGAAGTGTCAGTACTAACAAAGATTAAACATGGAAAAGACCATTTCCAGTGCTGAATCAAAACAGCTCTGACCTGCAACACCAAAGAAACACCCCAAATCTATATTTATAGTGTTTCATAAACTATATTTATTTGCTTAGCCCACAACATCTCCAAGAAGGAGAGGAGGGGAGTCCAGCATCTGCAAATTACCAGCGCCGGGAATGTTTGCAGAACTGTTAATCAATTAAGAAAGAGAGGGTGGCAGGATAATCCTGCCTCTTCTGCAATGTCCTAGCAGTGCCAGTCCCAGGGGACCCGCGAGGTAGGGGGCTGGATGGGACCCAGCTCATTGTGGTATCCCACTGCGGCAGAGGGAACACTGACACTGCTGCCATTGTCACTATCAGACTGTGAGCCACCCACGAGTGGGACCGAGGCAAGCTTTTGAGAATTGCTGGACATTTGCTGGCCAGTGAAGGGCTGCAAAACCTGGTGTGGGAAGACCAGACCCTGCCAGTGAGCAGCTCAAAACACAAACCACCAGGAGCCCAGGGGCGAGGTGCCAGCTGTGACAGATGCCAACCGGCTCCCACCACAGGAATGTGCTCACCGAGTCATGGAAATCAAAAAACATTAGGGGAGCGAACTTCCTTTTATTCAACATTTGTGCCTGAAGAAATGGAGCTGAGAAGCAGACACCTTTCCCCCAGTAGCACTGCCCTGCTGCCACCCCACCGCAGGATCAAAATAACCCAGCATCCACCTAACCTCTGCTGCAGGCACTGGGCTGGCAGAGCGCCCTCAGGGTAGGGACAGCTTCCCACCTTGCACCAGCATCGTGGCAGCTACATCACAGCATCTTCACGAGGAAGCTACAGGTCTTACTTGTGTCCACAGCCACAGCACACATATCACTTCAGGGTGGGAATATCCCTGCCCCCCAAAATCTGCAGTCTCAGCCAGCAGACAGATGGAAGAAAGGGAAATTTATCCTCAGAGGAAGAAAGAAGAGAAGATGGTTTGAGGTCTGGGCAGTTTAACCTCTGAAAAGGGTCTTGTTCCAGAAATACACATGGGTGGGATGTATTTATGGATGAAGTTTGCAAGGCCCTCACCAGCTTTTTGTTCAATCTGACCCATGCTGGCAGAAATCTCTGCAGAACTGGTAAGCTGTGAGCTGGTATTTTTTGCAAGGGGATGGGAAAACCAAGTATCAGACATCAGCTGCACTCGTGAGGCAGCATCGATATGCTACCTAGATTCAGTGTCTTGCAGAAACAGGTTGGATTTTAAATCGCACCCATCAATTGCTTTTGCACAGTATGGCTGGTACATAACTTTTAGAATTGTTAATCAAATGATTACAAGTAAGGCTAAGGTGGTTGAACCTGCTCAGAGAAAAAAAAAAAAATTAAAAAAATCAGTGGAGAGAAAATGATGCTTTAGAGGTGAATTTTTTTCTTTTCTAGTCACTTGCCCAGATCCCCATCTGAGCTTTACAAGCAGCACACACTTAAGAGGCACTCTCATTTCTGATCAACATGGAAAGGCAAAGGAAGAAAACACAAAGAGTTCTTGTCTTTCTTCTCTCCACCTCCTTTTCCACTGTCTCAAAGGTCCTGATTACCAAGACACTCAGCTACTCCAGAGATCAAAGCACGTGCCTGTCCATTGTGCTTCCTACTGAATCGGGCATAAGCAAAAATGCATTGGTTTGATCAAAGGGTTCTAAATTTTAAGTAACTACAGCCATGAGTGCTGCAGGAGGCCCCTCTAGCAGGAGCCTGGAGCTCCTACGGTCCAAGCATCTCTCCGGAGAGGAGACAGGAGAAGCCCTTGGTGCCGAGGTGAGTGGTGAGGCCCCACCTGCTCGGCCGCAGGGCGTTGCACCTCAGGGCTGACAGATGCTGGAAGCCTGACATGGTCTGGTTTGTACCGAGGTTCCACATTACATCACTGCTCGGCCAACCCCATCTGCCCGGCAGGCTCACCAGAACCTACATTCACACCCCAAAAGCCCTTTTTCTCCCTCAAATTAGTCACGCAATGAAAACACTGTTTGGACTGACAGCTGCTGACAGCGCACGGGCTGCCAGGCAGTTTGCATAACACGGTCCGGAGCATGCTCGGCGGGGCTGGCTAATTCCTCATTGCAACAATGGAAAAACCCAGAAATCTCAGTGAATAAGCCAGTCTGTGTCCTAAGTCAGCCCTTGGATTTCCTCCCTTTCTTGAGCCTGTCTCGCCTCTGCAAAAGCTCCGCTGGGGCTCTGCAGCCAGCCTCGGGAGCAGAAATCTCAACAAGCTCACAGTTATGTGCTCGGCTCTCAGCTGTTTGCTGCAGCCAGGAACTGGCTGGAAATCAGTTCAAAATGTTCCACTTCCAAACCCCACCCCACAACCCCTGGATCTCTCTCTTCACACTCACAGAAGCTGGGGCTTTTAAATGCTTTGCTTTAGCTTTCTCTATTGGGAGAGCAAAGGACATCCCCTGTGTTAACCCACCTTTGCCACTGCTACCCAAGACAGGAGCCAAGGCAGACCCTAGTCCCAGCTCCAGCAGTGGTTTCCTTGCTCTGCTACCTCACCAGCCCTTTCCCTGCCCACAGTTTCATCTTGAGAGCCTCAGCATTGCCATTGCCATCCACCTCATCTGAGCCAGGCCCTCAGTAGGACACCACTGTCCCACATTTCATACCCACCAGCTCATGCCCCACCGCTTCCCCATGGGCTCTGCCACTGCCCCATCCCTCGTTGGAAGGCAACAGCCACTGCTCCAATAGCGCTGAGAAAAAAAAAAAACCCTCACACAGGTGCCCTGACCATGACCATGGATGTGTTACACCCAGTCGCTCATAGAAAGAGATGCAGCAGAAATTAAGACTATCTGTGCTCTCCCTTTCTTGGCCAACTACTCTGGAAGGCTTCAACCAAAATTTTGCAGTGTAAGAGCAACAGCAGCACTGTTGGCCTTTGGCATGAACCCATATTGCTCTCATGTTCTCCCATTCCTGCTCAGGCAAACTCCTTTGAAATCAGTAAGATGAGATTCCCCCAAAACCTTCCTCTGATAACAGGACAAGGTGCTTCTCCCCAAAGCAGCTGAAGGCTAAATAGAGCCCAGGAGCCTGCTGAAAGCTTCAGCACAATCTGGGCCTTGCTCAGCTCAGCAGGGACAAGGGAGGTCCCCCACAGAGCAGGTCTGTGTTCATTCTTCCTGACCATTTGCCTCCTTTTTGCAGAGAGGAAAACTACCTCTGCACAGTCACTTCGGCAGCAGGGCCAAGCAGGGCTGTGGACACTCCTCTGCCTGGTGCCAAGGGGTTAAGCTCACAGTAAGTTCCCAAAGCCAGTTGCTTCCAACTGGCTGCTGCCTGCGGTTTGTGGGAAGGGATTTTGCTTTTTAATAACATTATAAATAGGGCTGTGTTCAGCATTGCTGCAAACCCAGTTACTCTCTCTCTCCCACCCATCTCCCTCCTACTCCTCCTCCTCCTCCTGCTGCTTCTCTTCCCACCACACTAATTCCAGATCTGACCATGAATCGGTCAGGCTTCTTCCTCAGTGTCCTCAGCCTACTGGCATGTCTTGCCTCCATCGCGCAGGCATGTCCCCCGAGCTGCCACTGCCACGGCGGAGACCTGCAGCACGTCATCTGCGACAATGCGGGGTTGCAGAAGATCCCCAAGGTGCCTGAGCAAACACGACTTCTCAACCTGCAGAAGAACAACTTCCCCGTCCTGCCGACCAATGGCTTCCGAGACATGAAAAAGCTGGTGTCCCTGCACCTCCAGAGCTCACGGATCAAGGAGATCTCAACTGGAGCTTTCCGGGGGCTCAAGAGCCTGGTCTACCTCTATCTCACTGACAACCAGATCAGCGTCATAAAGCCAGGAGCCTTCGATGACCTCTCTGAGCTCACCTACCTGTACCTGGACCAGAACAAGATCCCAGACCTATCCAAAGGACTCCTCTCCCCTCTTGTCAACCTCTTCATCCTGCACTTAGGCAGCAATAAAATCCGGGAGCTGAAACCAGGGGTCTTCAATGGGGCTAAAGACCTGCGCTGGCTCTTCCTCTCTGACAACTCCCTCACCAACCTCCTGCCTGGGGCCCTGGAGGATGTAGAAAACCTTGCTGTCCTCCACCTGGACAAGAACCAGCTGAGCAGTTATCCTGTGAATGCGATGAGTAAGCTGAGAGTGCTGGAGGAACTGAAGCTTTCTCATAACCCAATTGAGGTCATCCCTGACAATGCCTTCCAGTCCTTCGGGCGATACCTGCAGACACTCAGCCTGGACAACATGAAACTGAAGAAGGTGAGTTCTTTCCTTTCCATTTGTTCTGGATAAGAAACATGGAGCTTGATTTTATTCTCCTTTACAAAGTCATCAGTTTGCTGTCCCTCCCTTGCAGAGGAGAGGGGAGATGCAGGTCTGCAGGCTCTGCAGACAGTGAGGCACTGGCCAGCAGACAACACTCCTGACATAGCTCAAACAAGGGATGAGGGAGTACTCCACCCTTCTGTTGAGTTATTTTATGCAAAACCAAATTATCTGGAGCTGACCAAATTCTCTGGGAAGGCAGCATATTCCCTCCCAAGCTGGAGATAACATCAGACATTGAAAAAGGGTTTTGGGATGCTCCAGGACAACCAGCAAGCTTCCATCATCCCAGACACAAGCTGTGGGATGAGAGGCGAGCGTGTGCCTCCTACCCAAGGGACCAAAGGGCACTGCTGCCTTGCAGATCTGAACTGCTCTGCCTCCTTCCTTCGGCCTGGGTACCTGTTGTAGGTTGGGAGGGGGAGACTAGGTGCTACAAATAGTTTTACCCACGCCTTGCAGACAGGTAGCCATATGGACCTTCACCTCCCCCCATGCTTCCCAACTTTACATGTTATAAAGAAAGGTTTGTTTATTGACAGTCTCTCAAGAGGAACTCTCACAGCATCTTACAAAGGGGCCCTGTTCCCACTGGAAAGGAGGAAGGGCATTCAGGTATCCCAAATGGCAAAACAACCCCCTTCTTTTTCTGTGAGAAAGCATGATCCATAGGCAGGAGCATCACACTTGGAGTCACTTGCATTAGGACCTCTGAAATATGAGGCAGTGTAAGAACAGAAACAAGCACAGAGCAAGAGCAGCAGCACCCTGTTGCAGCCTGATGTCCTGGGTGCACCTAGGTGGAAAGGGAGGGTGCTGCAGGTGGAGAAGAACAGTTCTCCCGGGGGTGATGTCTTTCCAGGAAGCCCAAAGACAAAGGGTGACCAGTTAAGGCAGGCTAGGACTTCGTGGCAAAGCAACACCCACCACATGCAGGAAGATGCAAGGGAAAAAAGAGGATTTCTTATCAACTCAGAGGGCCTCTCAGGGATGAGCAGATCACCTGAAAGCTACCAGGAACAGAGAACACCAGAGTTTTCAAGGGGATATAGCATCCCAAAACACTCAAAAACTGGAATTACAGCTTGCCTGGGTGGAGAACAACACTACCCAGAACAGCTCAGTAATACTCGGTCAGTATTTAAGCCCTTGTCCACTCTCAGCACTAACCTCTCCAGGATGGGAGTAAGCAAACCCAACACGAAAACAATCTACTGACCTCTCTAGGCAAGACCTTAGACATGCTTTCACAACACTTTTGTATACTCAGTTTTAAGGCATTTTCACCATGCTCAAGTCAAAAGTTACAGCTTAAACGTTGCACCAGCTGTAGAGACATTAGAGTTCCAAGTTATATGTTGAAGAAATTAGACCAACCCATGATGTTGGCATGCTCCAGGGAATTAAGTGTCCTTAGACTGGCCAAAGAGCAAGGGTTAACAATTCTAGACAGCAAAAAAAGACTTTCTTCTCTTCAGTGACCACCTGTGGACAGGACCTTTAAAGGTTCTTCTGCAGTCAGATGCCTCCTTTCCTCCCCAACAGCCCAGTAAGACACCAGTTTATGGGATCAGCACTAACAGGGGTGGCTTCTGCAGCTTTAGGTCTTACATTCTTTCTTCAGGAAAACAAAGCTCCCATCTCAGCTCAGAATTTTCTCTTCAAATCCTCAAAGGCCTGCATATCCAAATAGCCCACGCGTGAACTTTGCCCTGCTAGGAGACATCAAATCACAGAGGCGTCAGACCTAGGAAATCTCTACCAAATACTTTAAATGCTGCTGGCATCTTGACCACAGCTCTTTCTCCTTCACAAAACTACTGTCCTTAGCTGTTCCCTGCATGGCTACAAGATTTTGGAGCTGATCAAGTGCAAAACCCTTCCACACAAGGCTATGTTGGCCTGCATTGCACTTGAGCAGAACGAGGGGAGCCCTCGGAGCTGCTCTGCAGCTCCAGCCCCGAGCTCCCCTTTCCCACCAGCATCACCCCAGGGCTGTGTCACACGGGCCACGACCCACCACACACCTCAACATGAAACCAGGTAATGCAGATCCTGGAAGTTTTACATACACCCCTCTCTGTATATTTATTGCAGAATAAATTACGGCAGCAATCTTCCATCTAAATAAGGGAAAAATCATCCATTTCTTTGCACGCGCATGCTCTGGCAGGCAGCGTAGCAGCTGTTACCAGCAGATGCAAACTCTTCTCATGGGGCTGGGAGAGGAATGAGCAGCTGAGACAGTACACTACTGTCCAAGCCAGAACGTGGCTAGGCTACCGCCCCACTGCACAGCATGCCAGCATCTCTCTGAGTAGCTCCACTATCAGCACAGTAAAACCTACTGAGGTCAGCTCAGTTTTGGACCGCAGAGGCCAACACCGCTGACTGTCCAACAGCTACAGTACTCTGGGAGTCTCTGAGCTAAGCTCTAATCCTATCCAACATTGCTTAATTTGGAAGATGACAAAAGTTCACGGCTTAAAATAGCACGTTTTCTCTGTCAAGCTTTTCAACTTACAAAGCTTGAACACACCCGGATGGTCCTGTCTGAACGTGAGCTTCTGGCCTGAAATGGGAGCACAGGTCCTTGACTGGGGGTGATTCTGGTAGACCTAGAGACCTAACTAGACCTAGACCTCCCCTCCACCCTCTGAGAAAGCTTTTCCCTGCTTTGAGAAGGGAGAGTAATGGTTTGTCGTAGCCAAGAAGAGCTTTGTGCTTTCTCAATGACTCCCTCTCCAATTCATCACCACCAAGGAAGTTTTTGTTGAGGGGTTTGCTTTCTCGAAGAATCTTTCCAACATGAGTAACCACGGGATGAAAAAAGCCAGGGATAGATCTTCAGGGTAAAGAGGAGAGGGCTGCAGAGCCAGGTCTACAGCCTCCCTCCTCTCTTTGGCAGCTTTTTAAAGGGAGACTCTTCCTTAAAGCCTGCCTGTTATCAAGAAAATACGTATCTTGCAGCATGCCTTGCAAGCAACCCACTGGAAATGAGAAAAAACAGAGGAGGTTGCGGTGCTGGAAACCTGCCTCTATTTCTATACTGCTCAGATGCCAAGTGTAACTTTCCACTCAGAGTCCCCGGGCACTGCCAAAGTCTACAGCCCCTTCAGACGCCACAAACACTCCCTCCTTCAGCTGTTCCAGGACAGGCAAGGCAAGAGGCACTGGGAGGATTTCCAGCCTTAGAAAGGAATACACCCAGAAAATGTCTTCATTTAGAATGGAGAAGTATGGCTCAAAAATAAAGAGGGATGCCAGACTTCACTCTATTTAGGGATGTGGCTGCAAAGACAACCCCATATGGATTTAGGATGTAACTCTCTTCAGGCAGGAGACTCCATCACTCATGAGTCCACCAGCCTGATGGTGTCCACAGCTTCTGGCGAGCCAGGACCCCCCTCTGCCGCTCCTTTTCTTGCTCTTTCCATGATTATGCTGCTGAAAGTCTTAAGCAGAAGCACTCAGGTTTGAAGGCCCCTTCCCTAACTCACGTTCCTCACCAGAAATCTTTGTGCTTTAGTTTGCAGACAACGCGTTCGCCGGTGTGACTGTGCTGAAGACCGCTCACCTGGACAACAACCGGCTCACCCAGCTGCCCCGCAACTTCCCCTTCGACAAAATGGAGACGCTAACGCTCTCCCGAAATGCCTGGCACTGTAACTGCCAGCTAGCACATCTGCGCAAGTATGGCACCTCGTGCCCCTTCCCTCCCCACATTCCCCGGGGCTTCCTTGGGGGTCCCCCCGAGGGAGATCCCCCAAGCCGTTCCAGGCAAGAGGAGGCTGCTGAAGGCTGAACCTATGCTCAGCAGCTCTCTCCCCAGCCTGCCCTCTCCACTTGTGGTGTGAGCGATGTCCATGGTGGTTTGAACCTCTTGTAAGCACCCAGTCTTCTTCCCCATGTACCAGGTGGCTGAAGGGCAACCGCACCCGCACCGACGAGACCTGCTCCACGCCCGCGCAGTACCGGGGACAGTCCATCAGAGACACCCCGGCCCTCCGCACCTGCAAGCTCCCCACCAAGAGGTCCAAGAAGGGAAGCCGCCATTAAACACGTAAGATGATTCACTTTTAGACAGACCTACAGCAAACTCCGATGCCACCAAAGGTACAGGGACTTCTGTCTCTGCCTTCAGTGACAGTAGAGATTGGATTAAAACAGCTCATCCATTCACCCACCGATGCTTCGGCTCAGAGCTGCTCCATCTCCTGGCAATACCGAGCTCCATGGGCTCCCAGAGCATCAGGGATGGAGTCAACCCAGTAAAACAAACATAGGGCTAAAGACAGGCCTGGGGCAGCAGTTAAGGGTGAAACATGCAATTAAGTGTCAAAACAACAGTGGACTTAGCCCACTCCTACCCTGAGCTGGGATCACACACACTTTACTTTTCTAATCAAATGGAGATGCTCAGCCTTTTGCCCTAGTAAAAGGTCCTTTGGGCCTGGTTTGAAATCCAGGGCGGGACATTGCTGGGAAATCTGGCCCCAGGCTGCCCAGCCCATATGAAAATAGAGGTCTTCCGTGAGGAGCAGTTCTTGGTCCAGCACCTGCCCTTCAGCAACTACAGTTCCCATCCAAGACACTCAGGTATATAAAAACAAGGACTGATTCCTTCAAATGAGTGTCCCAGAAGAGGGAGGTTTGAGACAGCAAATATTCTTTGAATAAAGTGTTCTGGGCCAGAAGGTGATTCAGAGACAGGGCTGAATTTCCCTTGAGCTTGCTGACATCTACCAATCCAAACACCAACTGTAAAAACCTATCACACAAACACCTTCCTGGTGGTAACTACCAAGAGTATTAAATTCAGTGCACAGAGTAGCAAAAAAGCCACAACTGTCAACACTCCATCCCAAGCATTTTACTTTTCCCCATACCAGGAATAGGTCCGGAGCTTGTACAGATTCCAAAGGACTTTGGATGAGCCTGAAGGTTTGTAAGCTCTTGGGAAAGGGACCTTCGCTCAGTCATTAAGTAAAGTGCAGTGACCCTGCACTGCACTGTCTGAACAATGGTTGTCACCGTGCCCTTTCATAACAGATAGGATGAGGCAGAAGCCCAAAGCCCAGCTATGGCCCTCTGGTCCCCAGTTCACCAAGGATATGTATAACAGAAAGGAGAAAGCAAATTTATGATCAAAAATTCAGGGATGATGCCAGCTGCTCTGCGCCTTCCTAAAGTGGTTATTTCTTTTGCAGCGCCAGAGGTTTTATGGATTAGAGATGGAAATACCAGTCGTTCCATATAGGGCGGGTAAAGTTCCGCTCTAAGGACGGAAAAACTTCAGTTTCCTAAACCACAATACTTAAATGTATTTTATTTACAGGTCTGGTCCTTCTTAACCTTCTTCTCTCCCTGCCTGAACTCAATTCCATTTCACTCCTCCATGATGAAAGCAAGAAAACCATGACAATAATATCTGTTTTTTCTATAGAACCTTCCATCCAGCTCTCTCAAACAGGTTTACAAGTTAATGAAATAAAAAGCTATTTGTTCTAGTCTGGCAGAAGACAAAGCTCAGTACCTTCAGGTGTCAGTGCCAAAATGCAGGCACAAAAACTGTCTCTAGTGTGGTGAGCATGATTCTAAGGACTATGAAGCGCCTCTGACTTCATTGTGTACCTCTCAAGGAGCAGGCAGCTTTCTCAGCTGTCAGCTATGGGGGTCTCTATTTCAGGGATGACCAGTGACTTGAGTCACTGACCATGTCTCAGATGAAAAGCTGCTTGTCACTTTCTAAAAATCTACCTGCCCTGAATTTTTAGAACTGAAGCACCAAAATAATCCACTACTCTTGAAAATTCTGCCCTTGGGTTTCTTCCTTTATGAATTGCTCACTGATCATCAATGCTGTGGGTAAGAAACTCAGGAATCCCATAGCAAGTTGGCAGAAGAGGTCAGAAACAGGACTAACCCATCTCCTCCTCTGTGGGAACTCATAATGGCTCTTTGACTCCTAACTCTTCACTTTCAAGTATGGGCTTTATTCAATCACTGTAAAAATAAACAGACAAATGCTAGAAGGTTACTGATCTACTTGAAAAATTCCCTTAAACATGTGGCCTTCTCTCTCTTTTTCCCCCAAGCAGGCCCCAGTATGGCCTGTCCTGGTGACTGGTCACTTCAACCATCAGAAAACTACTGACTTCTGAGTCCTTCCTTAAGCTTCTCCTACCTGTCAGGAAACATTTCTGATATATCCGAACATCTCCAGCCTCCTCCGAATCCCCGCTTCGCTGCTGATCGCAGGATGGAATCCACCTTTTCAATCTTTTCCGACATTTATGTATTTTAAAAGAGGCATTTTTAAAAACTAAACTATGCATGACCATACTAAGACAAGCTAACCTAGATCCTGCCGGTAAAACACAGTCATCTTTCCCAGAGGCAACATAACCCACATCCCCGATCAACCAGTTGGTCACTGTCTCTCCCTTTCCAGTGGAGTGGAAGCAAGTGGGAAGGTAGGAGCATCCCTCCCCCAGCTGCTTGATCAGGAAAATTGGTCTCAACCCATGCAAAGAGACTCCTCTGCCTTCCCACGGAGGGGATCCCTGCAGGCCAGGGCTGAGGGAAATAGGTGAAGCAATGACCAAGAACCGGTGGCCCCCGAGACTGAGCTGCCCTTTCACTCCAAAAGGCAGCAATCTCTCCAGGTTGGCCAGAAATCCTTTAAGTGAACCAGTACTGGGAAAACCCAAAACTGGAGCTATCTGAAGACTGGATTCCCTCCCACTCTGTGGGGTCTAGCAAGATGCATGTACATCTGAGAGGAGAAGGTGTGCACCGTGCAGCCTGGCTTGGGCACCCCTTCTCTTCCCTCTGCCCATACTCCAGAGGATCTAGCAGGACACCAGGATGACTGTGGTTTATTGTCATGGCTATTACAATACCACAGTTGAAATTTAACCGTGTTTTTTAATCCTAAAGAGTTATATAAATATATGTATATTTATTCCTCTGTAACTGAGTGTAAATGACCTTTAAGAGGATGAAAACTCCTCTGTCTCCTATATAGAAATCAAATTGTATATTTTCTTATGTACATCTTCTGTATAAAGCTCTTGCTGCAAAGATGAATTCAACAAGTCTCCCTGTGTCTGTCTGAGGGCTGGGGGATCAGAAGTAACATGAGACTGATGGTATAAATATAGACTTAATCCTCTTTATCCTATGGGCAGAGCAACTGTTTGGGAGGCTTTTATTATTTCTCTTTCTACAGAGCAGGAACATGTGACAATTGACGAGTCCTGGGCATTTGCAGTCATGTCTGAAAATATTTTGTGAGGCCAAACTCAAACCTACTATAAAAATAGATAGCTGTCACCTGACGGAGTCTGGACGACAGCACCAGGGCTGTCCCTGGTGTTTTCAGCTCAGCATTAAGAGCATCATATCCAGTAAAAAACCCTGGCTGTCTCTGAGACAGCTCCAGGACAGATGCCCTGGACTCCCCTGATCTGCAGCAGAGCACATAGTTGTCCCTGTAAAACCCTGGTGCTGGTGCAGTCTGGGTCTGCCAACAACAACGCACCTAATCTGACTCCCAGCCCCACGTGTTTATCCATCACAACAGCCTGCTTCCTCAGCATTTGCAAGCAGCATGATGCCAAAGTTATTTCCTTTAAAGTGAAACAAAAAAACCCTCTTTTCTTGGCTCAGTCATTCACTCACAGGCACACGCGTGCAGATGGCAGGACCTGCTTACAGAACATGTCACCTGGAGTGCCACTGACCCTCTTGCTGGTGGGGTGTCCCCCTCCACACACAGGACATGCTGGTGCTCTTGCACAGGCCAAGGGTGCAGGGACATGCAATGGAGCAGCAGCACACATGCTGCGACACGTGCTGCCCTTCCGACACCACAGTGCCTGGTGCTGCACGTGTGGACGGTGCCGTTCCCATATACAGACTCAAACACGTAGCATGCAACGAGGTTTTACATCTGTGTGCAGGCCGGGATGGTGGAAGAAACCTGACAGTTCCACAGCAAGATGAACACATGCACCCTCCCACACTGATACAAACCAGCAACGCCTCTCCCATAATCATTCATCCTCACAGCATGTACAACAGAAGGCTTTATAAAAGCTTTGAAACACACCAGCAGAAGCCCAGTTTATGACACTGAATGCAATGCCTTCTCTTCTTACAAAGCTTTCTCCCCAGACACCCCACCAAAAACCAGGCAGAATGCCCCTTCTTCCTCCCAGCCCCTCTACATCTTCACTCCTCAGCCTGGCCTCGCACCCACGGTCCCATCACGCCTGATCCCAGCAGCTCTGGTACTGCCGGGTACTGCTGTGGTGCAGAGAGGCCCAAACTCAGGGTCTCACCATGACAAACATCATTTGTAGCTCTAGCCACAGCAATTTACAACTCACCACCATCTCTGGCATGTGCATCTTGGTGATAATCATCTTCATGAGCTCAGGAGGAACAGGGGAACCTGCAATGACCCCTGGAAAAAAAAAGAGGAAAAAGATGACAATACTGGAAACCATCTATTTATTCCCAGAAGCAGCTCCTCAGAAGGTTCTGCTCTTCCAGATTTAAATGTTGGCAAGACCTTTGGGATACACTGGTTCCTGTCAAAATACTTCCTATTTTTATGGATACAGGTCCTAGTTATTCTAGAAGCAAAGGCTGTAGCTAGGCCAGTTTGTCTGAATGAATTAAGAGTTGGCAGGGTTCACTCGTTAAGAAAATAAACTCTATAGCACGAACCTAGTCCAAGCTGCAGTTTCCAATAAGGAAAGATTCAGAGCAGAAAGAGACACAGATTTTTAGCAGGACAAACATTCCCATCGATCATCACCACCATAAAATCAAAAACATTTCCTCCTGCCTTGCACAGAGCAGCCCTTTTGGGAGAGGGCAGATTGCATTTTCACCTGTTCCACCCTAGGATAACAGAGTGAAAAAGCACATAACATACAGGCTTTGCTGGGGAGCAGGATGAGACAGGATCATTTTTCACACAGAGGTGATTAGGTAATCTACTTAAATGTTTCTTTATGCTCCAGCACTATGTTCTCTCCATGCTGTTATTGCCTCAAAAGGGCTGGTGATCTCCCCATTTCGGCTCAGCTATTTCCGAGGCTGGCAGAGAGGAGAGAGCACTCCAGCACACGTTATCACACCCTCTCCAGCGCTTAGATGAATGACTTCAAAAACAGGCAGGAAACTTCAGGTCACAGAAATCACAGAGTAGCTCTGCTGTAGGGACTGCAGCTAAAGCATGCAAAGCATCTGCTGCCACACGGTGGTGGATGGTGAGACGAGAGTCAAACAAAACCAGGATACTCCTGATACCTTCCCTTGCAGATAAAACAGAAAGGTCCTTCCCTAGATTGCCTTAAGATGAAAGAAGAGTCCTAAAACCACATAATTCTTGAAGGAAACCCCCAGGAAAGGAAACATATCATTAAATTAACAGTGAAATAAGGCTCGTGCAACTAAACTCTTCCCTCCAGAACAATTTGTTCACAAAGGTTAATACAGCCTCCCAGCAGGGAACAGTAGTATCCAGTTTCTCGGGATTTTTCCATTTGAGCTGTCAGACTTACCTCCCCGAAGACTTGAAAGGTCATAGGAGTCAAAGTCCGGTTGGGAGAGCATGTCTATAAACATGGTCGGTGTGCCATGTAGGAAGGAGCATCTTCAGGAAAGGGAGAGAAAAGGCAAAGGTGCAGAGCTGGAACCAGGGGCAGCCCCAGCTCAGCACCCCATCCCCTGCCATTGTGTGCAGAGCTGCGGAGCAGCAGCGTGGAGGCAGGCATAGCACGTGGGATCTTCATCAGTGCACATATACATATGTACGTATAAAAATATATATAAATATATATTAAGTGTATTATGAAGGCACCAATGATAGCTCTTTTGTTTTAGAACCTACATGTGAGGAACAAGCTGGAAATGCAACTGTCTCAGCAGCAGAGTCGGACTTGAAGAAGGAGAGCAGATTGTTACATGTGAAAACACAGCAGCCATAGCAAAACAAGACATCACTACACTTTCCAGCCAAAGCTCTGCAGTGACCTGAAGAATCCCATATTTTTGGGAAAAAGAAAAGAGTGACAAACTCCCAGGCACAGCTGAAAAGGCAGGATTTAGGCTGTGCAAGTATGGGCACCAGCAAGCCTGCCTCTCCCATCGTAGGAGGGAAGAGTGGGAGCAATGGCCTGGCAGGCGAGACAAGGGAAGGAAGCACCATCATGAGATAATGATCTCCTCTGTAGCAAGACAGAAAAAACCTCTCACTTCTCTCGAGACACTGCCTCCAGAGCAGCCTTCCCCTCGAAACTTGGCGACGAGAAGATGCAGGAGGACCCGTGCAGAGCCATCACCATGCAGCCTCCAATCGATGCCAGGCAGTGATAGAGGGGTGCGGGGAGCCCAACACGATAGTCCTGGGATCAAGACAAAGACACGAGTGCGGAGAGATCTTTCAGTCCATGACTAGCCCATCTCACTGCTGGAGCTCAAAGATCTGAACAGAAGAGTTTTCCCTGATTCATTTAAATCTTGCTGGAGATCTGACACACACCTGTGTTCCAGTTAGGTGGAAACACGACACTGATGCTTCCTGCTTTCAATAAAAATCAGTTTGAAAAGTTTTCAGTGTCAAAATTTCATTCTGTAATTCTGCAATGCCTTTTCTTTGCTGATCATTTTAGTCTGGTATTGCTTACACATTGTTTTATGATATGCCAGAAAAGAAGAGTGGTAGTGCTATGACTGGCTTGAAATATGCAGGACCTGGGACATGCTATTAATTTTATTTTATTTTTAAGAACACCAAAGGCTCTAAAGACTGATCGAAAGAACCCATCTTTTTTCTGGATCAAAGCTGTTGTGTTAGAAATAACTACTTCAGAACTTCAAAAGAAAATATTTGCCTTTAGCAATATTTAAAAGGAACTACAGATAGAAAGTTCAGATCCTGATGAGTAATGCGACTGTATACATGACATCAAACAAAGTCACGTAAAATAAATTAAAACCTCATTCAATTGAATTCAAAGTCTTGTAATTCAAAATGAGTATTCACCAAAATGAAAAGTGATTTCACATTCTTCCCCCACAAAAAGGCATCTTTTCCCCCCCCCCAAAAAAAAACCCCAAACGTTCACATGTAACTAAAATGTAACAACAATGAAATGAAGAATGTTATGCACACGAGTATCCCTCAACATCATTTGCAGCAAAACATCCTGCTGTTCTGCTGAGCAAGCACCAATGCTCTCCACACAGGTGGGGTCTCTGTGGCAGTGGAGACCACTCCTCACTGTGTTCCCACTGAGACCCACCTGCTCTGTGATCCCCAGCCTCCGACCGATCATATTGGCATTATTCACAACGTTCCTGTGAGACAGGGTGGCTCCTTTGGGGCTTCCCGTTGTCCCCTGAAAGACACAGGGCATTAGGCAATGATGCCACCTTTTCGCATTAGGCAATGATGCCACCTTTTCCAAGGATGAGCTATGTATGCTCTGGGGACATCTCCCAGGCAGATTCTGGGGTGATCTTGCACTTCATTCTCCATTCAGACCTAGAAGACTTTACTTTCTTCTTTAACAACATCTGAATCCCAAACCAAACAAAAAAAATGGTTCAACTTCAGTGGAACCCTCTCACCCTCCATTACCTCTCATTTCAGGACACCATCTAACCTCCATCAGCCCCTGAGAAAGGGCTGAGCAGCAAGAATGGAAGAAGCAAGGGGAAATGCTAGAACATTTCTCCATCCTACAGCAGAAGACAGAACGAAGGCTTGGTCTTGGAGGGCAGAAAAAAAGGATGCTCAGCATCGCATACATCTTTCCATGTGTCCCCAGCAAGGAACCCAACCATGAGGCATGGAGCAGGCAGAAGCACCTACTGAAGTGAACTGGATGTTGATGGGCTCGTTGCAGGAGAGGGTCTGCTGCACGGCTCTTAACTGCTTCATGTGGCTGTTGTCCCCAGCCTGCATCACTTCATCCATGTGGAAGGTGCCAGGCAGCTTGGAGTCCAGTGCGATGACAATGGATAAGTCAGGTAGCCTGGTAGAAAGAAAAATATCATTAACAATAACGGAGCAAGGAGAAAACTGCCCGACTAGGCAGACGCTGGTCAGGGCGAACCTCCAGGACAGCCTAACTTGTTTCTTTCAGATGAGACTGTGTGGATCCTCTAGATCCCGTGTTGTGCAGCTGAGAGGACATAAGGCAGGACACAGCTGTGAGGTCAGTGCAAAGACACCAGATGTTCCTAACTCACCTTTTGCTCTTTATTCCCCCTGGACTCGATTTTTCTAGCTCAGGACATGACTGCTTTAGAATATCATAGTATTTCTGTGTTTTAAATTGAGTGGGAAACACCAGTGCCTTACAGCCAACCTGTGAAGGGAGACAGAAACTCATCAGAAGTCACGTTGGGTTGATGTTTAGGACATGATAAAGAGCAGTCACCACCAACAACAGGTCCATGGCAGCCCTGTGACCCCAGACAGCAAGTGTTAGCCACTAACACCACACCAGGATTTTCTCTATGGCTTGTTTCTATATGCACATGATACAGTGAGCTCTCTCCAGAGAACTGGGAGATTTTTAACTCTTCCCAGTAAGAGCCACAGTGTGCAGTGGTTTAAAAATTCTCTGAAGAGCACGACAGAGATCTTTGCACAGTGGGGGTGCAGCAGCCACGCTCCCAGGGCTGGGGACGTGCCTCAAGCAGGCAGGTTCACTGAGGGCAAATGCAAACCAAGTCCTTACAGCTGTGTACCCACAAAACCCCACAAGTGCAGGGCAGGGTGCCGTTACTACACGCCCAGCACCCCGAGCCCCGATCCAGGCGTGCAGCTGGTGCTTTGCTCCTGCCCGACAGTCAGTTCAGGATGGGCTGGTGGCTTTTTGTTGGGCAAAAGAGCAGAGCTGCAGCCTGAGGTTCCCTCTTCTCCCAGAATCAAAATTTCTCATTGTGAGCACAAGGCAAGCAACTGATTTTTCAGATTAGAGTCCCAATATAACAAATAGCTGAGTCCCAAAATATTAAAGAAAAAAAAAATTTCATTTGAGTCAATTTGAAATGAGTATTTTTGAGGAATTTTGGAAGAACAAGGAAACCTAAAGACTGCCTCTCAGGTCAAGCCAAGGTTTTGCTGTGAGTTTTTTTTAAGGTGTTCCATTTCGTAAGATTTTTCCACTTCTTTTTAAAGCATTAGCTATTTTGAAAGTTAAAACATTTTTCATTCAGCCTTTACATTTATATAATACTGAAACAATGCGCTTCAATTGCTCCAAGAATTTCTATTTCTTCTTCAGCAGAGATTTGCTGAATTTGACCCAGATTTGCAAACTGCTTTCATCTTCCAAAAAAGGCATTCTTGTCAAGTAAACTATTTACATAAATGATTTACTTGGTTATTTTCATTATTTTCCCAAGGCCCATGAAATAAGATGACCAAGCTATGCCAATAAATTATTTATAAGTACCTTTTGGGGTTTGTCAAAGGGGAAGACAAACATTTGCTCTAATTTTTGGAACAGTCTGCCCAGAACCCAGGGGACTAAGTCTGTTCTAGGATGGTTTGGGCCTTTGTAACTTTTTACTATTAGCTCCTTCAAATGACTATTCTGGTTGAACTAGCTTTGCAAAACAGATGCTATGTGAGGAGAGCAAGGCAGATGCTCCATGAGATAAGGTGTCTAGTTGGGCATCTCCCACTTGGCCTCAACCTGAATGGCAGCAGATCTGTCTTCAGAAGCCCTGTCATATGAAAGCTGTCATCAGTTCACTTTTACAAAGCCCTGGCAATACAGCAGGATTCAGAGGATTAATTATTCTGCTTGTATTTCTGTATCTACCAAAGGGAGGGAACCTGATGGAGCAAGAAAGGGATGCTGGAAGAGATGTCCTTCACGGCAGCACAATCATAATGTGTGAAAACAGGAGTGACACCAGTGAGACTACTGCAGAAGGATTAAAGGGTGAAATGGGAACTCAAACTGCAGCCCAGCAACTGAATTACCGAGTTACTGATGGAAAAGTCTCTGCTGGTAGAAATTATCGACTTCTTTCTAGGTAAAGTCAGAACTTGTATGGTGCTGGGAAGACCCAGATGTGGTTCCAGCTTCTCTAATATCAGCCATTGATTTAAAGCTGAACAAACCACAGTTGAGTAAGTTAGCTCCTTAATCTTATGATTAATTTCTAGTTGTCAAATTATTAGTAGCCTGGATTCCTCATTACTGGAGCTAAGGAGCCAGCACAGTTTAAACTGATTGGCACTCTGCACGTTGCAAACTCAAACCCAGGCAGGGATATGAGGGTAGCTGAGGCAGCCACAGTCAGACAGCAGAAAGATGTCAAGCAGTGGCAGTACCTAGGACTTAAACCAGGTTAAACTCTAGGCCACCAAGGCCTAGGACAAATCTGGGAAGGAGAAATCCAGCTATCAAGTAGGCTGGTCCTTTCTATGCCTTCCTCCTTTCTGCTTTCAAGGTTAAAATCCCAGATGGTGATTTTTGCCCCGAGCAGGAGGCAGGCAGGGTGGCACTGAGCCAAGGAGGGCAGCCACAGCTTTTGCTCCCTGGCAGGCTGGAGCATGAGTGTGGGAAAGTTAGAACCGATTTAAGACAGATGTTGCCCCTACAGATTGCAGACATACTCTGTTACTACATAGTCTCTGCTGTCCTGGCTGCCAGCCTTTTGGGTAGTCCCTGGGTCAGATATTTAGTCTTGCCTTGTTTTCTTCATTCCCTTGTAAACAACTGCTGGCAGGTGTGGTTGTTATTGATGCAATATTGGCAGTACATGGTTATTAGCAGAGAGAGAGGAATGAGAAGGATGCAGAAGTCTCCATCAGACAGGCTGGCAGCCACAGGGAACAGCAGACATGACCACTTAACTGCAGCTTTGTCCCCTTGGTCACTGCGCGGCCACCACCAGCCTCACTCTCCCTGATGTATCCAAGTCTTAAGCAGAAGCTCATCTGTGCTGTGTCCCCACTATCCCCTTTAACTGATGGCTGCTTATACAAGTCCTCACAATGAATCATTAGCATTACCAGCGAGTGCCATACAAACCTTCCTGAGGACAAACTCCAGCTCAAGGGCCTGGTAGGCTGGATTCACAGATACCTGAAGAGGGAGAAACAAGAAGGCTGATCAGTCTTAAGTCTTACCCTTGCTTTGAGAGCCCTCTCCCCTAACACATTCCAGACAAAAAGCTCCCTCAGGGGTAAGCCCCACTCAAAGCCTCTCCTTCAACACACAGAACAAAGAGCTCACCACCACAGAGATTCACCAGAAAAAGTAGGTGAATCCTGCTTTTGCATGAATGAAAACAATCAAAAAAACCCATAAGAGATTTATGTGAGGTCACACAGTCAAAACAGAGTTTCAGGAACAGAAGTCAAACCTCCTGTCTCCCAGGAAGCCATTCAGTAAACTAAACTGAAGATTCAAAACTCAAGTGCAAGTCAGGTTTCTTGATAGACAATCATGAAAATGCCAGCTTTCCCCTGTCCAACTCTCCACAAAAGCAGTATTAGCCCCTGGAGTCGAGTTCACCATCAGGTTCATACTGAGCCATGCTCATCCACCTGGTTACTGTGTCTTAGCAGACACTAGGATGAAGAAAAAGGACCAGGGTGCAGTCCTTACCATGGTGCAGTGTCCAAATAAGATGCATTTTGGTGAATGTACCAGGTCATACGATCAAATAAAAATTGGCTTTTGTGTATATGCAGCTTGGACTACATTTTTAAGCAAGCATTTGCACCATGAAGCAATACAGGCCCTATTTAAAAGGGATCTAAATAGCCAGTAACTGTTTAGGACAGCAGCATGCTACATAAAAATGATCCTATAGGCAAAAGCACATCTCTGCCTACCATCAGCTGCTGCAAGCTAGCTCACAGCAGTCCATGTCTTGCTGCTCCTTCCTCTGCAGTCTGCTTTCCTACATAGTGGAGGACAAAGATGCAGAGGGCTGCACAGATCTTGTTTAAATAGTGGATTCAGTTATAGCCAACACACTGGGCAAGAGCATGGAAAAAAGAGACAACAAACTTTCCTCTCCAGTATTTTCTATGGCTTCTTTGTCTCCATTTCCTTTCCCAACAGACAGCTAAAAACCCAGACACAGCAAACCCCTTACCAGGATGATTCCTGCCTGGGCAGTTGCAAACTGCATGAGAACCCACTCATATTTATTGGGACCCCACATCCCGAGCCGGTCTCCCTTCTTCAAGCCAAGAGCCAGAAGCCCAGCTGCTGCCTGGTCCACCTGTAAAATACAGAAGCCTGAGGATCACACACAGGATTGCAGTGGGGGATATTCGTCTCCAGGCACTGCTTTCTGGGTAAAAAGCATCCTCTTTGCAACTGAAAATGGACAGAATGTACCTTTGATGCACAGTCTGACAGCCTATTGCTGCAGCAGCAGCATCTTCTGAGCCACAGAGCACAGACCAGCCCCTGCTTAGCAGGTTGGCTGAAAGCATAAAAATAACATGTGTGGAACCATACAACAAAGCAGTAAGGAAAACAAAATAGGCAATTATGTACAAATAGTTGTAAATTAATTCTTGCCCAAAGACTATTTAGTGTCTAGCTCCTCAGCAACTCAACTTAGGACCAAACCTTACCCATATGCTGAGCCCATCTACACTGCTGGATCAGCCTCCACTCTGGCATATTACTTCTAAAAGGATTCTGGTGAAGAAAACTGTGTCAAGTGATTTTTGACCAGTTTGGGGTTCCTATCCTCATTCAGCCACTGTATTAGCATGATTTTGCAAGACGGTAAGTGTGTTTCAGGTGTGCAGATGTACGTATAAATACTCTGAGGTATTCAGGAATGTTTTTACAGTTTTGCAAAGTCCTGAAGTGGATTTAAAAAAACTACCCTCTAGGAGATATGAATTTGAGGAATAGCTGTTCTCTGATTTAGTTCTAAATTACAGCCTACTTTTTAAAATTAGAGTAAACACAGCTAATCTTACTTATCTGAATGGATGTAACCAAAACACTAGTAAATCTAAAAAACTCCCAATTTTTCCTATCCAAGATCATTATCACAGATTTAATAGAATATTTGTAGGTGGTTAGCCTTGAAATATTGCCCCTCCATTCAGAATACGTATAAACATATATTTGTATGTAATATGCACACATACATATACACACCCACGCCCATTTTTTAATATGATATCAAGACCAAGTCCTTGACTTTGCTCAGCTGCCTTTGTGTTTGGACTAGAAAACTCCACGTGCTCAGGACCTCGGACAGTCAGAGCAGAGTGACTAATACAAGAATTGGAGCCTACTCCAGTGGAAAACAAACCCATGACTCAGCCCAAAACAGATAGGTGTGATAGTTTTTAAGTATGAAGGTTCATTCTGGGATACACAGCCAGCATTTTGCATACACTGCTTTCTCCCTTTGATCCCAAGATTCTAAGTAGGACAAAAGCAGCACATGCCTGTCGGAGGTTTGTTGGGGACAGGCTGTTACCCTCTGCTCAGGGCTGGGATGAAGATCTGTACATGACACACCTCATTCCTGAGCTGAGCAATGAAACCATTTCGGTTTCTCTGTTCTCCAACATGCCTGCTGCTGCCATTATCCACCCACCTGGGCTGTCCGAGGGGCAAACCAGGCACTCACCTCCTCTTTGAACTGAGCAAACGTCTTCCGAACCCCATCTCGGCAGAAGACCAAGGCGTGGCGGTCAGGAAACCGCTCAGCAGTCTCATCAAGGCACTGGCCAACGGTTCTGGTGAGAAGGGCAATGTCTGAGGTCCCCTGGACATAGCTGTTGGTCAGCCTGTGGGAGCTAGAAGGCATCCCTGTGTGCAAGGCACTGTGAAAGAAAAGGAGAAGAGTATATTTTTAAATACAACCCATCAATAAAATTCTCCCCATCTGGAAGGATTATCAAGCTGCCAACGGTACCAGGAGTACCCAACACACATCCCCACTCTGGTGAGAACCATAGGCAGCTGCTTCATCAAGTCATGAAGACATCTGAAAGCACTTGGAAAGCATGTGCAGCAGCCTGGGGGGGGCACTGGGCAGGCAGACGGCCATAGTAACCCCAGTACCCCCACTCAGAGCTGCCCACAGTGGCAGGCAGCACAGGCAGAGCCTCCATCCATCCCCCAGAAACCAGGACCCTGCTCACTGACAGGGAAGGAGCCTGCACCAGCTCTGCAGGCTGGGCTCAGCCTGCTCCTACAGTCATTCATCTGGGGTGAACACTACCCAGACATATTGTGATATCTGAGCAGATCAGGGACTCCACAGTTTACTGAGAGATGGCAACTGAGTTTGGTCTTTCTGCAGCATTAAAGAGTGCAAATAACTTGGAAGGAACACAGTCAAAGCAGGTTGTGGGGAAATTCCTCCAACTGGTTTCTCTCCGCTGGAAAGAGCAGACAATTCATAAAGTTAAGATTAACTTTCTGTCATTTTATCAGTCTTCAGAATGGTCTGCAGAGAAGACTCTAATCTTGCAGAATAAAAACTGTTTAGAAGAGTTCAAAGAAGTTGAGCTGTAAGTGAGAGGCATTTGCAAAATAATGGTCTGTGTATACAACAGCAAGCAGGCTGTACATGCTTTACTACCTCTGCCAGATAGACTGCAAAGAGTTTACTGTACTGAAGATAGAATCAGTAAAATGAGGAACTATCAGTGAGATGAGGGGGCAGGGAGATATGCAGAGGCAATAATACATCGGGCTCACAGGGTGGAGGAGGCTACTACAGCCACTGCAAACACGGGACAGAGTGGGAGGAAGAAAGCAGGGAGGTGTTTCAGCAGAGCAGCACCTGGCCAGGAATGGCATGAGAGGCTCCTCGAGAGGAGCACAGAGACGTGCTGGAGAGGGAGCAATGAGATATGAACAAGGCAGTAGGGAAAACAATTTTTAAATCATTAAGACTTTCACGAGGTACAATCATCAGCGCAAAAGCAGCAACCTCCCCTCAAACCAGAGCTCCTGACCACCCAAGTGCTGCAGTCCTTGGCCCGGTTTCTCTCTACTTCCTCCTGCTCTGAGCCTCTCTCTACCCCAGCAGCCAACCCCTGCCACACTGCCCTTCACCCTGGGCAGCCCCCCGAATTCTCTGTCCCTCCTCACTTCTTCCTTGCCTCCCTCCATGCTCTCAGCTCCTCCACTCCCACCTTAGGAGATGACCAGGAAGGACAGGATCAAAGCAATGCTTTGTGGAGTGCATAGCTCAGAGGCAATGCCCTGTGTGTGCAGACTCAATGTATATTGGGGGGGATCCACTGGAGAGGAAAACCAGATCAGCCTGTACTCAGTTTTCCCCCATTCATTATGGGATCAATGTTCTGCAAAGACTTGGTGCTGTTTACCATAGACTTGTTTTCCTGACCATGAGAAACAAAACCTAGCATGGTTACTTCCTCTGGGGGATGGAGTTCAGTCTTGAGAGCAGCACAAGATTTTTACCTTCTGAGAACTAAGCAACTGGCCTGACCCTCTTCCCCTCACTGTTTTTCAGCAGATCAAGGGTTGTGCAACTCCCACTGATTCTGTTTGGATGTCCCTCCCAGCAGAGCTCTTAGGCAACTCGCATCAAGACTGTAGGGCTGCCCAAGGAGGAGGAGAGAGAACAAGCACTAAACTAAACTATCAGTTAGTTTGAAAGCTCCTGGGCAAGGCATGCATATAAACTAGGAAATGAAAGAAAGCTCTGCAGAAAAAAAGCCTTTATAGATATGGATTATATAAAATAAAGGTTGAAAAAGGTCTCCCTAACTCACGGGAAGGAAGAACACTCCTGGGAAAGCAGTAAAAGCCACTGCAACCACTGCCACGGCCACTCGCTGTTTGAAACTGCAACCAGAGAAGCCACTGTCCCATCACTGTCAGGTGGTCTCAGACAACCACCTCCAGTGGGACGAGGAAATCACAGGCTGTTTGCAAAAATGTTTAATGGAGACAATCACACTCACATCTCTCTAAAGCCAAGCTGCCTCCAGTTACACTCTGCTTTTCTCTGGCAGCTCAGGCACAGAGAGATGTCCCTGCTCACTCCCACAGCCTGAGAAGGGCTGGAGCGGCCGGAGAGCAGCTGCTGACATGGTTGTGCAAGAGCACTTTCCCTGAGCACTGTCTCAGGGGTCACTGGGAGCCAAGCAGGCTTGGCACTGGGCTGGAGTGGGACTAAGTAAACACAAGCATTTCATGGACTGGACAGTTCCTCCGGGGATACCAGCTAAGGAACTCACTGGTAAAAAAAATTTGGTCCAACTCATTCTTTTACTACGCGCCTGAAAAACAAAAATCAAAAGGGTAGGAAAAACTGTTAGAAAATTCAGATTGTGAGAAAATTAAATCAAAATCAAAAATGTCTTGCTGAAAGAGTCTCCTGATCTCTGCAGTCACCCTTCAAGATGTACTTGCGCAACGCTGTATTGCCAACAAAAGGTGTGATATTTCACTCTGTCATGCCTTAGCAAAGCCCTAAGCAGACTAGGCCTTCTGGTCTTACTGTCTCAATGTTTTCCAGGCCCAAAGAGTTTCCCTGACCTCACAGGAACCAGACTGTCACACTAAATGCAAGAAGGTGCAAAGCCAAAGCCAAATGACAGTTCTACCTCCAGTCTCCATGGCTACGGCTTCCTCCCTACCCCCAAACATGGGGATGAAAGAATATCAAAGAGCAGTAAAAGATGTCTTTATAAAGCCCTGCACTCCAAAACACTGTGAAAATACTGCTGGTTCTCCTTACGGTGTGAAAACACACACAGCTTGCTCTCAAACATCCCAAGCATTCACATCCTCAAATAAAAGCACCAGAACCTTTGAAATTAGAGCCTAAGATATCTCTGATCATAACACAGAGTCACTAACTCCTCACAAAGCACTTGCTCACATGGTTTCTTCAAATACATTAAGGAAAGCAAAATTCACAGCTGTCATCTACCTTGAGCTCCCCGAATTCTAGCCTGGCATTCACATGTGTTTCAGCATTTCTGTATCACTTATCTCCTGGCCACAACAGAAGTGAAAGGTGTGGGATAAAACACAGCAGGCTGCTGGAAACACTGGGGATCAGGGATGAGGCAGATACAGGATACATGCATTATCAGTAGCATCATGCTGGAAATATGTAGGGTTGGTCTCCCTCTTGCCTATAGCAAACAGCAAGTGTATATTCTGTGCTGAAAGAATGTATCAAGAGTCCTGTACAAAGGAAGAATCCAAAGGAGTTAGAAATAATCTTTTTGTTCATCTTTGTTACAGAAAGCAAGTAATAAACCCTCCGCCTCTTCCTATGAAGCAGCTGGTACTGCTGGAGATAAAATGAGACCAATGGTCTGATGGTCTGCTCTTACAGCAGCTCTCATTTCCCTGACTCAGCTGGAGAAGAGCAAATAAAACTGCCTGCTCTTGGGTCTCATCGTAGACTGTTAAGCACTACTTTTAGAGAGCACATGCCTTCTGTTGGCAAGACATTCCAGCAGCAAGTCAGCCTGCGATGCCTGCAAAGGAGCCAGCCTCATCATCAGGCTGCTCCTGCAGAACTCGGTAACCCGGGAGTTCAGCGGCGCGACTGAATGGAGAAACATCAGAGACGCGGGGAAAACGCAGCCCCTCCCCATCTCATGCGAAAGGCAGGCAAGCAGCCCAAGGCTGGCAGACCCAGAAAGCACTCCTGCCTGATGGCCACAAGCCGAAACGATCAGACTTAAGCAAGTACTCTCCACTAAATCCTAGGAGCTCTTTGTATTTCTCTCTGAATAGCCCCAACTAACATTTTATAGCTGTTGATATAAGATAACCAGCTTCATTTTTCACCTTTAACTCTTCAGCCTCTGTGGAAATTATCAGCATGGGTGAGAGATGAACACAAGGCAGAGGCACGAGCAAAACCTCCTGTCCCCTACGACGAACACACACACAAGCTCCCGCTTTGCTGCTGCAAAGGACATTGACCTGATCTGTGGTGCCATCCCCACCACACGTGGATGAAAGGCTCTGCCCTCCCAGGGCTTGGGAACTGTCCTGACTACAAAGTTCATACTCAGAGAGGTTCACAGACTCCCCAGCCAGTTCCTTTGCGTATGGACATCTACCAGGAGCTTGTCTCCCCAGAGTAAGAGCTTTTGAGTCCTTTATGTAACACGGCTGCAACAAAAGGGTGGTGAAATTTAACCCAGCCCTGTCCTTACCTCTTCTTTACTCTTTTAAAAAATCCTGTTGACTAAAGAGTTAACCATGTTCTTCTTTTTTTTTTTTTTTTTTTTTTTTTTTTTTTTTTTTTTTTTTTTGGTTTGAGGAAGGATCAAGTCCCCAGAGTTTTCAGGCTCCTACTTTTTGTTTACATTTTCCACCTCTCTCCCCTCTTCCTGCCAAGAGGATAAATACCACTTAAGACTAGGAACAGAATTTAATAAACGTTTTTTTATAATGCTACTAGAAAGAGTTTACTTCTCTAAATACATGGCCTTCTCCAAGTGCTCTGTGCTCCTGCCCCTCAGTTTCACTTCTGGGCTGGAGTCCCAGCTGCAGTGAACTCTGTTGTGCTTCCTTTCTGATCCCCTTTCCTAAAGACAGATTTGACAGAGAGGGCAATCTTGGCTCCAGCCACACACATGGACTTCAGCCACTCACTCCTAATCTCAACCCAGATGAAAAGAAACACCCGGACCCTGCATGTGGGAAAAAAAGGGCTGCTCCCCATGGTTCCTGGGGAATTGTTCCCTGAAAGTCACACCTCCTGGTGCATGTGAGGCTCTGAGTCTCAACTAATCCTTCAAACCCTTTCTCAAAGCCAGTGGCTTTCCTATCCCTGTTCTTCCCCACGAACTTGCTCCAAGAGGCAGCACTGAAGGAAGGCAAAGAACTGGCCTGAGCCCCCAAACCCCAGAGCTCTTCAGTGCCCTAGACCTGCTGGCACCCCAGTGCCCCCCCACCTCCCCCCCAGGGGTGCACATGGCCACAGGAGGACAGGGACACTGCCTGGACAAAGCCTACAAGTCAGAGCACTGCAAGAGGATGGAGAAGCTGTTTGATACTTCTGATGTTACTGCAGTCAGGACAGAGTTGCTGCACAAAGATTTAAGCTCAGCCCTGGGCACATGTTCACATCCCTCCGCAGACTGCACGGGGCTTATCCCTGGTCCCCTCCCAGGCCGGAGGAAGGCAGACCCGGGAGATGCAGCCTCTCTTCTACCACTTTGGAGGGCTTTTGGGGGAAGCCAAGGGACAGTGACACACACCGAGAGCAAAACCTCCTTCTGAGCCTGCCTTCCCTGCATGCAGCCACCCACCCGGCCGGACACCCACATCACTCTGCAGCTGCCCTAGAGCCCCTGACCCCATCACTCACGGCCTCCATCCCCTAGAGCCCTCATCCCTGTCCCTACAGCCTCCTCATCCTCCGCCCCACAGCCTTCCATCCTCTGTAGCTCCCATCCCCCCTCACCCAGGGCCCCCTATAGCCCCCCATCCCCAGTCCCTACAACTCTCCAGCCCCTCTACACACCATCCCCTCCCACCCAGGGCCCCCTGTCCCCCGTAGCCCCCCATCCCCAGTCCCTACAACTCTCCAG
>NW_020799123.1:6752520-6755467 GCF_003259725.1 Athene cunicularia | reverse complement strand
CCCCCCCCTCGAGATAGACTTTGGTGAGAGGCAACTAACCCCCCTTGCCTCCACTTTTCTCCATGGCTTCGTGCCTGAGCTCCGTGAGTCACTAATTGATTTCCAGCCCTATCCACTTAATGGGTTATCACAGTGACTGTGTCATTAAGAGCTTTGGGCACTCCCTGGCTGCCTGTGCCCTGATACGGGAGGAAGAGAGACTAAGCTAAGAACTGTGGAGCTGCCCCAGGGCCGGGTAGGCTGAGATCCCCCCGTGGATCTCAGGGGCATGGGCAGGCAGCCAGGCGGGAGCGCAGCGGTGCTGAGCTCTGCCCAGCGCCCGGCCACACCAGCAGCACTGATGCTGAAGGAGAAGAGGTGACACACGCATCATTTCCCACATGAAATGCCTGCAGCGACGGCCAAAAGATAATTAATCCTCGTGAAAGGGCTGAGGTATAAATTTGAGCCCAGAAAATGGTCTGCATCTTTTAAATCGCGTATGGGCATTAACCAGATGGTGCGGTAAGTTCTGGCCTGAGGCAGTGCTGTCTGGCTCAGCCTCCGACCTGCTGGGTGACCACGGGCTGCCGTTCACAGCTCTGCCCGGGTGGAAGCTGTGTGTCTGGACACCGTGTGTCTGTACCATGTCGAGTGCAATGGTGCTGGTGAACAAGGGCATCGATACTGGCCCCAGAATGGTGCCTGTCAGACACCAAAGCCATTAATGTGCTCGGAACACAGCTGTGTGTTGAAATACTGACTGCAACCAGACCTCTGCTGTTAGATACTTGGTTTTAGAAGCAGGAGGGATTTTCCTCAATGTGCATCTTGTTCACAAGGAGTTTGTTTGGTGGCAGCAGTGACTGTTTTTGTTGGTAGGGGAAGGGAGATTTTTGTCTTTGAAATGTGAAAAACTTGCCATGGCTGCAGAGGGGATGCTGGGTGAAGCAGACCAGGGATCTGAGGAGGGTCTAGGAATGGTCTCCAACCCCTGGCTGGTGTGGCCAGCTCATACCCCTGGGACTGTTAGACCAGAATTATATGGACAATGTTCCCCCTGCTTCCCTCAGAACTCCCTTCTCCTTGCTCATGTTCTTGCATCGTTCCTCTAGCAGAGTGTGCAAATGTGCCCTGTGTTATGGTTTGTGTGTCTCATGGAGGCTGGAAATCTTTTTAGACATGCACAGGTACCTCTATTTACATGTCAGTCCCACTAGAATCAGTGGTTCACGCATTTCTGCATACCAGGTGGGTTTATGGATTTATGCAAACGATGTAAGGCTGTGTGACATTCGCAGCCAGAAGTTATCCTTTCACTATTTAGCACAGAGCAGTTTTCTTTGTCTGTACTTCAGAAGCATCAAAGTATGCTTGGTGTTGTATAACCACAGAGTAAAAAAAAAAACAAAAAACAAAAAAAACCCAAAACAAAACAAAAAAAAAACACCAAAACCCCAACCCAAAACATCTGGGATCAAAAAACTTCTTACCCTTAATAAATAAAAACAAAGCTGACTTTCAGTTTGATCTTCCCATGTTCCAATCATTAGCCTACAGGGTGAATCCCAGTTAGGTATTAAACCAAGAATTATGCAGAAGTTAATGTGACCTTGACATTTGGGTACATTTGTTCAAGATTGTCAAAGCAAAGGCAGGCTGAATGAGTAACACTCCATGCACCATTGAGAAAGATATAATTTCTTCCTAATGAAGATTTAAAAATCTGACTTCAAGTTAATCACAAATAAGCAGGTAGGTTTTGTAACAGATCTACACCCTCATTTATTTCTCTTAAGAGCCAAAGGCTCTTGGACTTGTGCAAGAAGTGCAGATTTCAAGCTCTGCAGCACTGCCTGGAAAAAGGCCTTTTCCATAGATGCAGAGGGTCTCGCTTGGGTTCCCCCTAAAGCCTCACCAGGTTTCTCCCTCAGGAGCAGAACTGTACATGGTGCCTCCCAGGTGGGGAAGGGCGCAGGGGGCTGTGCGGCTGTGGGGTACCTGCTGTGAGTCCCTCGCTGCCTCAGGGTAACGTGGGGCTCAGGCAATCAGCCGCCTCCCTTGGTGTCTGTGCTGGGAGATTTGACAACGTGAGGTTTCCCCACTCATCCCTGGAGCAGGATTGTCCTCTGGCCCTTCCTCACCTTGCTGTGAAAATCTGAGGGACGGGAGAGGTTCTTGCATAACTAGACCTTGCTTTTCTCAAATGAGGGCTCTAATTTCAGTTCACCTTTGGGGGAACAATAACCTGCTCTGAGAAACTTCCATAATCTCCTGGCTGAGAGCACATTAACCTCAGGCAGATTTTGTTATACTTTCTGTGAGGCAAATCCTTGTTTGCTGTTTTTGGTGCCTTTGCTCAGACTCCTGTGGTCTTGATTACCTCTGAGCTGAGCTAACACATATCTCTGGGTGCTGGAAGAGACCTACTGGCAACTTAAAACCTAACCAAAGCACCCACGGAGTGGATGTGCTGGACGAGCTAACACTTTTCACGTTCCTGTACATCACGATTTGCGTAGGGGTCAGGAAGTTCAAGGTTAGTACTCACTGTAATCCCATTACCGGGTAATACTAATTTGGCTCTACCCCAGGTTCCTTTTCTCTTTCTCGGACTTTCTCCACAGCGGGCCAGCTGAGACAGGAGAGCGAGCTGCTCACACGGTGCGGGGGCCTTTGGATCGAAGCGGGAACATTCAACGCAGCGAAGAGACGTCTTGGAGCAACAGCCCCGCAAAAAGGGAATCCGCCCCTCCGGGAGTGGAGCCTGCCAGGAGGCTGAAGCCACGGTATCCGCTAGAGTAAAGCGAGGTACAGATCGCTCGGTCTCTGCGTTCCTACGGGGATTGTTAGTCACTAAACGGCTGGCTTTGTGCGGGGTGACCGGCGGTGTGACTGGATGTAACCCCCCCGCGGGGCCGTTTCACGCGGAGGGGCCGCAGAGCGGGTGCTGGAGCAGGGGCCGCAG
>NW_020799123.1:6741844-6752470 GCF_003259725.1 Athene cunicularia | reverse complement strand
AGCCCCGGGGGCCGCTCCGCCCCGCGCCCCCCTTGGTGTCGGCGCTCGGAGGACCCCGGCGGCCATGTCGCGGGGCGGCGGGAAGGGGCCGAGCCTGAAGGACAAGTTGGACGGCAACGAGCTGGACCTGAGCCTCTGCGACCTGAACGAGGTGCCGGTGCGGGAGCTGGTGAGCCTCCGGCCCGCGGGCCGCCCGGCGGGGACCGGGCTGCAGCCACAGCCCCGGGCGGCTCTGCCCGCTCGGCCCCTGGGAAGGGGCTGCTCGGGGCAGCCAGAGGTGCTGGGGGTGTTTGTGAGCTGGCCCGCAGGTACTGGGGGCAGCAGAGGAGCGTTTCCCGTCGTGCTTGGGCGAGCAGCTGCCGCTGTTCACAACTATTTCACATCTCCAAGTGCTGCCTTTAGACCCAGAAACCAGCGGAGAGGTGACCTCGGCGGCAGCCGGAGGGGGATGGACAGACTGACGTGGGAGAAACCACAGGCGCTGAAGCAGGTGGTGTCGGAAGGGTGTGGGTGTACCTCGATGGGGATTTAGTGCTTTGTTTCTCTTTCAGGCCGCTCTTCCAAAAGCTACTATATTGGATTTGTCCTGTAACAACCTCATTTCCTTGCCGGTAAGGTGCTACAGAGCCTTTGTGGGGATGAGTCTGTTGGGAAGTATTTAGAAAAGATAACTTGTGCTGCAGTAAAAGTTCACCGGGAGGTTTGGAACTGGCACTTTCCTCATCCAGGGGTGGCTGAATGATTCTGCCATCAGCGACGGGCCACGAGTGGTGGTGGTGGTTTTGGCTGAGGCAGGAGAGAGAAAAGGGTTACGCTGCATGAAGATTGCACTCTGGCTCTGCCAGAGGATCCCCACGTGCATACAGACCAGTTTCATCAGCAGTGGAGGCTCGGGATTGTTTCAGTTGGAGTGCTGCACATCACCTTGTCTGTCTGCCCCACTGTTTCCTACCTCTCTGCCAAGGCAAGAGAGCGTGATTTTTCTCCATCACAGTTCTGTAGTAAATTAAGGATTATGGCTTATGCAAGGTGCAGGCTGTCTCCACATACCCCCTGCTGAGGCTCCTCTGTAAAGGTGCTAACAAGCTTTGTCTGGGTTTTGTTGTGTTTGGTTTTTAGTCAGACTTCTGCAGTTTGATGCACCTGGTGAAACTGGATTTGAGTAAAAATCGGCTTCAACAGCTGCCCTTGGACTTTGGCCGCCTGGTCAATCTGCAGCACCTGGACCTTCTGAACAACCGTTTAGTCACCCTGCCAGTCAGCTTTGCACAGCTCAAGGTAAAGCTGTTTGCTGGGCAGTTACGTAAAGCTTTGGGATGCAGCCCAGGGTCTTGTGATCCTTCTCAAGTTGATTTCTCTGGTAAAGCATCCATCCTGCTGACTACCCATTCCAAAATTCAGCTGGCTCTGCACCGCAGCTCAGTGGAAATTATCTCGCATCTATTGAAAACGCCTCTGCTCAAGCTCTCTGCTTGTCTTCTGTACCTGTTCTTTCATGTGAAAACTAGTTCTTTGATTCTGGTTTGGATCTGTTAAATAATTGCAGGACCACTGTGCTCTTACAGCCTCCCCTTTATCGTTCCTTTCTGCAGAACCTGAAGTGGCTGGATCTGAAGGATAATCCCCTGGATCCTGTACTGGCTAAAGTCGCAGGAGACTGTCTGGATGAGAAGCAGTGTAAGCAAGCTGCTGTCAAGGTAAGGAATCTGCATTTATTCCTTTTTTCCTTACTTGGCTTTGTTGGCTGTGGTTCTTCCTCTTTTTGCTTAGCAAGCTGGGCAGCTGCTGCAGCAGTTTGAAGTTTCTTCAGTCCATGAGGTGCAGGGTCACTGCACTGACTTCACTGCTTCTGTGCCTGTTGGGAGCAAACACTGGGCTGAGTAGGATTCTCTTCCATTAGTGGAGTTAAGCGCAGACTAAATGCTGGTTGCCAAGAAAGTGGAGGCATAATCAGACAAAATAATCCACGTCTAGGCTTATAGTCCAGAGCACAAGTCTCTGGAGAAATTCTGGCCAACTATAGGCTTACATAAATAGAAGTGTTCTGTGATCCTATGTGTCAGCTAGCACCAGTTTGCCATGTTTGTTTTTTAATGGAAAGATCTGTTTTTTAACAGAAATATCCGTTTCTTTACTCCAAAGATTCCTGTGGGAAGGGGCGAGTGCTCTTTCTCTTCAGTGCCCCACCTGTAGGGGTAGGTGAGGGTGGGTGGTCAGCCCCAGCTGACTGTCCTCAGCTGCACTCCAGCCGTTCTGTTTGGAACTGCCTCTGCGAGGAGCTTCTGCAGAGCCCTCAGGGTGTTTTCTTGGATTTTAAAGGTGCTGCAGCACATGAAAGCGATTCAGTCTGAGCAGGATCGACAACGGCAACGGAAGCTCCAGGCGGAGCGAGGTAAGCACAAAGAGCCCTCACGTGCTGTCTGCTGAGGACTGTTCTTGATCTCTTACATGCCCAAACATACTGATTGCCACCTAACAAATACCTGTAACTGCCAAAATCCTGAGGACTCCAGGAGCAGTAGGGTAGAAGGGCTGGAGGGAGAAGGATACTGGGGAATAACTATGCGATTTCTTGCCTGAATAATAGATCTCTAGATGGAATGCACTATAGATTACCTAGAAAAAAAGTATAAAAGAAGAGCACAGAATTTATTTTAAGGAAAGCCTAAGGCTGAGGGAGCAAAATGCAAGGTATGTAATATTACAAAAAAACAACCCAAACAAACAAAAAAACCAAAAACCCAAAGATTAAAAAAAAAGAAGATAGTTATTTGTTTCCTCATTCCAATTGGGAACAGATAAGCAGGTAATAAGGAAGAAGGCAATGCCAACCCTTTACATAAAAGAAAAAAACTTCCTATTAATGCCCAGAAATGGAGAAGAAGCGTGAAGCAGAACAGCGAGCAAAGGAGGCTCAGGAGAGGGAACTGAGGAAGCGAGAGAAGGCAGAAGAAAAGGAACGTAGAAGACGGGAATATGATGCTCAGAAAGCTGCAAAACAAGAGATGGAAAAGAAAACTAAAAAGGAAAATGTGCAGACCCGAAGTAAGTAGTATCCATTTTGGGTGGGATTGCATCAGGTTTCATCTTTGTCACATTTTGATGCTGCCAGATTTGCTTTTATGCAGCCCCGGTACTGGGAGTGAGGGGGAACCTGTAGGACTTCTACTGAGATCTGTTCCTGTGCCCTTTTCCCCTTCATCTGCATTTCCGAGGAACTGCTAAGCTACAAAATTCAGAAAGTTCCTGAGAACTTCACTTTTTTTAACTGCACTGAACTCTATGTGCAAAACCAGATCTTGTGCAACTAAGAGTTGCTTTATACCCTCTTCACTGCTGCCCCTGAAACTAAATCTGAAACTTTTCACCCTAAACAGATCCCGTGCATCTACTTATTAATCGGAGTTAAGTGATGAAAATTCATGACAAAAAACAACTGCAGCCCAGGCTAAAGTGCCTTACCTGAGCAGTTTGTTTCTGAACGTAGACTGTTGAAGATACTTGATTAATTCCTCACGTTCTCCATCTTGTAAATGTTCTTGTTACAGAGCCTGCCTCCAGTTCTCGTCCCACCCAGCCGCCCCGGCACAGGCACTCCTGGTCGCGGTCGGTGCTGAGGGTCCTGCTCTTGGTGCTGCTCTGTGTCCTCTGTACTCTGGCTGCCTGCAAGCTGACAGAGCTGCAACGTCAACCGCTGTGTGTCAGCGTGAACACTCTCTACGAGGATGTGGTAGCTGCTCTGCAAAACCACAAAACCCTGCAAAATATGTTACAGCAAAACTCGCAGCAGTGATTGTCCTGGATGGGCACTTGCTTCGTCAGCATCTCCCTCCACCATCTACGCAGCCAGAATTCCTATGGAATTGTGTTCTGATGAAACTGCTTTTGATCAGTCAGCATTGGTTTGCTGGTCCACTCCACGCAGAGCAGAGTTAGCGTTCAGATCATCTTTGCTGTGCATGTTTCACAGTTGGCCTGTAACTCCCATTATTTGTCTGTGTTAACCTAAACTTGTTAACACCTCTCACCTCCAAGGGATGTTTACCTAGATTGTGAGGTGCAGAAAGCTGCCAGTCTGTAGGAGTGGAAAAAAACAGCCTTAATCTAGGTAGCTCTAGCTCTGTCCTGGAGGTAAAGTTTTTCATACATATACATTCCTTGCTCTCATTTCTATTTGTGCTAAAATTGGTGATATGGCTGTATGGGAATAATATGTCAAGGCCTATCCAGGACCAATTACAAGTGTGTAGGATGGCTGTGCGTCCGTATGTTGGAGAGAAGAAGCTGATGTACTTTTGAAAGGAGCTGAAAATTTTCAATACAACAATTTTCGCAGCAATTTGTCTGAACTGGATGTTTTGTGTTGGTAATGCAGTTTTCATTTTAATTTGGTCTTTTAGAAACAGGCAAAAATTATTTCTGAGTACATATAGTAATGATTTCTGACTACATTAATTTTAACTAGCTAGTGCCAACAAAGTAGCTTAGGAAGGGCTTCTGGGCAGTCTGCAGGCTGGGTTTAGCATCTGCAGCAATGGGGGGTCTGAGACCCACAGCAGATGTGTTGAGTGCAGGTCACTGGCCAAAGTGGTGGCACCGTGGCAGCATCACTCACTGAAACAGGTGGGTGGGAAAGGGCTTTACCTTGGGGCTGCTGGGAAGACTGGGAGGTTGGGTGGTTTGCACCTAGAGAAGAAAACTCGCCTGTGCAAGGGCCTTATGAATTATTTATCGTTTCCTCAAAGAGAAAACCAAACAAGTTTGTCATATCCTGAAGGGCTTTGAGTACTGAAGCGTGCATGTCATAGTGTAAGTGTGGGTTTCAGAGAATACCCATGTTAGACTGAGACATCCTCCGTTAGGCACCAGAATCACTCCCTTGTTTCTAATACCTGGGCTTATTGCTGTAAGAGCAGTGCCATGAGGAAATAATCTATAGCATTTCATACCAAGGCCATCACTGAAGCAGTAAGCCTTCACCTTTTTGTAACCTAATGGTGAGACTGTGGTTCCCTGAGTGCCACACAGAAAAAAGCAGCAGCATGAATACCAGATAAGAAGGAAAGGCAGCCTTAGCTCTGCCTTAGCAGAATATTTGTTTCCTATGCTTCCTTGAAGCAGCTTTAGACTTTGCTTTTGGTATCTAACTCATCACATTCTTCGACAGGTCCTCGCTTACTATCCAGAAATGTTCAGAAAAACAGCAAACAACATTCAAAGCACTATTTCTTCTCAGCAGCCATTCCTGCCAGCGTCAGGTGGGATCCTGCTGCTTCACCATCCAGAAGAGCACTGCTTAACTCCGCAAATGCCAGGCTAATAAAGTTTGATCAGTTGTGATTAGAAGCGTGCCAATGGCCAGCAAGGGCTCCTGCGCAGCGTGTCCTACCTCCTGGCATAGCAGGGGGTGTTTTGTCATTCAAGGCAGCACGTTCCAAAGGGTAACTTCTGCCCATCAGGTGCAGTTCCATTCATTCTCAACACTCATCTCAGTAAGTGCTGTCACAAAAGACCTCGACTGTCCTTGTGTGCACACAAGTACTGATGGCTTCGTGGACAGGTGAGCATGTTCCTCAGCCTAATTCAAAGAAAGCGTTTTCTGCCAACTGTTCAGACCTCGTAATTCCAGTGTATATAATCAGATTTCAAGACCCTCTGTAGGTTAAGCTGTCTGGAGACTGAATCAGGGCAGTCTAAATTTATATCTGAAAATTAGTCTTACTCATTCCCATCTGCCACAGTGGAAAACTGAGAGTCTATTTAGTGAGGTAAAGTTCTTCCACCTCACTAGAGCAGGTGGGGGGGGCAGCACCATGTTGCTTTTAGCATTAGGAATTTTCACACTGGATAGAGAAGATAACTATCTGCGGTTTAGGATAGCAGAAAGTATTCCTTTCAACAGATGACATACCTGCCTCTACTCAAGATGGCATGTTAAGAAGCAAAGATTATTATTATTCAAAATTATTTATTTTCTAGGAAGACAAATAAAAGTAAGTATCAGTACCATAATCCATCTCCAGCTCATGCTCTTAATGGAATATGTTCATCATCTTTCTTGTGTAAACTCCAGCCATTCAGTGATTTTATCCAGCCTTCTGCTACAATGAAGTCTGAATGTGTTTCAAGCCTTTAAACGAGGATCAATGACTGTTGTCTAGGCGCTTCTTCCCAAAGGAAACTGAATAAATACTTTAACAGGCAGAGAAAGATCCTCATTCCCTGGGGTTACCCAGTGAAATCCAAATAGAGATCAGGATCGTGGGAAGTCATCTGCAGGTAGATCCGTCGGGAGAGTTCTGGCCCGACCCACCGGGAGGTGGCTGTCACACCGTCACCGCGGCGCACAGGGATATTAGCCAGCATGTTTTCCCGCTCCTGCTCCGAGGAGCATCTGCTATAGGCCTAAAACCAACACAAAGGAGGAACTGTTATCATTCCTTTGCATCCATTGCTCAAAAAAAAAAATCAAAGCTATGCACCCGGGGCTGCCCTACCCTCTCTCTCACAATGTGCGCTCATTTTTCACCTGGCCTGTCCCTGGATCTCGTTGGTGAGCTTACAGGCTGATGGCAAACCAATACTGCACCCTCAGTAGTCCGCTCTCTAAAGCCTCACTAAACGGCTCATACAGAACTGTTGTGTCAAATTTAATACCAATAAAATGATTTCTTCTGCTCCTTACATTAGTTGGCTGGGTGCACACAGTACTTGCTGTTCCTGAAGCATCCTCACCTGGGTCAGAAGTTGAGGAGAAGGGTATGCAGACACAACAGCCTCAGCCATCTCGAGGCTGACCCGGTTAAACTGTTGAATCTGTCTCTTCCAAACTTCCAAGAGACCCTTTCCAGAATGATCCACCTTCACCCCTCCACACCACCCCTTCTCTAAGTAGAAAGAGAACCCCGTCTTCTCTCGCTCTCGCCTAGGGAGATCAAAGAATGGAAAAGAAAATGAAACAATGAGTCTATGAAGAAGATCCTATCCCTGCATCTCTTACCACATACCAGAGACAGAGAGCACTCTGTGCTGCTATAGACACCATATATGCTAAAAATTTGACCCTATTTTCTTTACATGCATTACCAATTTCCTTGTTTAAGACCCAGATTTCCTACTGAAAAAGAAACAATCCTGTACTTGGGAGCAATCCTGACACAAGCCAGCATGCATACATACAAAGTAGTAACAAGAATTCACTTCCTGTCAATGATAACAAAACACTTTTACATGTCATTTTTAATGACATCTCTTCTCATGGCTGAGATGCAAAATACAGCAACTGCTGTGATAGGAATGCTGGGATTGTGTAAAACTGCACACGATGGGTTTCTTCAAGATGCTGCTGTTTTTCCTTATCAATGGAAACAATAGCTAAATGGTTCATTCTCTGAATGTCTCTCTTGGTTACATACTGAAGAAGAAAAGCTGGTGCTGTAAGAGCCCAACCCTATTGCATTCCCTTCTCACTCCTAAAATCTGACTGAGAACAAGAGCTTTGCTTGATGCTCAAGACTCCAACATGAAACCAGGTCTCTTCTCACCCCTCCCCAGGCAGGACATCAGTTTCCAAGAACTAGCCCTGTGCTGAAGAAGCTGCATTAGCAGCTGCTCTGTTTCCCACACCTTTAAAAGTCATTATATTGTGTTGTACTGAAGCACAGCTGCATACCTGCGATTCCCTCCCAGTAACTGTGAAAGTGCAGCCACTCCCGAGACACAACCAAACCTCATATACTCACTCACTTGAATGGTGCTTCAGCCACAGCTTTTGTGAACATAGTGGCAAATTCTCCAAGCTCCTCCCAGCTCTTGAAAAAGCTGACTTGGACTTGTTTGCACAGCTGCAGATCCACCAAGGCCTGTAAAAGTCATTGGAAAAAACGACTGGAACAATTAATCTTCTCACATCAAACTCCACTCTTGTCCGAAACGAAAAAGGGTCACATCATGCTACAGGACAGGAACACCTGCTCTCTCCCCATTTTGGGAAGTTAATTTAAAGCATTGAAGTATTTAGGGGTGGCCTGTCTCCTGCCAGTTAACATCAGCATAGCACCATTTCAGCTGCCGCAGCTCCTCAGTGGTAGGCTCTGGTTACACGCAGGCCGCCCAGCCCAGGGCAGCGCTGATGTGCTCTGCCAGCAGGCCCCCAAGGGCGAGGGATGCTGACTGAGGCTGGCATTCCACCGCCCAGGATCGAGGTGAAGGCGACACATCAGTCCATGGGAGAGCAGGTATGTACCCGAGCGTGGGGAACTGAACCCAAAGAGCTCTGCTCACAGACACACGGACTAATGGAGCATGAATCCCTCCCTCCAAGAAAGTGTGTGTTTGGGTCAAATGTTCAAGCAATGGCAGACAACATGAGATGATGGCTGCATGCCTGTTTTAAAGGTACTCACATTTTCCACATCCAGTCTGGTTATCTCCATGCCAGAATCCTTAACTGTCTTTTTTCTCTGTTTTCCCTGTTTCTCTTCTTGGTTTCCGCTTGCTGCTGCCAGTTGTAGTCTCTTTTTTGACTGAATTCTGAGAGACCAAAGAAGAGTCAAGTAAGACTGGGAGTTCATGCCCTTCCCCAGGTATTTCCCATTGGTCACTGTGGAAACAGGCTGGATGAACTTTTGCTTCTGTTTCTATATAACAAATAGTGGAGCAGTTCTGGATGGGCAAACCTCTTATGCTCCAGTCTTTGCTAGAAGGAATTCATGTAACAGCATTTTTCAAGGCCAGAGACAACAAAGAAACTTTGGAGGGAAAAAAGTTTACCTGAAATAATTTTCTACTTCAACAACTGCCAGTGCCAGAATTTTCCCAGGCATTTTTTCCATCACATGAGCTACATAGCTCTGTAGGGTCTCTTTCTGTCCTTCTGAAAAGCCCTCAGCCTCCTGCAAAGATCAACAGAAAAAAGGAATTAAATCATTCCGAGGTACACATGCAAGTACAGCAACCTATGGCTCCAATTCTGCAGCTGGGTCTGCAGAACAGTATGTTCACACAGCTTGTCAGGGGCAAGCACGCAATACTTAATCAGGCATAAAGTTATGGCAGAAAGAATAAAAAATAATCCCACTTGATATGACAGTGTTACTTCTTCAAATATCTGAAAAATCGTAACTGGGAAAGAAAGTTTGTCAGAACTTTGCATTATACAACCCTACTGGCTTCGATCTATTAATGGCTTCTAAAAAGAGATTTCCGGTTTACTGAAACCATAACTCCATTCCCCATCAAAACCTTCCTGCTGTGAAGAGGGATGACAAATGCCACCCTTACAGAAAGACATGTTTGAGAGCACAAATGTCATAAGCACTCTCACTTGTTTGTAGTGGTGAACCATGGCCAAAAACTCCTCGAAGCGAAGCAGAACCAGGACATTTGGTTCTTCTGCCCATTCATCACCTTCTTCTATCTGTTCAAATATGAAAACAAACAGCCAGACCAACATTCTCGTTATAATTCACTCTAAACCAGTGCTCCCACTCAGACCTCTGAGGCAGGGAGATTAGAGGGTGTTTGCTTGGGTTGCTAAATACAATTACTAATGAGTGCAAATAACAGAGGAAGAAAAGGGCAAGAACATTAAGACTTTGCTCACACACCTGAGATGACACAGTCTTTCTCCTCCAAGTGATGCTGCAGGGAACAGCCTGATTCTCAACCACACAGGAATAATTGGCAGCCTGCAAAGCACTATGGATCTGTCCACCACCTTCTACCTGCAAGAGAACTGAAATCAGTGTGTGGGTCAGGCCTCCACAGAGAGGAGACAACAGTCAATATAAGGCAGATGCAGGCTGTCAGGACAAGTACCTGGATCTAGCACCACTGTTATGTATTTCTGGCACTCCCCTGGTCGCTGAGCTTTCAGTATCTTGGCAAGGGCCCTCTTCTTCTCTTTTTCCTGCTCCTGCTGCCTTCTCCGTGCTTCTCGCTCCTTCCTCTTCTGCCACACAGCCTGGCAGATTGCCTCCCTTTCCTTCTGACTATATTTTGATTTTTTGGGAGGAGGGGATGTTTCTGGGCTTGCTCCGCTAACCAGGGGCCTACCAGGCTGATGTGCAGAGTCAGTCCGAGAGGCTGGCAGCGGGCACAAGGAAGCCCCCTCAGCACTGCGTGTGCCGTTTTGGCTGCCACAGGACACTTCTCCAGATAACACCAGGGTTTCCTGCGGCCCTCCGCTTACAGGTGCCAACCGCTCACCGCTAGCAAGGCCAGGTCCCCTGGCTGCATCCCCACCGCCCGTCTCGGGGGGCTCAAAAGTCACCTCCCTCTTTGCTCCCACCCTCCTCTTGATCCTTTCTGGCAGAGGGGCGACTTCCACCACATCCTCATCCTCGCTCCCACTGCTCACCACCACAACCACTCCTGCCGCCCTCCCCGGCTCGGGAGATGAGGACGGCCGGTAGCTCAACCCACCGGGAGGTGGCAGCGGCGCTGGCTGCAGTAGGGAGGCTAAGGTAGGCAGCTCCTCCTCCTCCTCACTCTCCTCAGAGCGCAGCTCGCTCTCCGCCATCCCGCTTTCCCCTGAGGTAAAACCGCGGGCGCCTGAGAGAAGGGCGCGACCGGCTCCCGCCGCGGCGAAGGGGCGGTGATTGGCTCGAACGCGCGCACGGCTGG
>NW_020799123.1:6732585-6741794 GCF_003259725.1 Athene cunicularia | reverse complement strand
CAGGGGCAGCTCTGAGGTGGAGCCGAGGGCTTTACCGCTTCCGGACTCCAGGGATGGGGATTTGCACCGCCTCTCTGTGTTGCTGCTGGAGTGCCCTCGTGGTGAAAAAAAAATCTTTGGAAAAACAGTCTTCGTGTGCGCTAGGTAGAGCCCAAGCAGCGAGGGGTGCTGCGCTTTCCTCGAGCAGCGCAGTAGTCGGTAGGCTTTAAAAATCCCTTTTTTTAAAAAATCTAGAAGTGTTAGAGAAATAGCCTCGTGGTTCTCTTCGGCGGGACATCAGAATTGTTATTTTTTTCCACTGACTTCCAGCATAACTTTAGTCAAGTTACAAACTCTCTCAGTCTTCTCTAGATAACTGCTTTTCCCTGTAAGTCTGATGCTTTGAGGTTCTTAGATGCAACACAAAATGTAACCCTGCAATCAAGCTGTTGAGAGTATTTTTGATAAAAGTGAATTGGACTGTAACTATATGGAACTGTAGCTATTGTTCATCTTTGCCTACTTCCCTGTAGTTTGTCATGAGACTTTCTTTTACTTAATGGGTAAGCTCCTGGAGTTAATGGCTCTTTGTAGAGCAATTACCCTTTTCTCAACCACATTTCTAGGTCACTGGGTATCTGTGGCAATTTAATTAAGATTAAATTAATCCAGTGGTTTTACTTGGGTTAAGGAAACAAGAATGTTGTGATAACCACTCATCCATACTAACCTCTTGCTTAAGAGGCCAGATAGAGGTATTCAGAAAAATTGGATTTGCCTGCAAACTGCATGGAAGAAGGTACTGAAAAGATTTTTAAGAACTAATTATATCTCAATTATTTTTAACAGAGAGAAGTTCATGAGAGGGTCAGCTTTCTTAATAAGAAAAACAATGTGTTTTCTGTCAGTCTTCTGATTGTTTAAGAAAGAAGTTTGGGGTGTGAATGATATTTTGTGTTCTGGAGACAATCAGTGTCTGTAACAACTTTTTTTTTTTCCTAGACTTGTCCTGATTGTAACTCAAGGATTTGCACAAAATGCTTCAATTAGTATGTTCAGGGTAACAATTCTATATGTGCTTGTATATTGTCCTCAATCAGAGTCTTTGCATTTGCAAGATTTCAAAATATTACTGTGTAAGTAAATGCCATTCAATCGAAGGACAAGCTGAAACAGAGATCACAACTTGTCTTTTCTCAAAGCAGTATAAGGCCAATGCACAGCAACTGGTAACTTCTGTACCTCATTTTACAAGGCCTTGCTGAAACAGGAATTTGTGCATGTTCTTTCATTGTTGCTAAGGGTTTTATTCCTTGCTGGGCAGCAGTAGTACTTGACATGTGGCCTTGTTGCAGGGGACATAGGCCTCGGTGGTCTACTTATTATTTATCTTGGAAGTAGGATTTTTTCCATGAGCTTTCTTTTGTCTTTAGTTTTAAAGCTTGTATTAACTGACATCCTTTAAATATGAAAAAAGAAAGCATGTATATTTATTTTTTTTTGCAGCTGATATTTTTGTTGTTCTTGTTCCCAATCTAGTTCTTACTACTCCTCAAACAAGCCTGGTTGCTGTCAGATGTGCTTCTAAGAAAAGTGGGGGTAGCACAAAAAATTTAGGTGGCCGCAGCCCTGGGAAGCGCTATGGATACAAAAAAGTAGAAGGTAGGTCTGAGTATCTACTGAGTCTCATGTGCATTTCACTGGGTTATTCCCAGTTTCTCCTCTGGTCTGGGAGTCAGTTGAGCTTTTCAGGAGGAGGTGGCCAGGCGGCTCTTCACTGAGAAAGGGGAGGTTTAGCAGTGAGTCAGCCTCCCTCCCAGATGGTCCCACAACCAGCCAGCTCAAATTGCTTACAGAAAATGTACTTTGATTCTAACTTTGCCCCTCTGGAGCTCCTGGGAGGAGGGTACACTGTGGGACACCTGATAACTTAAGTGTGTGCACTTTCCCCCCACGCTGTGTTGAAAAGCTGGGCATTTTTTATGTTTACAAAGGGGAGAATTATCAGGCTTAGCAGAAGCCAAAGTACAGATTCTTGCAGCCGAGTGCTTCATAATTATTAGCTTTGCTGATGAAAACATATTGGTGTAAAAGGTAATAAAACAAATGCCTTCAAGCAACCAGAAAATGCCTTGTACCATAGAAGTAATGTTTTCAAAGACTAGAATTGCTTTTTGCCATTGTATATCAGTTGCCCTTTATTTCCTGCTAACAGCATTTTTGTTTAGATGCTTTTAGCATTTGAAGTAATTTTTCCTTAGAAAATTCCCACAGAAAGCTGGGTTTGTAATCCTGGAACCATTTGTGTTCTGCCCAGGCTTCAGGGAGCTCCATTTCTCTGCAGTCTGACTCTGTCACTCTGTTGCAGGCGCATTTGTGCATGCAGGCAACATTTTGGCTACGCAGCGGTTGATACGCTGGCATCCAGGGGCTCATGTAAGTTGTTTTCTATCTCTTCCTTGGTTCTCAGAGAACAGCAGCCCACAGCAGAGTCCCATACTCGGTGCCTCCTCTCTTTCAAGCTCATTCTTAATGCTTTTCCCTATATTCTATATAATCCCGAAACTGGGTTTCATTACGTGGTACTTCATTGTTGCAGAGCCTGCTCAGAGTCACACCTGTGCTCGTGTGACTCAGGAAGGGTCTAAAAGTTAGAGATATCCCAAAACACTTCTGTAACTGACTGAGTGTAGTGCTTCAGGGTGGAATCAGTGTCTCCTCCCTTGTAACAAGCACCATTGCATACTGATTGCTGGAAGCAAGCAGTGGGGTTTTATTTTAAAATAAAAAGCAACAGATGCTGTTGAAGGCAGGATATCAAGTGAGGCAGACCAGTGATCAGATCTGCTTTAGGGATGGACCTCTGGCCTTTCCTTTCTAACACTCCTCATCCTCTTCCAGGTGGGGATGGGCCGTAACAAGACCCTCTACGCCCTGGAGGATGGGATCGTACGATACACCAAAGAGGTCTACATACCTCTGCCTCGCAGCGCCGAGAGCAGGGAAGTGATCTGTCAACTTCCCAAAGGAGCAATTCTTTATAAAACCTTTATCAACGTTATTCCTACCACGGAAGTGGGGAGCTTTAAACTGGTCACCATGCTCTGAGCCTCCTGTGTCAGCAGGGACGAGAGGAAGGAGTGGCTGGGACAGACCACTACAGCTGGACTGGCATCTGAGGACAGGAATATTCTAGCTCTGAAGATACCAGTTTAGGACTTCGGTTTTGTGCTCATAAGCTCACGTGGTCAGTGTTCAGGCCCTGGGATCACCTGCCAGCATTTTTATGTGTTTAATAAATGCTGAGGGGCTGCTGAAGGCCTTGGCTCTTCAAAGAATGTGTTACTTATGTTCATTTAGTATCTGGAGCTCCCTTCCTTGGGAGAACCGTTGTGCCACTGCATCATTCTCTCTGCAGTCACTCTGATATCGGTACTTATCCCACTGATAATTCCCTCTCTATTTTTACTCATTTTTAGACATTACTGTTATATTTGTATCTTAATTCAAAATATTGCAGAACAAATCTGTTTCCACTTGCACCTAGTTCTGCATCCCAGGAAGCTCTTTTTTTCTTTCTATCTAACTCACCTCAATGATTAACTCAAGTATCTGAAAGTATTCCATTTACTAGCCACGTGAGGCAAGTTCACACTTGTAAATCTCACTCGTGACTAATTTTAGAGTGCCTGGTAAGATGCACAACCCTGGGGCACTGTCTGAAGCTCAGCGGCTGGCAGTGTGTCATAAAGCCATAATCCACAAGATTTCACCTTTTGTCTTCCCCGAGTCATTCCGTGACATTTTCGAGTTTATGTTGCTTGAAAGAAAGGAGCCTTGATGCCCTGTGGCCAAACTGATCTAATATTATCTGCAAGTTTGTAAACAATTTGAAACATTGGCTCTGCAGTAGAAAACAGGTTATCAAAATTGGTGGTGTAAGGGCACCAGTGTTGACATTATTAGATTGTCTGCTTTGTAGAAGACGACTGCATAAAGTGGGTCAGCCATGCATGTCCACCTTCACTTTATGTTCGTGGAAGCCACCAGCTGTTTTGTCCATGCTTCTGTCCTTTCCCAGCTTGCACACCCAGTCACACGGTTCATCTCGGTGGTCGGTGTTTGCCTACAGCCCCTGCAGCCTCTCCCAGTCCATACAAAATCACTCTCGTTTGGAGGGGACCGTTGCCGGAGAGCTCACGTCAATGCTGACGCAGATTCCTTCTATCTGGTCACCCATACACCCACAAAGTAAAATATTTTATAACCTAATAAATAAAGTGAAGTAGCACAACATGCCCCCTGCCTGAGGCCTGCTCCTTGGTACAGCCGGCAGCGCTTGCCTCACAGAGGTATGATGCACCAGCTGCCTGGAGGAGCTCCGGCTGAGCAGCCCTTCACCTTGGTTTTGCCACAGGTAGGAGCAGGCAGCTGCTCCGTGTCCTTTGGTAATGGTACGTTGGCCAGAGAAACGCCAGCAGCCCTCACCGGTTGCTCCGCTCATGCTGCGATCCTGGCAGCGGCTCTGCGGTTGTCCTTGTGCTGCAGGAGGGATGTCTCCACCGTCTGGGTCTGACTTGCCTGTGGCTCAGCTGACTGAATTGGGGTGAAGGTCTGACGTTTGGCCGTTCCCAGGGGATGAGAACGATGTCACAGGCACTTCTGTCGCTGACACCAGGGGAAGCAGCGGTACGCTGAGGCCGAGGCCTCACACGGCTGTGTTTCGCTGAGTTGGGTAGCTGAGAGCAGTCTGGAAGGGGTCTGGCACACTGCGTCTGTCCAAGGTCTCTGAGCTTATAACTGTTCCTGAGAAAGCGGGAGGATGCCTCAGAGCATGCTCGTAGGGAGGTGGCATCTGTTGAGGAGAGAGGAAGAGCATTACAGCTGATCAGAAATAACCAGGAAGATTATCCCACCTCCTTACAGAGCCGATGACAAGGCTCGCAACCACCACCAGCTTGAAATTAAATTCCTGCAGTCCTCAGAGCAGCAGGCTGCTGGCGAGATGAGCACCTGGAAGATGAGCGCTCAGCACCAGTTTGCAATAGGGTAGGGCAGAAAGCCACTGCAGAGGCCTGTTCCCCCCGCTCCCCCTTCATGCTCTGTGCCAGATTCCTGCTCTTCCCTGATCCCCTTCAAACAATTGTCACAGTGCCAGAAAAGACTTAACAGAAGTCAAGAGGACTGTTGTTTGCTTTCCTTTGACCAAGGATCAATTACTGGGATTTATACAAGCATCTACAAATCAGGCTTCCTAGCCAGGTTTTGGCAGTGAGTCTCACTGCACAGCAGTGGAGAACAACCTCCAGGCTGTGGTTACATTTATTTTGGCAGAGCTGGGCAAGCTTTTTCCCTATAACAAGTGACAGGAGTGTCACAGGGATGATGTAAAAGAGCTCCCACTGCAGTTCCTCAGCTACTCATCTTCAGGGCCTTGCTCTCCTGTGCCCTCGGTGCTCTGGTTTCAGGGCTGGTATCATTAGTTACAGCTCCAAACACCAAGTGGCAAGGGCTGACTGTGCCAGACTTCATGGTACAGCTTTAAAGAGCTCAAAATCCAGGTAAATCAGTGAACCTTTAGTGTTCTGCTCAGGGTTTCAGATGTTTCTGTTCTGCTTTGTTCAACGGGAGTCTCTTGGGACACTGCCACAGGACCTGCTTGGCAGATGCACTCGCTATTCTCTGTTCTGTTGTGCTCTGTGGGAGCACAAATCTTAAATGTAACAGGCAAAGCCTCCTGCTCATAAATAAGCCATAAACACTTCAAGGTAATACTGAGGGGCCTCCCAGAGCTGTCCTGCAGGGAGAAGGGAGCAAGAAGCCGTGGAAGCCTTACAGATCTAAAAATAACATTCCCAGCTTGGACTTGTACCGAGCAGTTGATCTGAAAGGCCTGCCCTGCCTCCTGGCACAGGCATTTCTGCGAACGCACTGGAAGAGATGGATCATTAACCAGCACAGATGTACACCAAAGGAGCCTCCTGATACACTTTGTGCCCTTCCCAGAGATAAAAGCTATCGGAGAAAGGCAATCACAGAGAACAGAGTCCTTAGCTACTGCAAATTGCTGAAGCAAGACCCAGATATGGACTAGAGCAGGGGCTGTCCCTGGGCCTCTGCCAGCACCCTCGTGCAGGGGAGGGGGAGCTCACCTCCTGGGAAGGCTCTGCCCAGAGCCCAAACCTCTCGGCAATCATCTGGTGGATTTCCCGCTGGCGATCTTTCTTCCGCACGCTCTCGTAGCTTGGCAAGCGGGGCTGCTCCCAGGGAGGGAGCTGGTAGCTGCTGGGGGGTCCGACGCAGAATAGCTCGTCTCCCTAAAAATGCCCAGCCCAGAAGAGAAAGGTCAGTGTGGCACTGGCTTTCTTCACTCAGAGTTCGTGGCCTGGTACTACCTCAAGTTACTTCAGGGTTCACAGTTGTGGGTGCCCTTCCTTGAACCCCAAGAGAAGAAATCCTCCCTCCCAGCAGGTAATTACACCACGATCTGCCTGGTGTTTTGTGCCCAAACACCTCAGGGCACCGTGGTGTCCTCTGCAGTGTCCCTGCCCCCCACAGCCAGGTTTTTACATACAGACAGCACTGCCCAAAGTTACTCCTGCTGTTCAACACCTTCTCCCTGTGCCCCAGGAGCTCCCTGGGTCCCCCAGTCTCTTCCCAAGCTCACCAGGATCTTCGCTACCATTTCCCCCAGCTCCCGTCAGGCACCCAGCCATCACCTGCACACCAGGGCTCTCGGCAGCACTCTCCAGCCGTGATGCTCCATGCTGGGGACCCACCAGCCGCTGGCTGCTGCTGAAGTAGGGTGGGGGGCGGTCCTGTAACAAGGCGTGACGGAACAGGACATGAGAAATGCCAAAATCCCTTGCATCCTGCCTGGCAGCGAGCAGAGCTCAGCCAGCTCACACTGGACAGCCTGGGAAGTAGGACTCCGGGCAGGGGAGAGAGCTGCTCCTCTGCCCATTTGGCTCACGTGGCTCTTGCTGCTGGGAGCCAACCTCTGCCTGCCTGTTTACCAGCACCAACAGCTCAGGCACATCCCCACCAGGCAGCACAGAGCCTGCTCGAAGTGTGGAGTGCAGCCGGAGGGTCGGCAGCCTGGGCCCAAGGCGGGGTTTCATTCAGACTCAGCAGAACCATCTCTCTTGGGGGGACAAAAAACCCCAGCTATTCTGCTAGTGTAGATAAGAGCTCCATCACATGTTCAGGGTTATGGAATTTGTAAACTCTTATCCACCCAGGTAGTCATTTCAGGATAACATAGCAAGCAAATCTGCAGAGCAATAGCTGTTCTGTTCCTGAGCAGTCCTGTGCCAGTTAAACTCAATTCCCTGTCGAGGTGTTGAGCAACAGCAAGCAGAGATCCCTCTCACGGAGAGCAGCCTCTCGAGCCAGAGCCAGGACTGGAGCTGTGGGCTGTTCCTCACTCTCAGAAAAGCCCTGTCTCCTCTGCCAGCAGAGTATGGCCCAGAGCCTCCCAGAGCAACCAGGGATCTCCAGAGAGGTCTACAAATGAAAGATTTGCTTTTGCTCTTATCAACCAAGTAACCGTTTGTCTTGGCTCTACAACACAATTACAGAAGCTGCAGGAAACTCGGCTGGCTGGGGCACAACTGTTTGTTTTAATTGATTAGCAAAACCAGCACAACTACACCTGCTTGAGAGCTGCCTCACACCACTACCACTTCACTTTTTCTGATGGAAATACATCCTATATACATTCCCTTTCCATATATAGTTTTTTGCATCCACATCCATCTGTCCACACAACCCTTTGCTAAAGGCAAGATGCCTTCTCTAACCACCCACCCGAGGGCCAGGCCCGAACACAGCGAAGGCTCTGCAGCTCACAGCGCGTCCCACACTGCCTCAGGGAGCATCTCTGCAGGCGAGGAGCACAGCGTCAGAGTCCTCTCCCCCATGCGTCCCACGGACAGGTGGCAGGGAGGAAAAGGGGGAAAGGAGCAGTGGCAGCAAAGCAAGCAGGGGAAACCAGCAGTGCAACCCATTCCCACTGTGATTTCTATAGGGGACTTCCCAGCCTGTGTTGGACTTTGCCTTTCATGGCACAAGTCTCTCCATCCCCTGCTAGCCAAGGCTAGATTTCTCCTCCCGGGAGCTCTGGAGCGGTACTGGCAGCCCTCCCCTCAACAGTCATCCCTGCAGCTTTGGAGGCTCAGCTTTCCCCAGGCAGCCACCACCACAAAGGCAGCTCTGCCTGAACACACTGCTCTTTTTCCATCACCAGCTTCCCCACTTGAAAGCCAGCCCCAGGAAATTACAGATGCAAGCGAAAGGGCTTTGTCTCTCCCCGCTCCGTGCCCGGGAGCCGTGCACAAGAGAGCCAGTTGCTGAGGATGCGAGTGCTACTAGCTAGCGGCTTTGTCTGCCTTCGCCCTGAGATTCCAGCCCCCTTCCCCGCTGGGCCCCTTCCCTGTAAAGCAGAGCCCGACCCCACACACGACTGCATCGGGGGAGGAGAACAGCCCCTCCTGAGCTGCGTGGGGAGCTGGGGAACCTGCTAGTGTTGGGCCTTGGAGACACAATCCCCAGCACGCAGCCAGGCAGAGCTGGGTGGATGGATTTCTGGGGTGGAGTGGGAACAAGGAGGAGGCAGAGCCCGGCTCTGCTCAGAGGTCCCACGTCCATCAGCGAGCCCGGTGATGCAGCCTCGCAGACTCCAGCGCAAGGGAGAAAGAGCTTGGGGAGCATCTGGGGACTCGTGGGCAGGAGGAGGAGAGGGAGGACACTCACATACTGGCTGGGGGTCTGGAAGAAGCGGCAGGAGCAGAGGAACTGGCAGCACATGGGGTCCCGGTGGTAGAGGAGCAGCAGCAGGATGAGGATCGCCACGATGAAGACAGAAGTGGACACCGCTGCCAGGGGACGGGGGAAGAGGCGAATGAGCCAGTGACCCAGCGGGTCCATGGGCTTCCCTGCCGCCTCCCGCCTTCGCCCTCCGGCTGCCTCGGCAAAGGGCAGCTTGGAACAGCCCCCGAGAAGCCGGGCTCGCCCACTGCCCGTCCCGAGGACACCAAAAGCCCGTTGTGCCCAACATCTCTCTCCCTACGAGACCAGCGACAACCCCCGGAGCCAGAGGGGCTCAGCCCCGTCCTGGACCCAAAGCAACCCCCAGTCTCCCGCAGCAGGGACCAGCCCCCGCGGGGACGGCGGCCCCGGCACCCCAATCCCCTCCCGCCCGGGACCGGGGCTCCCGGCTCACACTCAGT
>NW_020799123.1:6718360-6732535 GCF_003259725.1 Athene cunicularia | reverse complement strand
GGAACGGCCCCGACGCTGCCCCGGGCTGCGGGAGGCTCCCGGCCCTCGCTCTCCAGCCCCGCAGGCCCCAGGCGGTGACCATTCATTAACTAATTAACGGTTTAACGGCCGTACAACGTAAACGCTAAGCAACCTGACCGGGCAGGGCCTGCAGGGCACCTGCTGCACCGAGAACCAGCGGGCAGCTCCCGCCGCTCAGCAGCTGAGCACAGGGGTGCTCCAGCCCACCCCCACCCCGGTACAAACACCTCACAGCTGGGTTCTGCACCACAGCACCCGCATGAGCAACACCCCCTACCCCAACACCCAAAATACCCCCAACACCCCCGGCCCTGGTGCCCAGGAGGGATTTACACCCTCAGCAGGGCAGCGGGCAAAGCTTCACCCCTCGCTCCTTCCAGCACATGCTGCAAAAACCCGACACACCACACCGTAGAGATATAGATATATTTGTGGTGATGTTGCATATTTAAGACAACTTTACATAACGCTTCTGACACAAGAGTTTTGGCATCTTCCCCTGCAGTGGGGCCAGGCCCTGCACGGCCCCTCGTACCCTGCGGCTCCCCACAGCCCCCCCCGCGGAAGGGGGGACCAGCACACCCAGGTCTCCATCTGTTCCGTTTTACAACGCGCCTCTTGCAGCAACCAGCGTCCTTAAACAGGGGGGAGCGGGAGCGCGAGGCCCGTCAGGCAGGGAAGGCCGGGGCTCTGGAGGAAGGCGCAGAATGGCACAAATCTTTGGAGACGGCAAAACCCCGCCTGGGCCAGGCCCCAAGCCCTCCCCCGGCTCCTGCGGCCCCCGCCTCGAGTGGACGGGTTGGGCAGGCTCCAGCTTGTCCCCAGCCCTGCACAACTCCGGCCCAGGCTGAGATAGGAAGCATCTTCCCAGGGCGAAAACTAAACCCAGCATCAGTCTTGGAGAAAAGGAACGGCGCAGGCAGTTCCCTGGGAGGACTGTGGGGAAGGGGGATGCCCCGCTGCACCCCCTCTGGAGGAGGAGGGGGAAGCAGAACCCGTGGCGAGCTGAGGGAGTGGCCAGACCTTGTCACGCCTCTTTGCTTTTTGGCCAGGGAAGCTCAGCAGGCCCCGAGAGCTTCCGCCGAGCCGGGAAGAAAAGGTTGGGCCAAGGGGCTGTGGCACAGGGCACCTCCCAGGTCCGGCAGGCTACTGCCTCACCCGCAGCAGGACGGCAGCACCGGGGATGGCATTTTGGCAGGGGATTGGGGCATCTCTTTCCTGAAGCTGAGACAGAACCGAGAGCTCCCCGACCTGCTGTCATACAACACACATGGGCAACTCCAAATATTTGGCACAGTTTGGCAGCTGCCTCAGAGAACAGGCAGCACCCCACAACCAACCCTGCCTGAGGGGCAGCAGGGTGCGGCTCCCCAGCAGCCCCCAGCGGGAAATGGGGAAACAGCAAAACAATAATACTACTACTACTAAAAAAAAATATGTAAACGACCCAGCACCCTGTCCTGTTGTGACAGGACACCCAAGAGAACAAGGTATGTTACAGTCTGAGGGGAGATGGAGACACAAGGACATCCCGGCCAATGCGGGGTCTCGTCTCTATTGCACTTTGCATCATATATATTTCTATATATATATTTATAAAAATACAAACTAAAGGGCTGGGGTGGAGGGGATGAGATGCAAGCCCTGGGCCGGCAGCAGCTCCTCGCAGACAGCAGGCTTCTACCCCTTCTGCTTCTGCCTGTCCCTTGCCAGCCCTCCCAGGGGTCAGCCAGCAGCACAGGGCCTGAACCTGCAGAGATCCAGCCCGGGGCAGAGCAGGGTGCTGAGTTGCTCTGGAGCCTGCCCATCCACCAGCCTTCCCTCCCCCATCACCCCTTCCCGAGGCTCCAATTTAACAAACCCCCAGCAATTCCCAGCCGCTGGCACTGCCTGTGCCTCCGCAGTGACAGGCACCCTGGCACGCTCTCCCTGCCTGTTCCCAGGGGAGCCAGGCAACACCGACCTCACACCTCCCCCTCCGCCCAAAATACCCCACTGGAGGTTTTCCCCCCACCCGGAGGTTGCCATTCTCTCTTCCTCAAGTGACTACGGTGCAAATGGCACGGGGTGACGTGGTCCGGAGACACCCCCTGCCGCCAGTGACGGAGGATGCTCCTCATTCCCAAGGCCGCTGCCCCCCGTCTGCTCCTGCTACCTCAGCCGCCCGTCGGGTTTGACGGGCCCCAGTTCGGATTTGGGGTCCGGGGAGAGGGAGCTCCAGGAGGTTTCCCTGCAGGTCTCCAGGGAGGTGCAAGCAGAGGGGCTGCCCACGCAGACATCCGCCACGGACCAGAAGGCGCCGATGGCACCATCTACCCAGTCCTCCAGCTCCTTGCCCGTCAGCTGCGCCTTCTGCATCGCGTCCTCCTCTGCCTCCTCGGCCCGCGGCAGGTTGAGGATCCCCCCCAGGCCCTGGAAGCTCTGCTCCATGTACTCGTTGCGGGGGGGACCACCGTGCAGCCAGTTGGTGTCATCTGGGCAGCACAGGGAGAGAAGAGAGAGGAGATCAGCAACGTGGCAATGTCCCAGCACCCTGGGAGGCCCACCACCCTGCTCCCGACAGGGCTCAGCATTCCTCTGCAACCCCAACTCTCCTCCAGCCCCAGGAGGAGGTGCTGCTATGGGACAGATCTGACCTACAAACGGGCCCAGAAGGTGCCTGGCTCGAGGATTCCTGTGGGTAAGGGGACACCAGGGGGAAGGATGGCTCCTTCTTCATCATCAGCTGCAACCCAGCGAGGCCAGCACCAGGGGAAGTGCCTTGGACTGCCCGCAGGGACACCCCCCCAAGTCCAGTCCCAAACTCCCAGACCCCAGAGCATCCTCACCTTTCCTGAGAGGCTGCTTGCGGTTGAAGGTCTGGGGCACCACCAGGAACTGGTTCTCCCCCAGTGGCTCCCAGAACTGGAGGAGGCGGATGGTCCAGATGCCGGGGCGCAGGGGTCGGTTGAGGGGGGGCTTATACTGGGTGAACTCTGCCTCAGCATCCACCGTGATGTCGTAGGAAGCAGCAATGACATAGGTGGGGTCGATCCACACCACTGTGGCCGTCAGGTTGGGGCCCCGCGACCACTTCTGCATGGCCACTGGCTCGTCAAAAGGCCCCATCAAGCCTCCAAAATTGCGGAAGAGTCTTTCTTTGGGGTCCCACTCCGTGCCCACCTGGAGGGACAGGAGACACAAGCAGTGGGACACTGGGAAGGGAGATACTACCAGCTCAGGTTTTGCATTTCACCTCCCTGGACCAGGGAAAGCATAAAGCTTTGGAGCCCAAAGCAATGCACACCCCACGCTCCATGCAACTCTCCATGCCAGCAATAATCCAGCTGTGTGATGCCTCCTGCAGCTGCAGGCACTGGGCACCACAGCTCCAGCTCCCCCCCAAAAGATCCCTTTCAGGCCTTTTCCCCACACCACATAGAAGCCAAACTCCTGGACAAAGGTTTGTTCTCAGACATGACAGCGGCACTGTGTCCCTCTGTCCCCACAGAATACAGGTCAGGGAGAGGAGGAAGGGCAGCACAGTGTGGGAAAGCTGGGGAGGAAAGTGGGCGTTGAGAGGGAAATTCTCCCCATTTACCTCAAGGTTTTGTAAACGGTTTGCCTGCGCTCCATGACCTGCCAGCTTCAGAGCACCTTGGGGCATCATCCACACCTCCAGGGACTCTGCCTGACCAGTTGCTGAATTCTGCACTTCCTGCATCACCAGGTAACCCTGGAAACGGTCGTCATAGAAATATAAGTGCACACTGGATGGGAAGCCTCGAGGCTCAAATCTGGAGAGAGAAAGATAGAGAGGTTGCACATCTGAGCATCAGCATCCTCCCAGCACGAGACACAGGCCACCTTCGGAACCTGGATGGAGCCTGTGGCAAATACTCCACCTGCAGAGCTTGTCGGCCTTTGCTGCTGGCATGGAGGCAGCTTTGTGGAGCCCCAGCCTGGAGAAGGCTGTGTAGAAGGTGAGGGTGACGTCGCTGAGGCCGCTGAGCCCGTCCACACGGTCGTAGACGTTCTCCCAGTACGCCTTCAGGGCTGGCGTGTTGGGTGGGTAGCTGCCATAGAGGTGCGTGTCCAGGATCTCCAGCACCTCCTGATTCACTGTTGACTCAAACTTGCGGGCAAAGAAGGTGGGTCTGGAGAGTTGCTGGAAGAGAACAGGCATTTCTAAGTGTTGGCTGCACCTACCCTGCCCTCCCGCCTGAGCAGGGCAGCTGGGAGGGAGACAGACCAGGAATAAACATGCTGGACCCATCCTGCCCGCTCTGAGGGCACAGGCTAAGGAGCAGCAAAGCACAGCCAGGCTCTACAGGGAATCCTCTACTGACAGGAGCAGTGGGAGCACACAGCACACTTACTGGTGATGCAGATGGGTTCCCATCTCTCCCACTGCCTCCCCCTTTCCATGCTCAACAGCAGCCATGTGTCATCTAACTCCTTTGCTGCAATCTCTATTCAGATGGGCCCCCACCCTGCAGAGCTGCTGAGGAGCCCTGCACGAGGCCTGGCCACGGGGCACAGCTTGCAGGAACAAGGCCCTGCACTATATAAGCCGAGGACTGCTTTAAAAATCCTACTAACTTCTCTTTTCAGAGCTGGGTGTATCTCCCCCAAACCTCCCTTTTTCGGTCTACATCCCTATGCACCGAGAGCATGGGAAGCACTTTGTCACAAGGCATTTTGTCCTGCCAAAGAGGACAGCACTCTGAAGTTGTCTTACTGAAAAAGTGTTTGCCCCAGGGGATAGGTCTGCAGGGAAAGAGCAGGAAAATGGGAGAGAAAACTTGGGAAGAGGAGCAGGAAAATGGGAGAGAAAACTTGGGAAGAGGAGCAGCAATGCAAGCAAAAGCCTGGCTGCTGGGCAGGACAGTCAACGTAATCCCGTTGCCCAAGTGTCTACACGGCGGTTGGGGAGCCCATCCTGCTCCGGCCCTATGCAGGGTTGGGGTGAGGCTGGGGGGCATGTGCAGCAGCTGGCACTGCCCCCCGGGGAGCTCAGGGAGGAGGGGAGAGAGCAGGAGGAGAAAGGAGGATCTTTTTCACCTGTAGTCGGAGGAAGTCCTGGGGTTTGAAGTCATTTGGGGAGCACCCGCACCAGTCGACGATGTGTTTATATTGGCACTTACAGCCAAGCTTCCGGTTCCAGTTGGTCACTCGGAGGTTGTTATCAACCAGTGTCTCGCAGGCGTGACTGTTCTCCAGGACCGTGTGGAAGAAGGACTGTGCATGGCAGAGAAGGGACAGGGCACCCAGTGGGGATGGAGAACGGATGGTTAACAGAGACTCCCCCACCCCTCACCAGCAGAGGAACAGGACAGACCTCGATGGCTCCTGAACAGAAACCTATCCCTGTTCCCAGCACAGGGCAACACGTCAGGGACCAAGGCTGTGCACCCACACTGGCCCTGATCTGGCCCAGGGGGGCATCTGGACCTAAAGCAGGGCAGGATATAAATATGACCCTTGGCCTGTCTGCTCCTCTCTCGCCTCGTTCATAGTTCAAGTGCTCAAAGGGGAGGCACAAAGCTGCCTGAGAACCAGCAATGCCCTTCACAGAATCATCAAGGTTGGAAAAGCCCTTGAAGCTCCTCCAGTCCAACCACAAACCTCACACTGACCGTTCCCAACTCCACCAGATCCCTCAGCGCTGGGTCAACCTGACTTTTCGACCCTCCCAGGGATGGGGACTCCCCCCCTGCCCTGGGCAGCCCATTCCAACGCCCAACAGCCCCTTCTGCAAAGAAATCCTTCCTCAGAGCCAGCCTGACCCTGCCCTGGGCAGCTTGAGGCCATTCCCTCGGGGCCTGGCGCTTGTTCCTTGGGTCAAGAGACTCATCCCCCCTCTCTGCACCCTCCTGTCAGGGAGCTGTAGAGGGCGATGAGGTCTCCCCTCAGCCTCCTCTGCTCCAGACTAAACCCCCCCAGTTCCCTCAGCCGCTCCCCAGCAGACCTGTGCTCCAGACCCTGCACGCTCCGTTGCCCTTCTCTGGACATGCTCGCGTCATTCAATGGCCTTTTTGGGGTGAGGGGCCCAAAACCAAACCCAGGAATCCAGGTGCGGCCTCACCAGTGCCGAGCACAGGGCTCAGATCCCTTCCCTGTCCCTGCTGGCCACGCTATTGCTGACACAAGCCAGGATGCCATTGGCCTTCTTGGCCCCCTGGGCACACTGCTGGCTCCTGTTCAGCTGGCTGTCAATCACCCCCCAGGTCCCTCTCTGACTGGCAGCTCTCCAGCCACTCCTCCCCAAGCCTGTAGTGCTGCTGGGGGTTGTAGTGGCCCAAGTGCAGCCCCCTGCATTTGGCCTTACTGAAACTCCTTCAGTTTGCCTCAGCCCATCGCTCCAGCCTGTCCAGATCTTGAAGCTCTCAGCTTCACAAGCTCCCCAGGGCAGGGATGAAGCAGGACACAGATGTTAAGTACAGTGGGAAGAAAATCTGGCCCGTGACCAGTAGCCAGCACCCACCTCGGCTGGCAGGAGGGTGTAGGTGTAGAACTGGCGCAGCTGGGACACCAGTTGGTCATCAGCATAGACCACGTACTCCACAAAGCTGCGTGTCAGCGAGAACCAGTCGGAGCCCCCGTCCACCACGATGCCCTCGGGGATGTGGCGCTCACCCAGCCGCCACATGTGGGAGTCACACTCGTGGAACAAGCGGTCCAGGCCCTGCTTCTTGATAAACCTGGGTATGAGGAGGAGGGCTTAGGTGTGTCATCCAGTTTGTCGGGTGCAGCTGCATCCAGAACATCCCCCCCTTGCCCCAACTGTTTCAATTCGTTTCTGAAATCCCCCCTTTTTCTATTCCTCCAGCTCAGCTCTGCCCCTAGTTGCAATTACCTGGCATTGTCTCGGCCATGAGACTTCAGGAAGTTCTTATCTCGGTATTTGGACAGAAACATCACCAGCTCCTCGTTGGTCCTGAGGTGCAAATTCGAAAGCATTAACGGCCCCTGGGGTAAAGCAGCCCAGTAAACATTCATACTGCAAAAGCCATCAGACGCAAGGAGCCTAAAGCTGCCTTGTGGGTGTTGACTCAAACCCTTGTCCCATCGCTGGGGAGACACAGCCGTGGTCTCTCTGCTGTCTGACGCCTCACAGGCGTGTTCCCCTGCAACACCCAGACCACAGAAAAAAACAGCCTCCGAGGTACTGGCTGGGCTCCTCTGCAGAGCTGGGACCAGCCTAGCCCTGAAGCATCATCACCAGCACGTGGGTGCAATCTCCCAGCCCATCTGCCCTCAGCTCCCTGCTCCTCCCTGCCCTTCCCAAGGCTGCTGCAGCATCACGAAGCCCAAACACCTCTGCCTTCCTTCCCTGCCCTAGCAAGGTCCTCACCTCGTGGGGTAGTCAGTGGCACTCAGGTTGATGAAGAAGTCCCAGGGCCACTCAGCCAGTTCCAGCAGGTCCTTCATGCTACGCAGGTACATCTTCAGGAGACTGGCACCTCCCCAGATGGTTACCATGCGCCAGGGCGTCACGCGGACATTGGGGTAGTGCCGGGCCAGCTCCACCGCCTCGCGATGGAGGTAGTTGGAGCGCTGTCAGGGAACAGGCTCACGCTCAGCAGGGAGCTCGTCTTCCCAGGGCCCAGCCCTTACAGCAGCCTCCACAGGGAGGGGAGCAGCAAGACAAGACTGCTCTGGGCAGGGGGGATAGATCCTGCTTCCCTGGGGTTGCAGAAATACAGGTGGAGGATCACAGCTCCACCAGCAGCAAGGACAAACCCCACCCAGCCACTTCCTCCACTGGCCACCCAGCTCTGCACCCTGTCCCAGTGCACCCTTCCTCCCCTCACACACCTTGTCAACATGGATGTAGAAGAAGTGCTGCTGGTGGTACACAGCCTTGATGAGCCGCTTCAGCTGGCGAATGGCCCTGCCGTGCACAACCAGCATGTAGGCGATGCGCACAGGCTTGCTGGGGGGCATCTGCTGCAGCCGGCTCTCATCCCACTGGATGACAGGGCTGACCTTGCCTGCATGGGGAGGGAGAGGGCTGTCAGCTGCCCCCAGCCTCGGCACCCACCACCCCGAGCTCCTGATAAATCACAGAGACCTGAGGGAGGCAGGGGAGAGCTCAGCCTCGAGCAAACCCCATCAGTGCAGCCCAGACTGGCTGCACCACCAGGGCACGGTGGCACCCACAGCCCCTTGCATTAAATCAACGGGGCTGCATTGGGATGGGGCGGGAGGTATCCTTCTCTGGCCCCAGTTCTGACCTCTGCAGGCATTGCAGGTCGGTATGAACAGCCCAGCTTAAGGAGGCTGGCACAGCTTTGATTGGATTACAGAGGCACCAGTAATCTGGGAATCAGTGACAGATTGAGGCCACTTTTTGCCAGGTGAGACAGTTTGGTGACATAAGGAAGGTGGCCCACGCACCTGGCTGGAATATTCCCAATGCCCAGGGTGACTGGGAGCATCCCAGCAGCACTCACCCGAGAGCTGGCAGTGGCGAGGCACAGACTGGGGCATGAGGCTGCCGGCCCGATGCAGACACACCACGTTGGCGATCTCCTGTTGGCACTGCTTGCTGCTGGCCCGGGCCAGCGCTGAGAGGGCGTCTTTGCCTGTGATTTCACACTTGGGGGTGAAGCTGTTCTCGGTGGGCTGGGGAGCCCCCTCCACGCTGCCTGTGTCGCCCTGCTGGAAGACAGCCAGCTGGGCCTCCCCGTGCAGCTCCGTCAGGTTCCTTCGGCTGGAGGAGTCCGGCGCCGCCGGCAGCCTCCATCCCAGTTTGTGTCTGGCCGTGACGGCTCTCACCACCTTGGACACCAGTGCCCCGGGGCTGTCTGGCCGCCCCCGCCATCGCCCATGCTTTCGGCTGGCGCTGCCCCGGCGCCCGGCAGAGCTGTCCGAGTCCTTGGAGCCGTCGCTGCTCTCAGGCAACCTGGCTTTCTTCTGCCGCTCCTGTTCCAGTTCCAGGTGCATGCAGAAGAGAGGACAGACAGCATTAGCATTAACTCGGGCCTGCTTCCCTCCAGCTCTGCCAACACACTCCCCAGGGCATTCCCCAGCTTGATGCTCCCAGTCCCCACAGAGCACACTGCTGCAACATAACAGGTGCTCTGGGAGCAGCCACTGTGCAGCAAAGGACATTATACCATCCCTCTACCACCTAAAAGCCCAGGCTAAGACCTCACTGCAGCCCCCTGCATGGTCCTATGTCCCCCTCACAGGGACAGCCCCCTGTATACCAGCAAGGGAGACCTCGATTTGCAGACACCAGCCCAGACACACAAAGAAGGTATTGCTCTCTGCCACCGGGCTTGCCACAAGACTAACAGCAGTTGTGTCTGCACCAGTCACCCTCCAGGGTCCTGCACAGGCAGGGGCGTCCCTTGACACTGGAGATCAGCACAGGGGTCATCACCAGCTCTTCCCTGCCATGATCATGCTGCAAGTCCAAGACCAGCACATCTGTCTGTGAGCCAGGGTCCCAGGTGGCCACAGCTGTACTCTCCAGGGCTAAAAGGATTAGAGAGGCACTGAACAAGGTCCTGTCCCCACTCCCTTCCCTAGGATCTGGCTCCCAGCACTGGGCTGGAGCAGTCGCTGCAATCGCCAGCTTTTCTAGCAATCCCTTTAACAAACCCTCCTGCCAAGCCAAGTGGATGTGTAAAGGGAGCAGTTAATTATGCTTTGTTACCTCTGCCAGGCTGGCTGATGAGCAGAAACGAGTCAGCCTTGGGGAGAGGAGAGTTGGGAAGTTTGGATGCCTGCGAGAGCCACGCTCACAGGAAAGTGCTTTCCCAGGAAGTCATGTCCACAGGGCCGTATGCCCCCAGCCCACCAGCAGGCAGGCAGCAAAGCAGCTGCCTGCTCCAGCCAGGCCTTCCAGGGCTATCTCACAGTGCCCTCAAAACCCTGCCTGCCCAGACACTGTGCTGGGCAGTGCAGGAGGCAGCAAAGTGGACCAGGGGCCATTCCTGGGCAGCGGCATCTTCCAAGGATGGGCAGATGCCTCACAAGGACAGCAGAACAGAATTAGCCTCCTGCACAAACTGCACTGTAGGTATAAGCTGCTGGGAAGGTCACGGCCAGGAGAAACCACACTGTGCAAAGGCTGGGAAGCAGCTGGCAAGATCTGCTCACTCTGCAGTCCCTGAACTACCCACATTGCAGTGGTACAGCCTGAAAACTGTGGCTACCCAGGAAGGGGCCAAGCCACCGCTTAACTTCCAAGGGGCCAACATCAGCAAGGATCAGCCGAGCGCCTTCCGCCCAGACAGGCAGCGAACCGTTCATTAGTCACCAGGCAGGACCATCTGTTTCCAGAGTTATAAACTTGTTTTCTCCACCGAGCATCACAGGAGTGGGGACTTGGCAGGTGACAGGCAAGAAGTGAGTCTCCCTGCGGGGACAGGGCTGAGCCCGTGGGAGATGCACCGGCCCCACTCACAGCCTCCGCTCCGCAGGACACCTGACTCCGGGGACAGCCCCTGCACGATGTCACCCTCAGTTACAGTCCTGCTCGTGCCCTGTTCCTGGTTCGCAAGCACGCTCACTGCCGCCTTCTGTAGGGAAGTTGTGAGAAGCATCGCCAGCCTTTCTGGAGCTAACAGTTAACAGACTCAATGGCTTCTAATTACTGAACCACAGCAGAGCCATCCCTCCACCCCAGCCAGGCAGGGAATGACTCTGGCCACGTTGCCCTGCTCTATTTAAGACTTGTGCGCACGACTTTTGGTCAGGTTCTCCGTGCCCCTCCTTCTGACACACTCAGACGGCTCCAGGCACCAGCCAGATGTCACCTCTCCCATCCTGCCTCCCCTGCTGTGACACTCCTGTCCGCCCAGAGTCACAGAGCTGTGGGTCAGGTATCTACCTGCACCCTATCCCCAGCACAGGTCCAGCTGCCCTGGTATGTCCAAGCTCTGCCATTGCAAGGAGCAGAGCTAAGAGCATCTGGTGTCCTGCAGGATTTCCCCTCCAGTCGACTGGCTCTGGTGTCTGCCACACGCTCCTCACATTGCTCATCAGGCAAAAACAGCGCCAAAATGTTCCAAAGTCAGCAGAGAAATCTGGACTCCTGATTGCCAATTGCAGCAGCAGAACCTTAAACCTCACAATTACAGTGGCTGGAGACAGCCCCCTAAAAATGCTCTTTTGGGGAGGGGAAATAAAAATCAAGGAATCTCAGCAAAGCTGGAAAAAAACATGTTTCATAGGAAGCCTCTCTGGCGGCTGCAGCACACGGAGGACACCAACACTGGTCCTAGAGAGGTGCTGCCTCCTTCCTGGGAGGAGGAAGATAGGAGGCGAAGTGGCAGAAGAGACAGGACTGGGTGAAAACACTTTTCCCAAGTGACAGATCGTCTTCACCCACAAGGACACTGTGCAGTTTGCATTTTGCTGGTGCCAGCTCCACTGCAGGCCGCGCACTCCAGGGAGCTCACACACTTGCTCAGGAGCTGTCAGTGTCACCAGGACAGAGGCAGGATCGCCCTGGTCCCTCGGGCTCCCACCTTTGTGCGCAGACAGGCTGCAGCAGGGGTCTGCCAGCAAAGGGCGAGGTACCGATGGGATTTCCTCTCCCGTCCATTGATTCCAGTGAAACAAGAGAATTTGGCTTCCTAGACGTAGGAAGGTCAGTGTTGACCTGGGTGGATGAAGACTGCTCCAGCTGCTGCTGGTCTGCACACCATAAAGCATCTGCTTGGTGAATAAAGGGAGCCTGCAGGACCCTGAAACCGGGCTTGCAAAGAGCCACGATCCAAGCAGCACGGCCTTCTCAGGGAGGGTTGGGCTAGTGGCTCTGATGTGGCCGAAGCCCCTTACAGGGTAGCGACCAGTTGGTGCTGCTGGGGCGAGATTGGTTTACAGCCTGCTCCAGTGAAGGGCAAAGATCTGCCCTCAGCCTCTGATCAGCTCATATCAGGGAACCAGCGGGGATGGGGCCTGCCAAGCAGGGGAAGCTCTTCCCCACCCTGTGAAGGGACAGGAAGGAAACCAGCAGGCTTCAAAGAACCGAGCCACTGGCTGAGATCAGAGCAGCCTTTTAGTGAACTCCTAGGCAGTGCAGGCAGCTGCCAGCCCAGGGCACAGGGCTGCAGCACAGCCTCTGAGTGCCACAGGTGCCCCAGCCGAGGCACTGGTCTGGAGGGGAAGGCGAGCTCACCCAATTCCGGATGCTCCACAGCACTTACAGGGCTCAAGTCTCATTTTTGCTCTATACAGCAAGTCACAGCCCGTTCGTGGTGGGGACGAGCCACATAGAGCGGTGTCCATTAGTGGGAAGGAGCCATTTACTCTGGCAATTAAGAAATCCCAAGGTTCCCCAAATCCTTCCAGGCCTGCAAGGTCAGGCTCTCCTGGGAGGTTCCTCCTGCTTGACCAGAAATGCTCCAAGGGAACAGTGGCTCCTCCAGGTCTGGCCAAAATCAGAAGCTGCAGGAGGGCTCAGAAACCAAGAGCTTTGCCATTTTAGAATAAAAATTAACTGGACTTTTCCCAGCTTGCTAATGGGTTTCGGCTGTCCATAAAGTGCAGGATGGTTCTTGCCTTCTCCGAAGACACTTGTCTGTTCCCAAGCCCTGGAATCAAGGCTGCTGGTGGTGAACCATTACCTCTCCAGGCAAGGGGACCCATGGCCAAACCTGTCAGCTCCCCAGCTCGGTTTTGGGAAGAGACATGGAGAAAGCAGGCGAGGACCGTGGCAGAATGAGCCAACCCAGGATGCTGTGCAGGGTAGGGGCAGAGAAAAGGAGTCAAGCAGTGCAGGATGGTGCAGAGGGAAGGGGGAAGCCAGGACTGGTGAAATGACTTGATCAAGGTCATAGGAAAGGGGCACTTGGGCACTCCCGGCTGCCAAATCAGTCTGCTCTCACGCTCTCAGCACCTCCAGATCACTGGCAATTCTGTGTCCCCTCTCCTTACGGCATTTATTCCCTGGTTCTGTTTTGGTGGTGGGCGTACAGCAGCACACAAGGGTGCTCATGGACATTCCCAGTGGCCCAAGAGGAGGCGTGGGGCTGGGAATTGATCTGCTGAGTGAGCAGTCACCTTAGAGACCTTCCATCCTGCAAGGGGCTGCCCAGATCCCCTTCTCACCTCTTTCCTCTCAGGGAAAACTTTCTAGTTCTGTGAAAAGACCACGGTGTCACCCTCCACACCAGGGAGGCACCCCACAATGGGGAGGAGAACCTCTTGCCCCTCCAGAGATCCCTACCTCATGGCCACTGGGTTTGCTCTGCCACAGTTACCACGCTCACCCTGTGCCTGCCCCTGCAGAGCTCCCAGTTCTCACCACACACTGTTCCTGCCAAACCTGGTTTCACCATCGACCTGGGGTTTGCCAGCAGCCCAGTCTCTACAGGCCCTGGAGCATGAGGGTCCTGCTCAAGGTGAGGGGCTCTGGTGCCACACAGACATTAGCCAAGGCAGCCCATACAGGGACTCTCTCAGCCCTTCTCCAGTGCTCTTGGGAAAACCAGCTTCAGCCACTGGTCCACCCAGATGCAGGGGGCCTGGACGTGGTCCAGGCAGCCCACAACTAATAAATTCAAATAAACAACCCAGAGGTCATGAGCTTTGTTTAAAGGTGGCAGCAACGTGTTCCAGAGGCCTGGGTCCTCCTCAACACCTGCTCTGTGTCTGACCTTGGGCAAACACCTTCGCCAGCCCACACCTCAGTTTCCCCACACGTAAAAGAGAGGTGACACCTTCTGCCTTAGCAGAGTGTTCTGGTAGAAAGACACCCAACGGCTGAAAAAGGTCCTTGTACCCTCACACTCCACAGGGATATCCCTGACTGGACCAGCTAAACAGGAGCTGCCACAAACTTCCTGAGCTGCTGCGTGTGCTCTCCCCAGCTCTCCAAATTATCATTATGTTTTTATGTTTTCTGGTTTGGGTGTTGCCGACCCCTGCTTCCCACAATGTCTCCTAAACCACAGAAAACACAAGACCCCCGCCATGCCTCCCACCCTCCCCATCCCATGCCAGACCCCAACCGACAGCCCCTGGGCCACAAAGTCCCCTTCTCAGGTGCTCCGGCCCCACACTGCCACAGCCAGAGCCCCCTCACAGGTGACAGCCCGCTACCACCCCACAGCCACTGCCCCCCAGCAGCCTGGGGCCTGCGGGACCCCCGCCCATCCCAGGGACCCAGTCCTGGGACACGGCCTCGCCAGCCCCACAGAGACACCGGGG
>NW_020799123.1:6709465-6718310 GCF_003259725.1 Athene cunicularia | reverse complement strand
TAGCTGGGAGGGGTCTGAGGGGAGGGGGTTTAGCTGGGAGGGGTCTGAGGGGAGGGGGTTTAGCTGGGAGGGGTCTGAGGGGAGGGGGTTTAGCTGGGAGGGGTCTGAGGGGAGGGGGTTTAGCTGGGAGGGGTCTGAGGGGAGGGGGTTTAGCTGGGAGGGGTCTGAGGGGAGGGGGTTTAGCTGGGAGGGGTCTGAGGGGAGGGGGTTTAGCTGGGAGGGGTCTGAGGGGAGGGGGTTTAGCTGGGAGGGGTCTGAGGGGAGGGGGTTTAGCTGGGAGGGGTCTGAGGGGAGGGGGTTTAGCTGGGAGGGGTCTGAGGGGAGGGGGTTTAGCTGGGAGGGGTCTGAGGGGAGGGGGTTTAGCTGGGAGGGGTCTGAGGGGAGGGGGTTTAGCTGGGAGGGGTCTGAGGGGAAGGGGTTTAGCTGGGAGGGGTCTGAGGAGAAGGGGTTTAGCTGGGAGGGGCTCCCCGGGCCCCTCTTAGCAATTTGGTCAATGGCCCTGCAGGTTCCTCCTCGCTCTGACCTGTGCGTAAGCGAAGCTCAAGCCAGAAAACGCATGGTCTGTCATTAAAAAAGACAAAAACCCTCATCATCCCGCCTCTGCTGGAAGAAGTTTGCTCTTCCCTGGCGTCACACCCCTGCTCCAGCTCCCCTGGGGTCAGGGACAAGAGACAAATCCCAGTCCCATGATGTTTAGAGGCTGGTTTTGAAGATAATTCAGAGGCGCTCCCCCAGCCTCTCGCTGCCCCACTTGCCAGGCAGCAAGAGCCGTTTGGGGGGCAGTGCCGCGGCCCTGGGGTACACGAGCCGTGCTCGCCCGTGCCGGCCTCTCTGCCGGGGTGCCTGCCCCGGTGCACATCCCTGGGGAGGGGAGAGCGGGGTGCCCCCCAAAAAAAGAACATGTGCTTTTTGATGGAGAAGAGGGAAAGATGGAGGGGCTCCCCAAATCCTGTACAAATCCAGGAGCAGGAAGCTGATTTCTGGTGGAGAGGGGTAAAGCGCGGCCGACCCCAGGTAACCCACCTCCCCTGCGTTAGACCTCACACTCAGTGTCACACACAAGTTCCTACCAGATCACCACCAAACCCGTTTATTAGAGGAGTTACTTAAACTCAGTCATCACAGAGCTGCGCTAGGAACACCCCAGGCATCAACAAGCATGTCTGAGCCCCAACACGGGCTCTTCCACCCGCACAGCCCTCTACTCTGCCCAGCCCTGGCTTCAGCCTTGTGGCTTAAACCAGCCCAGAGCCAAACGAAGGCCAAGAAGCAGAATAAATACACGCGAGGAGCAGAATAAAAATGCCCAAGGAACAGAATAAAGATGCTCAAGGAACAGAATAATGACGCCCAAGGAGCAGAATAAAGACGCTCAAGGAGCAGAATAAAGATGCCCAAGGAACAGAATAAAGACGCCCAAGAAGAAGAATAGAGATGCTCAAGGAACAGAATAAAGATGCTCAAGGAGGAGAATAAAGACACCCAAGGAGCAGGATAAAAACACCCAAGGAGCAGAATAAAGATGCCCACCTCCTGCTTCTGAGCCAGGGCTTCCCCAGGAGCAGGCTGCACCCGGCTGCCCCAACGCCAGCCTGCCTCACTGGGGATTCGCAGCCCTGCGGCTCTGCCTCGCTCGCCCTCCTGCTGCGGGGGGGCAGAAAAGCAGGGCTGGCAGCAGCACCCCAGCTGCTCAGGAAGGGCTCTGTGCACGGCTGCCTTCATGGCCTCCTCTTCCTTACAATCGTGCTGCGGCAGGAGTAGAAGAAAAGCTTTTCTGCTTGGATTGTCCTATCTGCTCACATCTCCTTATGTGTTAATTGCAGGTTGCAGGCTACAGTAACTCATTAATGAGCCAGGCAGCGGGGGCTCCCCTAGCTCTGCCCTGCTGGGGTCTTTGTCCCAAGCTTCACACAGGCTCCCTGTTTGCCCAGGAACCACTCTTCTCCCCAGCAAGGCTCGATTGGTGCTTCTGACCCTCTGCCTTTCCTCCCTGGCCAGGAGAAGGCTTTTCTCTGCCACTGAGTGCCCTGGAGTATTAGCAAATTTTGGTATGGAGTATATATATATTCCAGCAATAAGTATTCCAGAAGTCATCCCCTTTGAGTTATAAAATGTGGGAGTGGTGGAGAGAAGGTGGTGAAGGGGACAGGGCTATGTGGGACAAGGTGGCCTGCAGGGAGCATCCCTACCTGGCAGTACCCAACTCCCTCATCCACAAGTTTCTCAGCTGGGTGCACACAATCCCACTAGCTTAGCTCTAAAAATGAATCTCCAATATACCCCTGTCCTGCTGAGGGTCACATCCATCCCCTCCTGCTGTCCCTCCTTGCCCAGGCTCTGCCTCGCAGCTCCCCAAAAGAAGCACCCAAGGGCGGGGATCTGCCTGGAGGAGGTGGTAGAGAAGCAGCTCTTGGTGCTTCCAAGTGAAAAATCACTGTTCTCTTTCAGGAAGGCTTGTGCAACAGGATAGGCCATCTCTACTTTCAGCTGACTCCTGCAGCCAGAGCTCAGAAATCATGATTTTGGGGCAGAGCTGGTTGCACAGTGTAAATCAGCATCCCTGGCCCTGAAACCAGCCTGGCTGCACGGAACTACAGTGCCCATATTCCCACAGCAAGGGAAAACTCACCTATCTGGGCAAAGCCACTTGCGTGGGACCGTGTGTGTAGAAGAGCTCAGATTTTCCGCTCCCAGCCCTCTTTCCATCAGGAGTCAGCCCTTCCAATGCAGAAAGCACAAGTTTCCCCTGCCAGGTGCTATTTCCCTCTTCCAGGCAGCTGCCCTGAAACTCCACTAACACTGGAGAAAAGATAAATTTCTTACACCCTTAAAGTTACCTGAAAATCTTGGAAGTCTTCAGCTATTAAAACTTCGGTGCTCAAAACAGCTCTTGCAGAGGGTGTTGCCAAACACCCCATCTTTGCACACCCCAAGGATCCCGCACCCTCTGCTCCCCCACGCACCCCCATCACACAGCCGGTGGCTATTTCTGCCTTAGCACTGCGGCAAGGGCTTTAAGTAAGCCATTTAGTTCTTTTTTTAAACCATGAAAACAACCTCCAGATATGAAATAATGGGACTCGGTTACCTAAAAAAATATCCAATTGATTCCTCCTCCCGACTCCTTCAGAGAAGAGGTGTTATTATCTCCAGCAATAAATGGGGAAGCAGGAAGAGCAATACGTGATTTTATTTCCCCAGTTCCACATGAAATTTGTGGCAGAAGTTTGTCAGGGTGAGTGTGGAGGGATTTGCTTTCCCCTTTTTCCCAGCAATGGCTGGAATCTGGCCAGATCCTCGTTTTCATTACAAATTATACCGATGCTTGTCTGTGCCGTTGGTGTTTGCTCCCTCCTCGGAAGCCCAGCCTTGTGCAGGGTGGGAAGGAGGGATCCCACCTTCTCACCGACCACAGGAGGAATTTTGCTTATATAGGAAAAACCTATAGGAATAACCGCAACTGTCGTACCACTGATGTTTACTTCCAGCTGCCTTTGGTTTTGACAGAGCAAGGATGCTCTACATGGTTTCTTAAATAAAATAATCACAAAAATACTGAAACAAAGTTTTGCGGCGGTTAACAGAGTTAATGAATTGTCTCCAAATGAAGCCTTGAAATGCACTTGACTCAGCCTCACAAATAGATGCCCACCCCTGTGTTTTTCAGGGCAGTGGATTGTCACGATGGATGAGTTGCCTGGCCCTGGGCAGGAGCAGGGTGGGCATGCATGGAGGGCAGCGGCATGCAGCGGGCAACAGCGTGCCCAAAGCATAGCCCCGTGGGACGTCCTGCAGCAGCCGGCAGTGGGGCTCAGGGTTTGTGTGGGAGCAGCAGAGTCCTTGCCCTTAAAGATCTGGGTTCCCATGCTGCTGGAGTCTGCCTGGGTAGCAGCGAGGGGCTGGACCCACTTTTGGGGTGACACTGCAATAAACCCTTCAGTGAGGTGGAAAACTGCCCTACAAATACAAATACTGTGCTAGATGCTATCAGATTCTCAGCTGCTGTCACTGATAAAGGAGCGATACTTTACACAGAAGAACATATTTAATGGGTGCCAGAAAATAAATTATCAGCAAAGCAGAGAAGACAAGGGTCACAGTTACAGCCCATCCTTGTGCTCACAGCCCAGCGGTCATTCGGGGTGGTGATGAAGAGAGAGCAGGAGCAAACTTCCCTGGGGCTGTGAGACCAGGGAGTGGGTCAGGGGAGACACTTCCCAGCTGCCACGGAAGAGGGATGGGAGCACTTCTGCTGTCTCCTTCACACCAAGACCCTAATGCACTGCACCCTCCACCTGAGCCCCCCAATATTTGGATATAACATTTCTTGCTGTCCTGCTTCCCAGGAGCTGCCAGCTCTTCCTGATGTTGGCATGAAATAAAGTCAGTCTGAGGTGACCAGAGGGTTTGGGAGCTTCAGCCTGCGTGAATAATGCAGACAAAGAGGCAAGCAGGGCGGGTGCTGGGTGAAGGGAGCCAGGCAGCCCACCCACAACCCCCAGCCCACCCTCACCTCCCATTGCTGGGCTCTCCCACACCCTGCCTGGCTGGTCTCTGGCCTGGGCTACCCCGAAGGGGCAGTTTTTATTCGCAGCACCATTTCTCTGTGTGTGAGGTCTCCAAATGCAGAGGGATGATTTCATCCTCATCCCATTCTGTGCCTCCCGTTCAACCTTATTCTCTTTGAGGTTGCTCCAAGGAAATGTCTGAGCCCAGGAGAGCAGCAGCTCTGCTGTCAGGCCAGCTCCTGCCTGAGCGGAGAGCCAGCCCGTGTCCCGCTGGCACTGCTGGCAGCAGGAGCAGCTGGCAGGGCTGGGTGCCGGCTCACTCCCTCCGCGCTGGAGCTGACGGCACATTGACATAGATCTCCTGCTGCTCCAACAGAGAATTCTGTGTGCTGGCATATGTAGTCTCTTTTTCCTTTTCCAAACACTAGGAAAGGAGGGGGATAAACAAAAAACACCCTTCACAGGGCTGCTCCAGGGCAACACCATCTGCTGGAACCTCTCTCAGCTGCTGTAAGCACCCAGGAGCAGCTGTGGGGACTGGAGAGGGCACCCACATTATCCAGGGTCATTCGCACCCCAGCTCAGCATGTCCTTTTGCAGCTCCCCCCTACCCACCCAACCCCTCCCGCTGCCCACACCATCACCCACCTTGAGCTCGGTGCTGCTCTGTGTTCTCCTACCTGATTGCTCTGCTTGACCTCCATGTATTCGGTCGTGGTGTTTGTCAAGCAGCGGACAGCCTCGGTATTGCTGTACAACTGGCTCTCGGCTGTGCCCGAGACATGCTTAATCTCTGCGTAGTTCAAGGCATCCCTTTCCTGACACGTGAAGGAGAGGGATGAGCTCTTAACCTTCTGCTGCTCCCCCGCCTGCAGCCCGCAGGAGTGGGAACATCTCCCGTCCTGCTGCCCTTCCCCATGCGAGCTGAGACAGCTGCAGGAGCACTAGGGGAAAATTTAACCTGCAGCAAGGGCTGGCTCAACATTTTCCAAGGGAAATCTGGTTAGTGACACCAAGCCCCTCCTCAAAAGCCAGCAGAAAACATTAGAAAATACTTTCCAAGCAGTGATCAAATATCAGCTGCCCTGCAGCCTCCTCTGGCATGCTTTGCTACAGGTTCTCAAGGCTGTTTCACCCAGAGAAGCAGCTCCCATGTTTGGAGGGGCCTGGAGAGAAACCTCTCAGTTCAATTTTAAATACCCTTCCCAGGAATACTCCGCAATAGCCACATAAAATCCCTGGTTGGATCCTTCTGTTGGCAAACAGAACTTGAAGGATCCCTCCCAGCCTAAAGAGCCATGAACCTGGAGGAAAGCAAACGGCTCTGGCAGCTCATTTGCTCAGCTCAGGGTTTGAGGTTTCCCCTCTCGAGGCGAGCTCAGAGCACACCACCCCAAGACCTCGTGTGATTTGCCTTACTGTATGCGATGTGCTGTGGATCCTGTCCATCTCTACAGCTGCTCTGGAGAGAGCTGGATGAAGCACAGATGTGGTTAGACACGAGTGAAACCAGGGGGAAAGACATGTATTAAAAAACTCAGCTGCCACTGCAAATCTCACCATACAGCAGGAAGGGAACCTGCTGCCCCATCAGCCATCTAAACTGGAGAAGTTCTTCAAATAAAACCAGACTCCACCTGCCACCTGGTGACATCCCCTCCCGTCCCTCCCCATCTTTCACACTGGCCTCAAACTTTGCATCAAGCCTAGTGCAAGCCTGGCCTACACAACTGAGCATGTCTGGAGAAGCTGACGGTGCCCAAACTCAAGCAGGTGCCGTGCCAGGCAGCACCCATCCCGAGCTGCCATTCCCTGCTCCCATGGGGATGAGACCTGTGGGAAGTCCCATTGGTGCCTCGGGGGAAGGAGACCTTCGTGGAGGTCTCAGTGATGGACCCAGGGATTGGATGGATCAGGGGGGGAATGGGCGAGAAAAAACAAATATGGAGGAAAAAACAAATATGGCAGAAGACAGTCTCTGGTGCACAAACAACGTGTGTGTGGTGCTGACAGCTTTGCTTACCCTTCTTCCTCTTCCTGGACAGTATTACCAAAACAACAGCAGCAACTACAAGCAAAAGAAGAACTACCGCGATGCCTGGTGTGAGGATGTGCTCCACCGTGTTCAAGCTGCAAGAAAAAAAAGAGTTTCTGTTCTCACGCTTCTTTTTGGAAGCAGACACAGGAGGAATCAGCACAGAGCAGGCAAGCGGGAGCAGCTGTGGGTGATGGGGGTTGCTTGGGGAGGAAGGGAAGCAGGCGTGGGGGTGGTCAGGCTGCACGCTGGGCACGGAGTGAACTGAGAACTGCAGACTCAAATGGACACTCGGTCTGAGAGCTGTTGCGTCATCGCTGTTTTAAGGATCAGTTCCTGCACCTAATTTTGCACTGGTTTAGCTCCACTATTTGTTGACCTGGTTGTAAAGGGCAACCAGGCAAGGTGGGTGTGCCAGCGAGCCCTTGGGCATGCTGTCGGGGGCCTCAACTTTGCCCACTTCCTGCATCTCCTCCAAGAGATAAGGAAGGAAGCTCTGCCACTCCAGTCTCATGCTCTGTCAGCTGTGTCTGCCGGGCTGTGTGTCACTACAAAGCAGAACAGGACCCGGCTCAGCACTTGGTTTCCCACAAGCAAACGGTCCCTCTGGGTTTTGGGGAAGGAAACAGACTTATTGCTGCAGCCAGAAACCACTTCTCACATGGTGGTAACCTGCACCTTGCTTAAGCTGCAAAACAGACAAGGGGACAAGCAGGGCTTTGCCAGAGCCAAGAGACATGGGGCACTGCGATTATTTTCCATGCAGAGTGACTGGCTGAGAGGACAAAGCGCTGGTCCTTAAAGGCAAAAGCAAGAGGTCTGAATCTGTAAGGGAGGCGTGAAGAGCCCAGAGGGTTCCAGGGCTCCAGCTGCACCAAAGAGACCTCATGGAGGGAGGTGGCTGCTGTGGGCAGGAGCTGGTACTCACCCAGGAGGGCTGGAGTCTCCATGGTGCAAGTGATTTGATCCTGGTACCACAACTTTCCCCGGGGGAGTTGTCTGTGTGGGGACTGGTAAGGAGCTAGTGGGTAGGGTGTAGGGTGATGGCGGGGAGATGGAAGGAGGAGCTGTAATGGAGGAGAGTCTTGGTCAGTCTCCCTACCTCCGTGGGGGAAAATCCTGTGGGGTTTGCAGTGAGCCAGAAGTGAGCCACTTACTGTCACACCAGGAGAAGCTGGGTCCCCTCTGCCACATCCAGAGCACACTCCTCAAGGTGGGAGGGTTGTAATCCCCCACCCCTGCCCAGGAGGCTTTTTGTGGTCCCAGTCCCCCCCCAAACACGCACACACAGAGACCAGGGTTCACTCTGCACCCTGCACCCAGCCCGGTACTAACACAACAGCCCCATACAAGTGTCCCACCATGGGGGCTGGTCCCTGATGAGGGGACAGGGAAGGACATTCCCTGAGCCAAGGGCCTGGTACCCACAGGCACTGGCTGCCCCACGGCGAGACATGGGGCAGCAAAGGGGGGTGGGGAACTCCCTGGAGTTATAAAATAATGCAAGGAAAGCACAGACAGGGCTGGCAGGGTCTGATAAGAGAGGAAAATGGGGCACAGAGAGCAGGGTGCTGCACCCCAGTAATGGGGGTGAGTGACCCTGGGATGCTGAGAAGGGACTGTGGTGAGAACTGGGCACGGGGAACGCGTGAACGTGGCACCCGCCACGGCGGCAGCCAGCTGAGCCCTGGTCACACTCCCTGGGGGCTGCCCCACGCAGCATGAGCACCCATCTCCCCCAGACTGCAGCCCCCGCTCCCAGCACTTGAAGGGGACACACCAATGCTGAACGTGGGGAACCCACAAGTACTGACCTGCGTCCACGATCACCTTCACAACGTGACTTTCATCAGCCTGGAATGTGCCCGTTCGAACCCCACAGATGTACATGCCCGCATCCCCCTCGGTCAGGCGCTCCATGGTCACCGTGAACACCCGCCGTGTGCGACTGTCCCGGATGGAGAATCGGTCCTGCTGCACCACGGGCTGCTCACTCGAGGTGATGATGATGTCGTCAGAACAGGTGAAAATTGCTCCCGGATAGCACCAGAATTTCGGCTTCATCTCCTGACCAGCCCGGTAGGCGCAGCTCACCGAGACGGACCCCCCCACGTATCCCCGCACGATTGCGGGACGCATCACTGCCCAGCAGCCTGCGGAGACACACGGAGCCGCGGTTGTGCTGCTGCCGCCGCCGCGCCCGCCCCGCCCGTCGGCGCTTAGATCCCACCGGAGCCGCTCCGGGGCTCGGGGGCTCCGGCCCGGCCCCTTACCTGGCAGCAGCACCCCGGCGAGCAGCGCC
>NW_020799123.1:6700034-6709415 GCF_003259725.1 Athene cunicularia | reverse complement strand
GCCGGCGGCGGCCGTGGGGGCCCGGCAGAGGCTCAGCCCCGCAGGCTGGCCCACAGCACGGCCCCGCTCATGGCGAGCAGCGCCAGCACCTGCAGCCCGGCCAGCACCGGGAAGTAACGGAAGGAGCCGGGCGTTCCCCGGGGAGCGTCCGTGCCCGCGGCGGTCGGCGGGGGGATGCTCGGAGGGAGGGTGAGGGCCGGGATGAGCTTTGGGTCTGCAAACACGAAGAGAGGACAGATGCAGCGGGTGCCCCCCGGGCACTGAGCCGCCCTTGTCCCTCTCCATCCTCCGACCCTCCGGGCACCGCCTCCTCCCCCAGCGCGGCCCCGACCTGGGCACTGGTGCTGTGCTGGGGGGGGGCCGACAAGTGCAGGGACTGACCTGGGTCCACGATCACCTTCACAACGTGACCCTCATCAATATTGAATGTGCCCGTTCGCACCCCACAGACATAGGTGCCCGCGTCCCCCTCGGTCAGGCTCTCCATGGTCACCGTGAACACCCGCCGTGTGCGATTGTCCTGGATGGAGAAGCGGTGCACCCGCACCATGGGGTGCTCACTCGAGGTGATGATGATGTCATCAGAACAGGTGAAAATTCTTCCCGGATAGCACCAGAATTTTGGCTGCATCTCCTGGCCAGCCTCGTACCTACAGTTCACCAAGAGGGACCCCCCCACATATCCCCGCATGGTGTGGGGGCCCGTCACCGCCAAGCAGCCTGTAGAGACACACGGAGATATGGGAGTGCTGCCTCCACCCTCACACCTCCTGCCCCATGGGGCTGGTCCAGTGGTGGGCTTGCGTCCTACCTGGCAGCAGCACCCCAGCAAGCAGCAGCAGGAGCCCCATGGGCAGGCTGGTTTGGGCTGCGTGGCCAGGCAGTCCTCCTGCCCCTTGTGCTCCTTGTGTCTCTGGGGCTTTGCTTCCTCTTCTGCCTGGGCTATCAAATTTCTTGCTGCTGGAGGTTTAGCAAGACCATGGGGTGTCTTGTTTCCTGTGGTCGCAGCCAATTTCCTGCCTCCCCTGTCACTGAGGGCACTGTGATGCACTGAGCCCTGATGCCCTGCTCCTGCCTCTGCCTCATGGTCTCCCCTTTCTGCCCCTGGCACAGCCCCCCCAGCAGGGTACAGTCTGGCCTTTCCCTGCCTCGCTGCCACACTCTGGCCAAGCAGGGCACCCAGTGGGGGATCTGCCTCTTGAAGGGTGGCTCAGCCCTGCACAGGGACCCCCTAAGCCCCAAACGTGCCCCCAGACTGGGGCAGTGCTCCTGCATGGGCACCCTGTTCGCCCTGGGGGAAATGCAGAGAGGGAGCCCCAGCCTCCTGTCCCTGTGCAGCTGGATGTGAGCACCCATCCCTGCTGCCCTGGCCACCACATCCCTGCTGGGCTGTCCCCAGCACAGCCCAGGGCCCTCCAGGTTTCCACCCCTATCCCCATTCCTTGTCCCTTAGGAGGAACCAGTCCCTCCCAGTGTCCTCCCTCCCACCCATCAGCAACTTGCCAAGCCTGCACTGGGCTGGGCAAACACTTGGGATGAAGCTCCCAAGGGTGAGGGAGGGTTTGAGGACAGGCAGGACAAACACATCTCATGAACAGGGACCAGACCCATGCTGGTGTCTCAGGGTCTTTATCCTACAGCCACGGGCTGGTCCTGGCTCAGACCAAAGCCTCACATGTGGACCCACTGCTGATGCCATTGCGATGGCAAGGAGACAGCTTTATTGTCAACGAGTTTAGTGGTGCTCAGGGTGTTCCTCCGTGGAGACACAGCTGAGCTGGCCCTGGAGCTGACTTGGCCCTGGCCCTGAACCCTGGCCCCCAACGGTGACTCTCTGCAGGCAAAGGGTGTCTGCTTTGAGCAACACCCGGGCCGGGTGCTGGGCTGCCGGGGGTCCCTGTGCAGTTGCTCCCAGATCCCTTCTCCTCCAGGGAACAACCTGGGAGCCGTGCAATTCCCCGTGACTCTGCCTTAGAGCTGCCACCTCCATCCCTTCTACACGTGGTGGCTCTGAGTCAGGGCTTGTCCCCACCTGACGGTGCCAGGACATGTCCCTGGATGGGGCACTCCAGGGATGGAAGGTCTCACCCACTTCCCTGGCCCCCCCTTCTTGGAGCTTCCCCACTCCTGTATGTTCACCCAGGAGATGGCACTTCAACTCCACCAGACAACGAACAAGGAGCTGGGACCCCAGGGGGTGGGAGCACAGCCCTGACCCCTGCACTCCTGGTGGGGTCCTGGCAGGAGCAGGCAGGCAATGGAGCAGCAGGGGGAGAGCAAGGTGTGGGACCCATGGTCGGGGTTCCCAGCCCTCTCCCTCCTGCACAGCCAAAATACTGCGTCTGCAGTGGAGGTTTTGCCATGTGGGGCTGGAGTGGGCTGTGATATCCTGGTTCACGCCCGTGTCTGGCACCTTGGGCATTTTGCTTCACAGCAGCTGTGGAATGTGGGATATGGTATAGCCTGGGAGGGGAGGGAGGTGGCCCTGCCGCTCTCTGTGACATGGCTGCTGGTGGCAGCCATCCCGTGGGGGACAAGCACACGTAAAGAGCAGGGTTCTGGCAGGATTTCAGCAGTGTGCAGGTGCTCACTTTTTAGAGATGCAGAACCTGTAAAAGTGTAGGAAAAGTATAGGAGCAATGAGAAAAGGAGCCCACAGTGCAGCTGAGTGCGATGTGAGCTTTGCTCTCGGGCTGAGGGTGGAAAGTTGCTGCAGTGGGGGAAAGAGTTGTGGAAGGACACTGTTCCCTGGCTCTCACTCAGCTGGACACAGGTGTTTAGTTGCACCACGCGGGGCTGGCAGGGCTGAGGGCTCCTGTCCCCGGGCTGGGGCTCAGCTGATCCATGGTGCAGTGGCCCGCTGTGACCTCATGATCCCACAGCCATGCCACAGCATGTCCCCCCATGGCCCCACACATCAGCCACCAGAGTCCCAGGCAGTGCCAACAGCTGAAGAAGGGAGCAAATGGACAGACAGACGGACAGACACCTGCAGGATACCCAGGCTTTATTGCAAAATTTTCTTCAGTTGTCAGCTCCAGCTCAGCAGATGCCGGCTCTCTGCACCCCCAAACTGCCCCTCTCCAGCGTAGGGGCTGCCAGGAGGGGTCAAGGTTTCACAGGAGGAGAAGCACCTAGAGCAGAGCAGCTCCTGGCACAGGGCAGCTGTGATGGGGGGCACAGTGCTGGCAGGGTGGGGGGCAAGGGGCAGGAGGATGCTCCTGCGGCTCTGAGGTGGTTGGGGCAGGTGGGCAGCCCAGTGCCCTGATGCTGCTGGTCATCTCAAAGAGCTGCAGGTTTTCCCGGTCACGGCTCCTGCACCGGGTCCTCACCCAGGCAGCCCCACACACCAGGGCCAGCGCCACGGATGCCTTCACGGTGAGGAAGAGCAGGAGGTGAGTGATGCTGAGTGGGCACCTGGATAGGAGAAAGGAGATGATGCTAGAGCTTGAGTAAGGTCTGGGTAATTAGCATGGGAACTGGGGCTCTTGCATGTCTGCCAGCCACCCTGCTTGCCCCTGGGATGCCCCTTGGGGCTGCTGTGATGGGGGGAACCCAGGGATGGGGGTGGCATGCAAGGGAAAATGTGTCTTAGGGTGGGGAGTGCTGCTGGGGGCTTGCCCAGACCCCGAGCCCTGACTCACAGCACTGGAGGGTCCTCAGAGCCCATGGGGCCCAGGAAGTTGGGGACCAATGGGTTCACATTGCTGCCCTCGGATGTGGTTGAAATAGCTATGAAAAAAACACAGAGTCAGAGCAAAGTCGAGACCCCCCTGCACCCCATCCTGCTCCCTGCACAAGGATCTCTGCCCCAAGAGTTCAGCCACAGAGATGCAAGAGGTGGAACTGAGGGTGTCCAGGAAATGCACTGGGCACTGGGGTGGATGAGGAGGGAAAAAAAGGGGGATTTTACTGGGAGGGACAGCTCCGTACAGCCTCCTCTGTCCCTCATCCAGATTTGCACCAGGGCAGCCTCCAGCGGGTCTCTGTGCCCACAAGTAGCTTGTTCCCACTTTGAGAAGCCCTGTGCTCCCCTGGCTGGGGAGGCCCTGTCCCCAGCACTGTGACAGGCTCCATCACACACCCCTGCTTTGCTCCCAGCCCGGCTTTACCTGCGGACACCATCACCTCGATATTGTGCCACAGGTTGAACCACAGTGTCCTACTCAACCCGCAGGAGTACCAGCCTGCATCACTCGGCGTGACACCACTCAGCATCACCGTGAATGAGCGTGCCATGTGGTTGTCCCTGATGGACACACCATCCTGTGTCACCGTCACCTCTGAGCCGTTGGTTTGGGCGATGTAGGTGAAGCAAAACCAGAGGAAGCTCGGGCGGCACCAGTACTTGGAGTAGAGCTCGTAGCCTGGCTTGTAGCTGCAGGACACTGCCAGCGAGCTGCCCTGCTTGGCCACCACGTGTGTGGGGCCCGTCACTGCCCAGCCACCTGCAGGGGACAAGGAGAGGTGCTGCAAGCATGTACCAGCATTGCCTCGGGGACCTGAGGACACCAGACCTGAGCCCAGGATGATGGGGGCCACCCTGTCCCAAGGGAGGCTGAGTCCGTGCACTCAGCAGTGTGGAGATGAGATGTCCCCAGTCATTATAAAAAGAGCCCTTGTCAAGCATGCATGTTATTAAACGAGCAAAAAGCCTTATTAGCAGGGTTCAGATGACAGCAATACAAGTATATCTCAGAGATCACCCCCTGTAGCCACCCACTGGCCACAAGAAAAGGACAATATTAGCTGGGATCTTGCCGTGACAGCACTGGGCTTCCTGGGCCAGCTGGGTCCCAGACTGTCCACAGCTCTGCCAGAGCCCTTGAGGTGGGAACCACCTGCCCTGTGCTCTTGTGTCTCACCTGAGAAAAGGGTCCAAACCAGGAAAATCCTCATTTTCCAGCTTCTCACTCCCGACATGGATTTTTCCCTGTGGTTATTCATGAAGCACCCTGCGGGATGGAGCCAGGATCACATGCACTCAGGTCCCAGGAGTTTTCCAAGCCTCCTTCTCCTGTTGCTTCCTTGGGCAGTGTTTACCCACAGACCCTGGAGGTCTTTTTTAAAGGCGATTTCTTCCTTCCCTTTGACAGGGACCATGACTCACCCTGGGGGTGTCTCATGAGAGAGACTCTCTGCTTTTGTTCTGAAACAGTCACTGGTGCCAAAAGGTCAACATGCAGCAGGTTCCTCCTTCATGATGCCCTTCCCAGAAATGAATGCAGCCCCTTCCCTGTGCACAGAGACCGAAGGGCTTCAGGGGGCTTTGCAGGAGGAGCTGGGCCAGAGCAAGGGTCCAGGGACCGGGGTGGAGTGAATGTAAGTCAGTCCCTGCAGATGGGCCTGGTGGGACCATTGGGATACTCTCCTAGTCATGATGGACTGGGGTGATGGACTGGGGTGATGGACTGGGATGGCGGGCTGGGCTGGTGGGCTGGGATGATGTATAGCCATCCCCGCTGCACTGCTGCTCCCTGGCTCCCAAACCAGCTGCCAGTGGGATCTGGGCTGATTTTGCTTGTTTTCTCAAGCAGAAGTGTCTCATTTCCCCCCAGATATGCCTTTTTTGGCACAGCCGTGGGTTTTGAGTGACAACACTGTTTTTCTCCTGAAATTAAATGTTTCTGCTGAAAGTTTCAGAACCCCCAACATAAAAAACAAAACCGCTTCCCTGGCAGCTGCCTTGCTGATGGCTTTTTTCCTTGATGCCCCTTAGAAAGAGCAGAAAGCACAAATCCCCAACCTTGCCAGAGGCTGAGGCTGCTCCTTCCCCCCATCCCATCCCCTCCCTGTCCCCCACCATGGCAAGAGGAAGTTCTTCTTTCTGATCATCAAATAACCTTCTTCATTCCCAGTGAACTGTGTGAGCCAAGTTGCTGCAAACAGCAGTGAGATCTAAATTCAAGAAGTGGCTGGAGATTACAAATGTGCTCTCTGTTGATAAGGTTTCTTGGAAAGCTGGACAGCCAGGGCTCCAGTCACCTCCTCAGCCGCTCTCCTCTTCCTTGCTTGGAGTGTTGGCTCCGATTCCCCCTCCTAACTCAGCCCTGTCAGTACCAGGGTGCCACAGGGACCCTCAAAGAGGACAGCAGCAGCAGAGCAGCTCTGTGGGTGCATCAGATTGTCCCCTCTCCCCTCCAGACAGAGCTCCCACAGAAGAATTTATCAGTTTATCTGAAGCTAAAGCAATCTGCTTGCTGACAAGCTGGGAAAATATCTGGCTCCTCAGGCTGTGCAGGAGTCAGGGATGTGGTTTCTTGCCAACCGAGAGGCGTGGGTCAATCTGCCAAAGCAGTGCAGTGCCAGGGGGCTCTCAGGGTCCCACCCAGGACTCTGTGCACCCCACTTGGCAGGAGTGTGTAGGAGGGGAGAAGTCTTCACCCTGAATGGCTGCTGCAAAGAGGTGCTGGAGCACATGAGCTGACCAGAGCTTCCAACACCAAAATGGGGAAAAACTAACACAGGAACTTCATAATCTTTGATCTTTGCAGAGACCACCTTGAAATCGTGGGGGTGCTGGAGGCTGCATGTTCTGGTGCTCCCTCTTGGCCAGGCTAAGGATTGATGTGGGATGGGTGCAGCCTCCTGGGTGCTCGGAGGGCATCAGCTCACCCTCTGGGCTGCATTTTGTCTGAGAGGGACATGTCAGGCCCTGCCAGCTCTCAGAAGCGTGAGTGTCTGGTCCCGGCCCTGGGCTCTGCTGGGGTCTACAGCACTGAGCTGGTCTGGGGGGAAGTGGGAGATGAGGGAGCAGGAGTGATCTGGACGTCACCAGGAGCTGCCGTACAGCACCGAGGGCTGTGGCTGGGTAGCTGGGGTTGGCTCTGCCAATGGTGCTTGCTGGGACAGAGTGGTTAGGGTGATGTGGGGCTTCCTCCTCTTCCTCCTTCTCCTCCTCCTATGGCTTTTTTATACCAGGTATGATCATGCTGGGGCTCAGGGGAAAATCAGGAGCATGGCTGCACCACTGGAGCTGGTCCAGGCAGCAACTCCCACTGTGCTCCCACTCCCCATTCAACACCAGAGCTTGGGTTGCCCCTGGAGCTCCCCAGGCACATGGTGGGGCAGGGATGGAGCTGAGCTTCCCCCTGGCTTGAGCTCCAGCTTGGCTGCCGCTGCCCAGGCTGCTGCCACAGGGTTATCAGCAGACCCTTTATGCAGCATCTCCCCACTTCTTTTTTTTTTTTCATCCTTGTGGGTTTTCTTCCTCTTTCTAAAACTGCTGCATAGGTTTCCATTTCGCAGTAGGGTAGATGACAAGACCTACCCAAACAGGGGATTTTCCTTCTTCATCTCCCCTACCTGGAATACACAGCTGAAATCCCGATGTCTCCATGGGAGGCTGGGCTGGGGGGAGCAAGATGGGATCCCTCACAGCCAAGGTCCCCTGGGACCCTCCCTCCACCCCATCATGACCCTTGGTCCCTTTGCAGAGGTCCCTGTGCAGAGTCCTGGAAGGAAAGGAACGAGCGCCGGGGAAAAATAAAGAAGCAGAAGTGTGGGAACAGGGGTGACCACACTGGCCGCAGCACCACCTATTTCCTGGGGCACCTCGGAGTCACTGGGCCTGGGGAAGGGACAGAGGTCATATCTCCAACCAGATGCTGGTCTCCCCTTCCTCCCCACGTACTCCTTATAGCTGAGCACAAGAACTGAGGAGAATGAGAAGGGGCTGCCAGGGCACAGCATCCCCTGGTCCCCTGCAGCCTGGACTGGGGATGCTGGGCTTTTAATCCCTGACTGGGGGATATTTTAAACACATCCTGAATGTTCTGGTCTCATCTCATTTAATAACCTCATGGCAAGGTGGGGACAAACAGTGCTGGCCGGGTGGCTCTTCTCACCCTTCCTTCGGAGTGGGAGGAGGCTTGGCAGAAGTGGCTCAGAGGTGGAGGCTCCAGCTGGAACACATGTGGGGAAGGCACCTACCAGAGCATTTGCTGGCTGGGGATTTTGAGGGCAGCTCCGTTACCCGAAAGTAGCCAGAAGCAGCTCTTCAAAGAACCACTTTAGTAGAGAGGATGGGGTAATTTTCCAAGCCACATCCGTGCTATCACCATCAGGTGAGAGGTACAATCTCCCCTTCCCTTTCTCTGTTTCAGGTTTTGTTTCTGGGCAGGATGAGCAGCTGCCCTGCCCAGTGCAGGGACTGGGACACCTGGTACAGCCCAGGGCTGGTTCCTCCCCATCTCCACAGTCCCCAGGATGCTGTTACCCTCCAGAGATCCCCTGACTCCATTACAGTGGCTGAAGGCAGATCTTCCTGCCCCTGAGGATACTGCAGGGATTTACAGCTGCCCAGCACCTACATTGCAACTCCCACGTGAGGTTTTACCCTATTTCTCCTTTCAGTTGTTTAGTGAAGGGGCCGTGGCTGCAGTGGGGACACTGGCTGGGGGGGGTTGATGAAGGTTTTGCAAAGGGGATGGCTCCAGCTCAGCACCTCAGCCCCAGACCACCACAGCAGCCTGTGAACCTGCTCCTGGAGGGGAAGAGGAGAAAGAGAAAGAGAAAGAGAAAGAGAAAGAGAAAGAGAAAGAGAAAGAGAAAGAGAAAGAGAAAGAGAAAGAGAAAGAGAAAGAGAAAGAGAAAGAGAAAGAGAAAGAGAAAGAGAAAGAGAAAGAGAAAGAGAAAGAGAAAGAGAAAGAGAAAGAGAAAGAGAAAGAGAAAGAGAAAGAGAAAGAGAAAGAGAAAGAGAAAGAGAAAGAGAAAGAGAAAGAGAAAGAGAAAGAGAAAGAGAAAGAGAAAGAGAAAGAGAAAGAGAAAGAGAAAGAGAAAGAGAAAGAGAAAGAGAAAGAGAAAGAGAAAGAGAAAGAGAAAGAGAAAGAGAAAGAGAAAGAGAAAGAGAAAGAGAAAGAGAAAGAGAAAGAGAAAGAGAAAGAGAAAGAGAAAGAGAAAGAGAAAGAGAAAGAGAAAGAGAAAGAGAAAGAGAAAGAGAAAGAGAAAGAGAAAGAGAAAGAGAAAGAGAAAGAGAAAGAGAAAGAGAAAGAGAAAGAGAAAGAGAAAGAGAAAGAGAAAGAGAAAGAGAAAGAGAAAGAGAAAGAGAAAGAGAAAGAGAAAGAGAAAGAGAAAGAGAAAGAGAAAGAGAAAGAGAAAGAGAAAGAGAAAGAGAAAGAGAAAGAGAAAGAGAAAGAGAAAGAGAAAGAGAAAGAGAAAGAGAAAGAGAAAGAGAAAGAGAAAGAGAAAGAGAAAGAGAAAGAGAAAGAGAAAGAGAAAGAGAAAGAGAAAGAGAAAGAGAAAGAGAAAGAGAAAGAGAAAGAGAAAGAGAAAGAGAAAGAGAAAGAGAAAGAGAAAGAGAAAGAGAAAGAGAAAGAGAAAGAGAAAGAGAAAGAGAAAGAGAAAGAGAAAGAGAAAGAGAAAGAGAAAGAGAAAGAGAAA
>NW_020799123.1:6696310-6699984 GCF_003259725.1 Athene cunicularia | reverse complement strand
GGGGGGGGGCGCTGCCCTGGTGGGGTGAGTTGGGTCCTGCCTGCCCAGAGCTGGGTCCTGCCCTGCTCTTGAGCCGAGACCCCTCTCTTTGGGCAGCAAGTGGCTCAGGAAACACAAGGCAAGGCTATTCTGTAAGAGAAGAAATGTTGCTGGAACACTTCTCAGGAATCCCAGTGATGCATCCAACAGGAACAAATCAGTTCGTCTTTTCATCCCAGCCACCCTTGGGGCTGGAGCGAGCTCTTGCATGCGGCTCAGTGGCCGTGTCAGTGAGCAAAGTGGCCCCGGCAGCAGTGGGGTGATTGCTGGTGGTGAGAACATGGCAGTGGGAGACAAGATGACACCTGCGCTCCTGCAGCCCCTGCCCAGCAGCAATGGGACATGGAGCGACATGGTCAGATGCTGCTTTTGTCCTGGCTCTGGCAAGGTTTTGGGTTGGGGTTTAGTGTCTGGTGGTGGCCTTAACAAAAAGGCTCAAAACCTCCATGGAACAGGCAGTAATGGAATCAGTCCATGTGTGCATCTCCTCGGTGCATGGCCCAGCACCAACAGATCTTCCCCATCTCCCATCCCACCTTCCTACCCAAAGCTGAGCCTTTCCAGAGTCCTCTGCTTCAGACTTCAATGACATTTCCAACCCCTGATTCTGTGATTTAATCTAGGGCCTTTGAAAAATAATCTGGGTGTTTCAGACTGTGTTTTCACGGGCAGATTAGGCAATTTTGGTGAAATTGTCCTTAGGAAATAAGGCTGAATATAATAATTGTTAATGCAGCTCCTTTAGTGCTGGCTGATTGAGCACACAGTTTCTGATCTCTGCCTGCCACTGACATCTCAGATAACCAAGATAAACCCAGATCATCTCCAGATCTGCTGACTTAGAAAAGCTAGCAAAAGAGAGAAATACTTGCAGATTTGGTGGTGGTGGAGAGTTTACTCTGTGTTGTGCGTTAGGCTGGACTCCTCAGCCAGAAAGGGCTAAGGCTTTAGTTATTACAGTGAAATTAAGAAAGCAAAATTCAGCAGATTTGAGAGGATAAAATTCTGACCCCTCCCTAGTTCACGGGGAAGGAATTACTTCAGCAGGGCTCAGATCTCCCCCAAAAAGTGTTGTACAGGCAGTCTAGGGATGTACTACAGGGGGTTAATGGGGTTAGGCAGCCGAGAAAGAGCAGGCAAGGAGTACAGTAAATCAGAAACTCCTGAGCTGGATTTAAATCCTTCACTGTTACAGCTGTACTTCTCAAGGCAAGTAGACAAGTAATTAAGCTTTGAGAGATACAGTCTGCCAGCAAAACAGACCAAACAATGGAGCTAAATTGCAGGTTCCTTTGAAATCACTCCTGCCGTTTGCAGGTCATTTCCTCTGCTTTCATTGCTCCGCGCCGATTTCAGCCGGCCAGCTCTTGCTCTGGGCTATAAACTGCTCGCTCGCTCCCAGGAACCTCTGCTGGGGTCTGGGAGAGGCTGGGAGAGCAAGTGGTTTGCTCTGGCTGGTGGGAAAAGCCATTCATCGATGTGTGAGGGGAGAGTGACGCGGGTGTCCGGCTGCTGGGCTCTGCTGAAGCCGCTGATAGCACTTATCTGCAATGGGTCGGTCGCCCAGAGCCATAAAGCCATATAAAGCCCTTGGAACAGCGCTAGGCTTGTCTTTTGCCAGCAATCTGTGTTGTCTCATTAGGCTGCATTACACTTGTCGATGTCATCATAGATAGGAAAACTGTCTTCCTCCTGAGCACTGTTAAGCCTGCAGGGCCAAATGTGTCTCTGGTGTAATGCCAGTGCCTGTAGTAAGAAAGGAGAATTTGGCTTTTTTGAGGCTTTCCTTGCTCAGAGGCAGCTTCTTGCTTCTCTACTTCATGACTTGGAAAAGGGAAACAAACATTGCTGGAGCTGAGCTGGGTCAGAGGATGCTCTCCAAGCCCCAGAGTCCCTCCTGCAGCATGGACGTGCCAGGAGCCACCTCCAGAGGTAAGCAGGGCTGGAGCCTGAGATCTGGTGGTGCGCTGGGGGCTTCATCTCCTCTTCACTGGGTTCAAGTTCATCCCACCCAAGCCCCCACGGGAGAGGTTTATCTAGCACCAGCACAGTGTGGGTGTCCAGGGCAGAGCCACACAGTGCCTGTGGCAGATCTGGGTCTCTGGGGTCTGTGTGACCCGGCAGGCAGCTTGAGCCGGGGCAGTGCCCTGCTCTGTGCGGGCGCTGGGCTAGGAGAAGGCTGAGCACACACTTGAGGCAGGTCAGCAAAAGGTCTCCATCCTCAACGGGCCATTACAGCACTGGGACACCCCTGGAAAGGATTGTGCTGACACCCATGGGCCTTTTGCCAAGTTCTTGGTGTATTTAAGAGGACAGTGTTGCCTTGGCTTTGTTTAAGTCCCCATGAGGTTAGCTGCTCTCATTTTCCTGGTGTGGAGTGTGTGCACTATGTTGAACTATGATTCTGGTCGTGTCACTTGTAAATTTTCTGATCCAGACACTGTGGCTCCATGATATTATTTATTTTTGTGCTGTTGATTGTCTTCCAGTTCTTGAGACCAAAGGATGGCCTGGCTGCAGGATGGTCTGTGTCAGGTTTAGCTTCTTGGCCTCTGGCAAGCCTGAAATCCCCCTTCTCTCTGGGTTGTTTTTCATCTTTTCTGGTTGTTGCCAAGACTGATCATCTGACCCAGCAGAACTGCCTCTGCTGTCAGAGGAAATAACGGACAGATATAATTAGCAATGTCAGGCCTAGGCAGTCAAACAGCAATCGGACGGGTGCAGATGGCTCTTGGAAGCATGGTCTGTTTCTCTGGCTTAGGGCCGTCTGCTGATCTGGAAGGAGGTAACGGGAGATTGAATGGAATCTCTCTTAAATAAACTTCTCAGTAAAGATTAATTTCTTTCCAGTCTAATTGACAATACCAGATTGCTCTAAAGGGGGTTGTAAAATAAAAGTATCTCAATGAGATATTGATTGTCACCTCCAGGTTTAGGCACAGATTCCTCCTATTTCTAAATACAATTTGTGCTTCACTCCAGGCAGGCTCCTAACTGGGCTCTGTAAATGCAGTGTATTTCCAAAGGGGAGGTGCCGGGGTAGCCAGGCTCAGGTTAACACCAGTTTTGTAAAGAAGCTGAAATGGCCTGGCTAGAACAAGCCCCTGCCCCTCCCGGGGGTGACATACCACTAAGCCTGGTGACCACACAGGTCTGTGCTTCACCCCTGCCCGGGGACACCCAACAGCTGAATGGGCTGATGGCTGGAGGGGTGCTGGCCAGAGCACCCCGGGCGTGGGGGTCCCTGACACAGGTGCCAGTGAGTCGGGTGTGGGGCATGGCTTGAGCAGCACAGCAGACCTGGCTTCGTGCTCTCGGCTCAGCAACTGCTCAGAGCTGGCAGCAAGAAACCTCTGCCCAGGGCTGCCTTCCAGCCCTGCTTGCCCGTGCCCTGTGGACACATCCCGCTGCTGAGGGAGGAAGGGCAGCGATTCCCGGTAGCAAGGGCAGGGAGCCCTGGGCTCTGCAGAGCCAGAGTGGAGGGCAAGAGGGGTTGGGGGGAACTGTGTCACGGCGGATGGAGATTGGGGGTGCGGGGGCTGGAGTGGGACCAGCGGTTGTGTGGAAGCTGCCACGGGCCCTGCCTGAGTGGAGGGGAGCCCCCACGGCCTCCCCGCCCCCGGGCGGGACCGGCC
>NW_020799123.1:6688588-6696260 GCF_003259725.1 Athene cunicularia | reverse complement strand
GCTGCAAAGTGGGGTGGTGGGCGGTGTGAGAGCAACTGCCAGGGCAGGGCGCCTTCTTGAACTTCCCCGGCAAACTCTGTCCCTCTCCCCTCCTCGCTCCGCTCCCCGCGGTGGGGTCCGTCAGTCACCCCCCATCCCGGCGGGGGGATGCGGCTGCAGCTCTTTCCTTGCCCCGCTCCTTCTCCGCGGGGGCCGGTGCTGGGCAAGCCCCGGGGCTGGGTCTCGGTCCCCGCCACCTCCTGGGGGACGGTGGGGAGGGAGGAGGCAGGATCGGGCGTGTTTGCAAAGCAAAGCGGGCAGGAGCGCTGGAAAGGGGCCAGCCCCGCGGCACAGCCCCCGTTCAGCCGTTCCCACTGTCCTGTGCATGCTCCGGGGGGGTCGGGGGGAGCTGCACCGCGGGGCTCTGTTTGCCTAACCCAGCTTAAGGAGCCGGGATTTCTCTGCCATGAAATAGCTGTGTCCCAAGAGATGTCCATCCCTCCCCTCCTTGCTTTAAAATCCTTCTGCTGGGTCCCTGGAACTGTGTTTCATAACTCCACATTGCATGGAGGGCGGCTGGGGCTGCTGCTGTGTCCGCAGGACCTGGGTGGTTTAGACTCTGCTGGAGCCGGTATTTTGCTCCCTGCAACTCCAGGAGACAGAGAGGAGACGCTGATCTCTGCCAGATCCACCCATCACTTCTTGTTTCTTTCCTCATGCTGCTTTGCTGCAGTGCCCAGTGACTGTGCAGGGACCGGCCCCCCTGGGGAGCAGGGGAAAAGCAGGGGTAGGGCAGGGCAGGGGAAAGGGCTGGGCCTGTGTGGATCCCTCTTCACAAATCCCCGACTATTTTATGTCCTGCTCTACTCAGGGCAATGTGCCCAGCCCTTGATTAGCTGGAAAATATCAATTACTAGCAACTCATTTCTGTTGTACATGGAGTACGTAGGACATGCCTCCAGGGATGACTCAAGAAACTTTGATTCTTTGCAAAACCTTAACTCTCTCTTTGCCAGCAACGAGCTGCTGCAGCTAAGGAACGACATTGGTGGAAATGAGTCTCTGGGCAGAAGAGCTGCCCGGGCAAATAACCATCCCAGTCCCATGTTCTCTGATGTTTTCCTTGGTATTTTGCTGCCACTCCTGGCTGGGTTGCTTGTCATGCAAAAACAATCCTGCTCTTGCTCCAGGGATGTGAGGCAGCAAATACCTTGCTAGATCTTGTTTCTGAGCAAGGAATCACATTTCAGATGTGCTGAGAAACCCCAAGAGAGTTTTGCACTCTAGAGGCAAAGGTTAAGTGGTTTCTGGTTGGTGGCTAAACCCAGGCCAGGAGAGGAAACGAGCCAGGAGTAAATCAAAACAGGAACAGCAGAGATTTGTTCTGGGCTGTTCCAGAAAAATTTCACTTGGCACAAAATGTTGGATTCTTTCAGGTGATTTGACCCATTGCCAAATTGTTCTTCCTCCTGTAGGGTGCTTGGATCCATTTAGCTGGAACAAGCCCCAGGGGGAGAGAGATGTGCCCCATGGCTATTGTCGATCCAAGGTGCTAGAAGGGTGTTTGCAAACAGGGATCCCCTGTGTGATCTGAGCCAGTTTTTGTTTGATGTGCAGCCCTAGAGCTCATGTCTACATGGCTGAAAAACGGCCTCTGCCAGGGCAAGGGCCCAGCAGGGCTGGCAGAGGGCCCTGAGCTCTGGCTCAAGCCAGCGTAAGGGGCTTGGCCATGGTAAAACAGCGCCTGGGCAGGGTGGGGACATCCCTGAGGTGTCCCTGTGGCACAGGACAGCTCGAGGCAGCCTCAAAGTTGCCCTGGAGTAGGGAAAGGCAGCACACTTTTGTATGTAGAGCAAGTAGAAATAAGTCTCAGTAATGCATCCCTGAGAGACTGTGGCAGTGGGGTGGCGAGGGGCCAAAACCAGCTGTGGCTTTGCTCTCAGACCTCTCCCAGTGCCACGTCCTGGCTGAGCTCTGCAGGCAGCTGTGCTGGGGTGCACATACACAGTTGCCCCACTTTGTTGTGACAAATTCTGAGAGCAAACCTTTGGGTCTGGGGCTTCAACAGCACTCTGAGAGCAGCAGCAGAGCCTTTGGAGGGCATCTCTCCCCTCCCTGCATCCCCCCAGGACTAGGGTTTTACCCTGTCAGGCTCCTGCCAGTTACATTTTAGCTCAGATTCAGCTACAACTTGCTAAAGCTCCAAAATAAACTGGGAAGATAACCTCAATCCACACACGCTATCCTAGATCTCCTCCCGCTTGACTGGCACTGGAAATGCAGCAATTGCTTCTCTACGCTGCCTTGACAGCCGTGCAAAACCTCTCTTCCCTAGGCAGATTGGACCAAAATATCTTCTCTGCTTGCTGGCTGCCAGCACGGGTAGGGGAGGTCTGAGCGGGTTTGCCCTCACTGCCCCATCGCTCTGCCTTGTCTCTGCAACCTACACTGAGCCAGCAATGATTTTGAAGAGAGGTGATTCGTCTAGAATTCGTCTAATTAGAGGTGTGAGGAGAGATATTTGCTCTTTCCCTAAGGCAGAGCTGTCAGACATGTCTGCTCGGTTTGGTGGTGTGGGGAGGTGTGTGACAAGCTGTACCCGCTTTTCTGCTGGGGCTGTGGAGCAGGCGAGCTGTGGGGTGGTGAAGTGTGGCTACCTCTGCCCACACTGTGGAAATAATTCCCTGTACCTGGAAACAAGAATCGCTCTGATTGTGCTGGGGCTCAGTTGTGGTGTCTTGGGACTGTCACCAAGCAGCTCTGCTGGTTTTGGCCAGGTTTCCTTCTTATTTTGTGTTTATTTTGTAGCCAGGAAGACCATGGTGTTTTCCACAGTGCTGTACCTCCACAGAGCCAGTGGCATTTTCCTAAAGTCATTAGGAAAGTCTTTTGATTGATTCAGGCCAACTTTTGCTATTATTATTAAGTCATGAAGCAATTCATGAGTTGCTCTATTATAAATCCCAATTAAATTATTGATAAAGGATTCTGCCTTTTATACATGTTCTCTGTAAATCCTGGGCTCTGAAGGCTTTCTGGTGTTCATTCCAGCCAGCTCTCCTCCCTCCATAATTAATGCCATTCTCTGCATTAACTGCTCCCAAAGACAATGCTGCAGGGTTCAGCTGGTCTTGTTGCACTTCCCAGCATCAGTATTTACCTGGGAATAGTGTGTAGTACTAAAGAATGCAAAACTGGGGTGCAGGAGCCCCACAGTAACGAACTCTGAGGGTGTTTTCCTATGTGGCTGCTCCAGGGCAGACCCTGCCCTCTGCATGGGGAAACGTGTCTGAGACCCAGGGCAAAGCCAAGAGGGGCTTGGGCAGGGAAGTTCCCCCCAGCAAAAAGTGTGACCTGGCTCCTCTAATCCATGTGCAAGGGCTTTGCTCAGAGATTTCTGCTTCTCAACATCCCCACAGCTCCCGTGCAGGGTCCCACCCCATGAGGCTGCTCTGAATGTACAAGTGACCTGCAAACAGCCCGATGTCTAGTTAAGGAGGGCACAGAAATCTCCAGCTGCAGACCTGGCCCCATACCACTGCCTTTCACCCTGCAGAGGTGCAGGGCTCCCTCCTGCCAACAGCTCCATTTGGTAGGTCAGGGTTTTCCCAGGAGATGTTTGCGGTTTGGGATATTTTTTTCTGAGAGAAAACGCTGATTCACTGAAACAAGTGTTTCAGTGAAGCTTATCAGGCTCCAGGAAGGTTGTGGTGAGGTGATTTATGCAAGGCAGGATGCTGGTCTTCTGCCAGTCCATGCTCCTGCTTTGGTTGTGATCCTCAAGTTCCTTGGCTTTTGGTTTCAGCCCACTCCTTCGGGGTCTGTGGGGTGGTAGGAATCCACAGTGCTGGGTGCTGTGGCATGTGCCTGGTGGCTGGATCCCCCACAGCCTCCTGGGACACGATCAGGTCTTGATCTGACAAAGCTCTTTGAGCACTTGGTTAAACATGTTCCTCACTTGTCCTGCACTTCACAAGGGGGTACGCACTGTGCCTGAAGTGGTGCTAGGCTGGGTTTCACCCCGGGGCCCCTCGGAGCAAGGGAGGCGATGCAGGGATGGGACCGGCCACATGTGGAGGCTCCCCTGGCTGTCAGGAAGATGCTGAAGCAACAGCTCCCACTTGGCAAGTGAAGAGTGACCTTCATGATGTCACCCCTGGGTGGGGACAAAGGGCTGAGGTACCCTGAGACAGAGCAGGGCTGCCGGAGCTGCGCGGGACTAAACACAAATCAAGGGGGGAATAACAGATGCAGCGAAGTGTGCCAAAGACAAACACAGAGAGTGGGGAGGTGCAGCCCCAGCACCTCGCCAGCTCAGCTCTGCAGCCTCGGGGGTGACAGGGGACTGGTGACAGGGGGAACACTGCCCCTGGGCAGGCTCAGCACTTGCCAGGGCTGTAGGTACAGGAACATCCAAGTCCGGAAGGACAGAGCCAAAACCACTTGTGAGCAAGAAGCCAGTTAGCAGAGTGTTTATTTGAACTTGTGTCCGTGTGAAAGGGTTGAAAGTGCCTCGGTTTCCTGAAAGGATGGAAATGTTTGCGCCAGTGGCTTTGCAAACAAAACCCAGATACGGGCAGAGAGGGGAGGGAGGGGTTTGCATTTGCACTGTTGGTCTCCCTTAGGCTGAGGATTTGGAGGAACACGGGCAGGGGCAGAAGGGAGGATGAGCTCCCCAGGGGTGCGGTGTGGGTAGCAGGACCACGAGCTGGCAACTTGGGAGCTGCTTGGGAGGTGATGGCAGTGCCCCAGCTCTGACACCTGCACAGCACCCTTGTCCCTTCTGCTCGGGGACCTGAGGGTCTGCAAGGGTTCTCTGACTTCACACCCAGCACCCTTCTGCGGGGGGAGCGCTGCAGGTCCAGGGTGTTAATGCAGCATGAAGACAGCCCGGTGCCCCGGGGAGGCTGCGTGGCCGTGGGTGTGTGCAGCAGCTGTGGGATATGCTCTCTTTACTAAACACTTTTGGACTTAATCCAGCGCCGCCGAAGTCCTCCCAAAGAGGTTTTCCACCAGGGCTGTGCGAGCCAATGCTGCCTCTGCCCGGCAACTTCTCCAGCCGGGGCAGGAGCATCTCTCCTGTTCAAGCTCCGTGATGGGCTGTGCTTTGCTCTCTCTTCCTCCTCTCTGCACTCCGAGAGGGCACAGTGGGGCTTATGCCTGAAGCTCAGCCCAGAGCACATTTAATTTATTACAAACTTGGTCAGAGGGGTGGAAATCTCTCCCTGGGCAGGTGGCAGGACCAAAGGTGACAGCAAAGAGCAGGAGAGTGGCACTGGCATCCAGCAGCCTGTGGGGACAATCTGCTGCCAAGCAGGGCTGTGCAGGGGGGGCTGCCATGGGGCTCCCACGGGGCCCACAGCTCCGCTGTGATCTGGATCTGGGCTGGTCCCTCCTGATCCTTCTGTGTTCACTGCTGTATCCCCCCAGCACCCCCTCCCCAAACTCCCAGCCCTGGCTGCACGCCGTGCCTGCAGGCTCGGGCATTGCCTTCTCCTGCGTGCTGACGCCTCTTTACCGGGTCTTTGCAGACGATCCTGGTCGGAGACAGTGGCGTGGGGAAGACGTCTCTGCTGGTCCAGTTTGACCAGGGCAAGTTCATTCCTGGCTCCTTCTCCGCTACCGTGGGCATTGGGTTTACGGTAAGAGCTCAATCCCTGGTCCCTGGGCTGTGCAACCTTGCTCACCCTTGGGGGAGCAGTTTTATTTGGGTAATCATAGTCGATGATTCTATGATTCCAAATGATGCTAAACACAAAGAATTGGAAGAATTTGCTTTGATGCTGCTGGATGAGGGGCCCAGTGTGTCTGTGTGCTTGCCAGCAAGCTGGGAGCAGGCACACTTTGGGCTGCTGGGGGAGATGGAGGATGGATGAGGCTTGACATCACAAACCCTGAGTGGGGCTGTGTCTGAGCACAGCCTTTTGCATCGCACCTGGAAAGCCGCCTTTGGAGTGGCCCTGCTCTCCCGGGGAGCAGTCAGTTTGTGTCCTACCTGGGTGGCCCCAGGACCTCATGATAAGTCAGGCAGACAGCAGCAGCGTTGGGGAAAAGCACTCAGCCACCATTCAGTGCTATTTGCAGAACTGCCATGGAGCCGGTGAGTGGCTCTGATATGTGTCCCCTCTCCCGCGGAGCCCGGGACAGAGACAGCACTTGGGACCTCACCACACAGCCAGACCAGCATCCTTCCAGCGCCATGGCAAGGCTGGGGCTCAGCAAGAGGCTGTACCCCATGGGGGGGATATTACTCATGGGGATTTTCTCTCTAGTCCAGGCCAAGGAAGCAGGGAAACATGTGGTACCAGCATGGGGGTCTGGGGCTAAGCAGCTCAGGGGCTGGCACCCAAGGGTGCCCCTGCAGGCAGTGCCAAGCCCTGGGCAGGCAGAGGAGGCTGAGCAATGGTCTTGACCTTTACCAGCTCCTGGCTGCCTCATTTCTTCTGCAGCAAACATCAGCGTGTGGAGGTGATGCTCAGCCAGGCATTTTTTCTGGCCAGACAGCTCCATGGGCACCAGTACAGTTTGCTGTATCCTTCCAGCCCCACTCCCCAGCAGGGTGCCAGCGAGCTCAGCCACTTCTGGGAGCTCTGAGAGCCTTCAGCTCTGAGCACTTCCCTGGCCAAAGAGCATCTAGAAACTATAAACCCCCCCCCGCTGGGTCTCAGTGCAGTTATGGGACTGGAAATACAGGTTCGCTTTCCCGAGGGGCAGAGCAAGGCTTGTCTGGAGCAGGAGCAGCAGCCGGGGAGGGCACGGAGGCGGGTGCCATCGCAGAGGGCATCTCTGCCATCAGACCTCCCGCGGCCACACGTGGCCTTTGCCCGGAGCGTGGCGAGGGCACGGCTCTGCACGGGAGCCCTGCACACCCAGGTCCCAGCGGGGTGCATGGGGCTGGGGGGTTTGCACCAAGATGAGCCCTGGTGTTGGGGGGATGGCCTGGGTGTCCTGGGCAAAATAAAACAGAGGGGATTGAAGGCTCCTGTCCGTGGAGTGGTGCCTGGAAGTGTGAAGACTCCGGACAGCCACATCACACGGACCTGGATGGAGTTTCATGGGGTGAGTTTTTGGGTAACGCAACACTCCTGGCTCTCCCCCAGGACTTCTGCATTCCCATGCTTGGGCTTTTCCCAAATGAAGGGCGCTACGAGCCAGGCCCCAAGGGCCGCTGTAGGAAGCTGGGGGCTGTGAGCAGCCGGGGGGAGCGGGAGCCCCGGCAGCTGTCCCGGCCAAGACGCAGGTGCCGCGGAACCGGCTCACAGCAGCGCATGGCTTCCGGCTAACGGCCGTGGCTTCTGATTTCCTCCCGGCTTCACTGTGTCTTGGTGCTAACCTGGGGCCCAGCTCAGCAGCTGTTGGGGCCGCAGCGGATGGGCCAAAGCCCCCACTCTTGGGTGGGTTGGGAGTGGGGGCTGCCGTCCCCACCAACCCAGTGTGGCAGGGGGTGACCGGGGTGTCCATCCCTGCACCCCATCAGGGACAGGGGGGTTGTTCATTTTTGGGGTCAGAGGTTCCTCCTCTCCCGATCCATGTGCCCGGACGGACGCGTCACGGCTCTGCCCGCCATCCGGTGCTGCCGAGCCCTGGCAAACCCAAGCACCCCAGGGGCCTCGGTGCGGGGGGGCAGGGGGGCAGGTTTCCAGCCTTGAGCCTCCTCTTTCTCATCTCGGGGCCAGGCCTGGCAGGGAGGCAG
>NW_020799123.1:6679603-6688538 GCF_003259725.1 Athene cunicularia | reverse complement strand
AACACCCCCACGCCCCTGCCAGGGATGGGGACCCTCCTCCCCGAGAGCACCCTTCTTTCCCAGCCCAGCTCGGCCGAAGGTCAGCCCGCAGAAGCACCCTACTCTTCCCGGCGGCAGAGGGGAGGCTCAGGGCCGAGGAGCCTTTTAATCGAAAAATTTAATACACAGCCCCAGGCTGAGCCCAGCACCCATGGGACCAGCCCTGAGACCTCCCCCTACCTTGCTGAGCTAGCTCCCAAAGTGGTCCTGAGTGCTGCCACCTTCCCTAAACTGCTTTTATTCCTTTGCCTTTATCCTCCCGGCTCTGACTCCTTTCAGTGGAGGGTGATTTTTGTGTCAGAGGGAGGAAATCAGTTGCCAACTTCATCCAAAGCAAGGTGAAGGCAGAACTGAGGGGTGTTTCCAGCTGCCCTCCAGCTTGGGCTGGGTAGGGGTGTCCGGGGGAAGGATTTGAGCAGCTAAGTCACCTGTCAGGGGGCAGAGCACTTCCAGCTCTGGCTGTGCTGGCCCCCAGGGCATTTGCTGTGCCATCCCTGTGGCAGGTGGCCACAGCTCACGGTGTTTGCCCAGCCCAGGGGCAGTGGGGCTGCGTGGGTTTGCTTTGCAGGCTCCAGCATCCCCGCAGGGTGGGTTTGTGGGGATGGACCTTCTTGCTGGAGTCCTGCTCGCTGCCAGTTTTAGGCAGGGGATAGATGTAGTCAGCATCAGGTTAATTATTGCTGGGCAGGAAAGGGCTGCTGCCGGCGCGCAGGGAGGAGAGAAGGCATCGGGGTGTCGGGTAAGGCTGTGCTTAGCGAGACCAGCATCAGTCCTGGCTGCTGCCTGCCCGGGTCCAGACGTGCCAGAGTGGTTGGGGAGCCCAGGTTGAGCCTGTTTGCTTAGCAGGAGGGGAAAAGGCACCGTGTTTGCTTTGGTGTCTGTGGCAGTCCCGGACATGGTGGCGTTTGCCCAAGCCATGCATCAGCCCTGGGGCTGGGCACGCCCGGGCTGGGGGTGGACGTGGCTCCACGTGTTGAGTAGCTGCTGCCGGTTCTCCAAGAAGCCTCCTGGGTTAGGAGACAGCCAGGGGCTGGCAGGAGACATCTCTTCTTGCTGCAGTACCTGTCTTCCTGCCAGCTCTCCTCTTCTGCTCTCCCCTTCTTCGGTGGCTGGGGACTGCTCTGCTGCCCTGAGGCTCTGCTTGGCTGCACTCTCGGGGGTCCCATCCCTCCCCCAGATCTCACAAGGTCCCCAGACCCAGCAGGACCATCCCTGGGGAAAGAAATGAAGGGACACAAGGGACCGGGGGGGGGCTCAGCACCGCTGCCCCCTCCCCAACCTGCTGACGCCTCTCCCTGCGCCCATCTTGCAGGTGATGTTACTTGGAGACTCGGGCGTGGGGAAAACCTGTTTCCTGCTCCAGTTCAAAGACGGGGCCTTTCTCTCCGGGACGTTCATAGCCACCGTGGGCATAGATTTCCGGGTGAGACCACCATGGCTGCCACCCCCTTGCCTCCCCAGACCCACACCTCAGCCAGGATGGGGCACTGAAAAGGGGAGACAGGGGGGTTTCCAGCCTCTGCACCCCACATAATGTACCAACCAGCAGCAAGTGCTTGCTGAAACCCTTCCAACTCTCCCCGGGAGAGCAGTAACAGACAGAAGAACCCACTGAGAGCAGCACTCTTGCCTTTAAATCAGCAAAAAGCCTCAATTTAGCCTATCCCAGCTGGGTGCGTGGGCTGGGGGTGTGCAGTGGGTGGCTGGCATGCTCCACTGGCCAGGCTGAGGCCAGTGGTTTTGGGGAGACAAACACTGGTTGCTGTAATTTTGTGCCTTGAAAGGGCTGAAGTGGGCTGCCGAGGAGTTATTTAGGTCACTAGATCCCATTTAAACTCTCCTGCTGCTCTCTCTTCACCAAATTCCAGCTACGGGGGTCTCTCGGGGGGCCGCGGGCAGGCAGAGCTGTTTGCAGCACAGGGTAGAGCAGTGTTTCAGCAGGCTGGAAGTCACGGGGGGGTGTCCCCGGTCTGGGCTCTGCCCACAACTGCCGACACGTGTCATGTGCGGTTGGCGCTTCCTCTGCCTCCGCAGATACTCTGGTTTTGTGCTGCCTTTGCTACCCGGGCTGCTCTTGGCTTGAAGGGGGAACTGGGGGGTTGGTAAGCAGGGGCTGGGGAGAGGGCCATGGGCTCGCTTTGGAAGGGTCTCGTGGCCTGTCCTTCCAATAAAGTCATGAGAAAAGGAAAATCTGCCATGTCCCACTGCTGGGCTCAGCACTGGTGGCCCCAGGGGTGTTGCCAGCTCGTAGGTACCTGCTCTGCTCCATGCAGGCATCCCCTCCAGCAGCTCATGCCTTGCTGCTGGTTGGTGACTTCCAGCATCTCCTAGGGCACATTTTCTGTTTTATTCAGCCCATTTTTTCAACTTTTATCATCTACACAAGAGCTGAATTTCCATTTCAAACAATTCCAGGCAACCAAATTATTTATAGGGGTCTTCTCCTTCCAGAATCATCCCTCCAAGTACAATTCTTTAAGAGTCTTAAAATAGCCCTTTGGTAAATCCTGCTTTTCTTTTCATGGGCCTCTGGAGAGAAGTCCCTGCACTTCTAAGTTGCGTACAGTGATTGCTTAAGCCCCAATAATTGTCTTCCCTCCTCATTTACAAATGCTGCTTCCCTTCCCCAGTCCCAGCCCAGCCGCAGGCTCGAGCGGCCCTGATGCCTGGCTGCAAACTGCCCTGACCTGGGAGATTTCCTCCTGCCATGCTGGATAAAGCTGCGTGCGACCCCCCTAACTCAGTGTGTGCAACCACCTTTAAGGGCCAAGCAAGGCTCCCCCCCAGCAAGAACACCCCAGCATCACCCACTGAGCATCCCCAGGTAGCTCATAGCATCCAAAAGCATTAAATTGCTGGAAGGAGCCCAAATTTATAGTGCAGGGGTGGTTCCTTCGGCACATGGAGCAGAGGAATCCTGGTAGAAGGGTCAGGGCTTAATAGAGGGCAGACGTTATAAAAGCACACCAAGATGTTATTAATAAATGTACATTTGCATGTAGTTCATGCAAGATCTCTCTAGTTCCCCAGCTCTGATGAACTTCCCCTGGCCATCTGGGCTGGGGCCACTGCAAGCCCAGGGCTACCCAGCAGGAGCCAGAGCAGGTTGGCATCCCTGTGCCTTGCGGGGCAGCCTGCATCATTAGCCAGCTCATTAAGGGGCTCGGGAGCCACAGGACAGGGGCACCGACTGTAGGAGATGAGCGAAGTACTGGGTCCAAAGCAGTCTGGGATCTTGCTGTCCTGTCTCTGTCAGGGCCCAAGTCTGCCCTTTTCCACCCTGGCATGAGGGGATGCTGCTCTGGGATGTCTCTGTAGCTGCCATGTGGCGTCACAGCCCCCCAGCAGGACCAGAGTTTGTAGCAGCGAGGCTTCGCTGTCCAGCCCCACGGACAGCCTGGCTTCATCCTGCTGGCCAGGGGAGAGTGGCTGAAGGGCTGGGACATGGCCAGCTCCACAATGGGGCTCTTCTTCTCTTCTGCAGAACAAAGTGGTGGCTGTGGACGGTGTGAAGGTGAAGTTGCAGGTGAGCTTTGGGAAGGGGTGAACAATTCCCAGCCAGATTGCTGGAAACCTGCCCCCCCCCCCGGCTGAGTGTGGTGGTCCGGCAGGGCCAGGAGCCACAGAGGCATCCCCAGCTGGGGGGGGGGTTCCCCTCCCCGCTCTCACCAGGGTGGCTTCTCAGCAGATCTGGGACACAGCAGGACAAGAGCGTTTCCGCAGCGTCACTCATGCCTACTACAGGGATGCCCAAGGTGGGTTTGGGGTCTGGTGGAGATGGGGGACACCAGCCAGAGCACAACCCTGCAGTGGGGCAATGCCTCTGCCTCTTCCCTTCCAGCCCTGCTCTTGCTCTATGATATCACCAGCAAGATGTCCTTTGACAACATCCGCGTGAGTCCCCTCCATGGATCAGAAGCATGTTTCTCCCCAGGGATCGGGGTTGTGGGTGCCCTGCGTGGCTTGCTGGGTGTTTGGGGCAGTTTGGAGCCTGTTTTACACATAAGCACTGGCTGGTTTGGCCAGACCCAGCCAGCTGGGAGCTCGTCCCGGAGGCACCTGGCTGGGTGCTGCATGGCTGGGTGAGTTTTGTTTAGGGACACGGTAAATGGCTGGAGGGCAAAAACGCGGTTTGGGATGGATGTGAACCATGGGTAGGCTTGGGTCGTGGCCAGGAGACAGGGCGTTTTCAGGACTGTTCAGCTGTGATGCTGGAATGGTTCCCATGCCAAAAAAACCCTCGTTTTCCCCATCATCATGGCAGGGTGTGAGGGCTGAGAGGGGAGGGATGGGGGTACCGCTCACCCCAACACAGCCCCGCTGCCCCGCAGGCCTGGCTGACAGAGATCCACGAGTACGCCCAGAAGGACGTGGTCATCATGCTGCTGGGTAATAAGGTGAGTGCAGGGTTCCCGTCACACCGCGGTTTGCTGTGCCGTGCTGTGCTGTGCCATGCTGTGCTGAGCCGAGCTATGCTGTGCCGATCCGGGCTGTGCCCTGTGGCTGTGGAGGGATGGGGCTCGGTGGGTGCTCTGCCTGCTGGCTGGGTGCATCCTGCTTACACCCCCCGCCTGGCTCTGCTGCTTTCTGGGCTCAGCCAGGGCCAGAGGTGACCCCCGAGGTTTGAGGGTGTCGGAGGCGGGGCCCGATGTTCCTGCTAGCCAGTGGGGGGCAGCACGAGGCTAAGGCTCCGGGTGTGGGATGCTGCTGGGTATGGGATGCCCACCCAGGTCCTGGATGCACCACCAGATCCCAGGTAGCCCCAAGTGCCAGATGCCCAATCAGGTCTCAGATTCTCTTCGCAGGTCCTAGATGCTGCCAGGTGCCTAATACCTGACTAGGTACGCGATTTTCCTCAGGGACTGAATGCCCCCTGAATCCTGGGTGATGCTGGGTACCCGGTGTCCAGCAGGACACCAGAAGTCCTGCTGGGTCCTGGGTACCCCCAGGTACTGGATGCTGCCTCAGGTCTCCAGGTCCCAGATGCCCCCCCACATCCTTGATGCCACCAGGTCCCAGATGCTCAACGGGTCCGAATTCTCCTCTGGTCACTGAATGTTCCTGGGTCTCTGACACCCCCAGTTCCTCGCAGGCCCCTGCACACCCCACTCTGCCTGCTTGCCAGATGCCCGCAGGGTGCCAGCTGGCCCTGGTACACAGTGATGCTTTCCTTCCCTTGGCAGGCCGACGTGAGCAGTGAGAGGGCTGTGAGGACGGAGGATGGAGCATCGCTGGCCAGGGTGAGCCATGCCAGGGTCTAACCCGGCTGAACCCCCCCCAGATAATTGCATGTTGCTCAGGGTCCCCACACGGCCGTGCCATCCCCTCTGACGGGTGCCCAGACCTGCCTGGCTCTATCACAGGCAGCGTGGCAGCTGCTTGCACAACAAAACCAAGAGCAAGGCAGGGAGGGGATGGCACCTTGTCCCCAAGCCAGGGGACAGGGATGATTTGGAGGGGCAGGAGAGCATTTCAGCACCGCTGACGGGGTCGTGCTGCCCTTGCAGGAGTACGGGGTGCCTTTCATGGAGACGAGCGCCAAGACGGGCATGAACGTGGAGCTGGCTTTCCTGGCCATTGCCAAGTGAGTACCTGGGGACCAGGGGAGCGGCAAGGGAGATGTCCCCTGCAGCCTCACCACCTCCCACACCCACACTGGAGCGGGTGAGTGGTGGTAACGTGGCCCCACCACCCCAGGGAGCTGAAGCAGCGTGCGGTGCAGCCGCCAGACGAGCCACGCTTCCAGATCCATGACTACATCGAGTCACAGAAGAAGAAATCCAGCTGCTGTGCCTTCGCCTGAGAGCGGTGGGGAGGAGCCAGCAGCTCCGGGGGTGCAGGCAGGCGGGAGGCAGAGCAGGGGCCCAATCCTGCTCTCGAGCACTGAGGGACCCAGGCTCTGACAAGCCAAGCATGGACAGGACAATGCATAAGAAGAGCCATCGCCCTGGGGCCGGATCCTGCCGCCAGGCGGGGCAATGTCAAAAAACAGTGGTGTGATGAATGCCAGCCTGGCCAGTGAGTCATGGGGATGCCTCCATCACCCAAGCAGGATGCAGGATACGGCCCCACACTGAGGGGTCCCTTGGAGCAGCTGGAGGGGCCATGTGTGTGCCACGGATGAGCCCCCATGCAGCCCCCGGCCCTCTCCTCCCCTGCAGCCATCCCTGCTCTTGGTGCTGCTCTCATCTGGCTGAAAGGGCCTGATCATGCCCCTGGTGCTGCCAGGCTATGACTTACTTCCAGAGACCCTCAGCTCTGCCCCCCAAGCTGCCCCATGCCCGGGTGTGGCTAGTGCCCACCCTCGGCAGTGGCTCCTCACTGCTGTGGTTGCTGCTGTTGGCTTTTATCCTCCTGCTGCCACGAAGGCAGTGATGTCCCCATTGTGTCCCGGTTCTGCTGGAGGGAAGGGCCGGGGTGGGGGAGCGTCCAGCCAAGCCTGCTCCCTGCCTGTGCAGCTGGCGTGAGAAATAAAACTCCCCTGAGAGCACTCTAGCAATGTTTGGGGCACTTCTAGTACACACGGCAATTTGGAAAAAACTTAATTCCCTACTCTTGTGGCCACAGGATTAGACACTTTTTTGTTTTTAATGAGAAAAACCTTTTCCTTTCAATCCAGAAAAAATCATCTCCAGCGTCACGCAGGCTGGATTTGGTGGGGTGGAGGTGCCCACAGTGGCCTGGGGCTGGGTTTCCCTCCCATCACTGTATGTGTAATACAACTTTCTTCCTGCCACTGGCAAATAGCAGCTGAAACCCACTCTCTGGAGAGGAGATGCCTGAGATGCTTCAAACACTGCTAGGTTGGGCACTGGCAGGGTGCAGGGTGCAAGGCTTGGGGCCCACGTTGCTGCATGTCCCTGGTGCTCAGCCTGGCCCTGCCAACCCCTCGAGCACGCTACCAGCTCCCCTGAGCACTACCTGGGATGGTGAGATGATGAATATTTGGTCATGGAGCTGAAGAACTGATGCAAAGGGCAGCTGTGGGAGGGCATGGTACTGCTGCACGTAGGAGTTGAGGACTGTCTGGCACATCTGTCCCTGCCAGCATCTTGCCTGGCCTTGTGCCCGAGCTGCTCACCTGTCACCTGCCCCGTGCCTCCTTCACCTCTGCTCTGCTCCCAGGTCTCTCTTTGCAAGTCTACAGATTAAAGCTGGGTATTTTTTAAGCTTTGCATCTGCCTGTTTTTTTTACTGCGTGAGAAATCCCTGCCCTAGGTCTGCAACGTGGGAGGCTGCTGCACCCAGGCGCTGCAGAGTGGCAGAGCTGAGGGGGGTGGGGGGGGCCTGGGAGCAGCCATGGGGAGGGGGAAGCATTCGTGGCCCCTTCTTCCACGCTGGGGCTTTCGCTGCACATTTCAGACAGTCCAAAGGTGAGAGGGGAAGAGTAAACATGGCCTGTTAAATTAAAACCAACCTCCTCCCCTGCTGTTCTCATGGTGCGGAGTCCAGCATTCCCCAAATAACTCCGTCTTCCCACCAATGGCATTGCTGCTGCTGCTTGGCTGATGTCTGCAAAAAAATGCTGGATGGCTTCAACACAAACAGACGTTGGCTCTTTTCTGATTTCCCCCCTCTGGCCTGAGCTCCCTTAACGTCACGCTGTGCTGCAAAGGGCCCTGGCAGGAGGAGGCAGCTGGGGTGCGATGGCACTGCCTGTGCCCTGCCATCCCGCAGGCGCTGCCAAACCCAAAAGCAGCTCTGGCCCTTTCATTTCCTGCTGCCTTTTTTCCTTATCGCGGTCCCGTGCTCAAACCAGCTGTCTTGGAGCTGGGTTTTGTTTCCTGACTTAGGGCAGCGTCCCCCCCCGGCTCCCCCCTGAACACACATTCAGGGTGGCCGTGCCGCTCACAACCTCCTTGTCGAGAAGAGGGCTGTTGATGCCACAGGCGAGGGACACTCCCCACCCCACCACCTCCATTCTGGGGCCGTATCACGACACGCTTGCCCTGGTTTTCCTCTCCACAGGCATCTGCTGCCGGCCGCCGTGGGATTCCTCTCTGTCGCCTTTCTCAGGGCCGAGCGGCCGTGGGCGAATGCTCAGCCGAGTGGAGGAAATAAATGAGCCCACCCTCAGCTCCCAGCTCGGCCCCGCGGAGCTGGAGCTCAGCCACCCCCCGGCACACGGGGGGGTTTCTCGGCCAGAGACACCTGCGAGGGACGTGTCCTGGGCACGCCGCAGAACCTCCTCGCTCGCCCGGCTGCAGCACAGTTAAACGGGATCCCGGCTGCCCTGGGGACCTTTGGCCAGCCTGAACTTCAGCTGGGCCTTGGAGCCCGGCAGTGAGAGACACCGACAGCACCTCCATGGCACCCTGCCTGGGACAAGCCAGGGGCTAGTGGCCAGCTCTGCCTGGCACCAGCAGCCCTGCTGCGGCGCCAGCGCGGCCCAGGCTTGCTGACCCAAACCCCAGGATCTCACACTCTTATAACCCCCTGCAGCCATTTTGGCTTCCTGGGCCTGAGCAGAGCCCACGGGGCTGGTGCAGAGCAAATCCCCCCAGGGTTTCCCCCATCTCCCCACCCCGGGTTCCCAGCTCCGGGGTGCCGATGGGGGGCCGGGGGGGGCTGTTCGGCGATGCAGGGCTGCTCTCTCATCTCTGCCGCACAGGGGGTTACCAGCGAGCGCGGCCTCCCGGGCCGCTTTCCCACGCAGTTTCGGTTTGGGGTTTTTATTTCGCTTTTGAAGCTTTGAAGAACCCTCCAGCCCGGGGCCGGCAGCGGGAGCGGCGTCTGGGGAGGGGGAGGACCTGCCCCGAGGGGCCGAGCTGTGCCGGTCCGGACGAGACCCCCCCCGGCGGGGCGGGGAGCGCTGCTCCGGCCTCCGGCCACCATGGGGGCTCCCTGCGGTGCCCCCGGGTAGAGGCACAGCGGGGGCTCAGCGGGGCGCGGGGGC
>NW_020799123.1:6670707-6679553 GCF_003259725.1 Athene cunicularia | reverse complement strand
CCCCGGTCGTCGCCATCCGGCCAAGCGAGCGGGAGCAGCAGCCGCTGCGTCTGCCCCGGCCTCCCCCGGGCGCCCTGTGGCGTTTCGCTCTCGGTTCTTTCTTTTCTGTCCGCTTTAAACGCGGCTCCCCAGGAGCAGCGGGCCTTGCCGCGCCCTGCTCCTTTTCCTTTTTTTATTCAATTTTTTTTTTTTTTTTGCTTAACACTTTACCAGCCGTGATGGCTGATGAGCGGGGACAAGCAGGCACATGGGGCTGTTTGGGCCCATAACCGAGCAACCCCCCTCGTGTGCTGGAGCCCTTCTGCCCCTCTTTGTGCTGCAGGGCCGGTAAAACGGGGTGAGAAAAGCAACAGGGAGCAAGGGCGGTAGCAAGCTTCGACGTGCAGGTGAGCCCCAGGGCTGGGCTGAGTGTGACCAGCCTTAACCCGCTCCAAAATACAACAGAAAATGCTGTGGAAGTGTGAATTTTCTGGGGCTTGTGACTGCAGGTGTTGGTGGCAGTCACTTGTGCCCTGAGCGTGTCTATTCTCTGCGGCAGAGCGGAGGTGGCAGAGCCCTTCCCAGTCTGGGGAGACCGATCCTGTCGGTCAGTCGATGCGGACAGACACTTAGTAATTCAGGAATGTCGACCTTAAGCGACGTGTGGGAGTTAGCTGTTGCACAAACAAAGCGAAGTAGAAAGGTGAGGAATTGAGAAATAGCTGACCTTTCCTGCCCGGAGTGGTTCCTAAGAAACGTTCTGGGCTGACAGAGATAATACTGCTTTTTATTTACCCAGCAAAACCCTGTGTTTGTTGTCACAACAGAGATGTGGATGGGCTTCTGAGGAAGCAGGCTCCTGGTGTCCCCAGGGTGGGGGACCTTTTGGGGAGCTCTTAGGGCCTACTCCCAAAGACCAGCTGTGACAGGCTGGTGCTGTGAGGCTGTGATGGTGCTGAGCTCCAGGCAGAGTTTGGTACCTCACTGAGCTGTTGTCACACTGGGTTTTGCTGAGGATCAAGTGTTTTTATTAGTTGTGTCTCCTGTTGGACTTTAGCCCGGTGCCGGCTGCCCGTTGCCCCCAGTCAGGCTGATCCACTGCAGAGCACTGGTCTCATGTCTGCCTGGCTAAACCAGTGCTCCAACACCTTCTGAGGGGCTTGTTCATATGGCAACAACCAGGCCCTGCCCCTGTCACCACCCCACTTGCTCGCTGTTCCCCATGGCATCCCCAGTCCCTCGGGTCTGGCCCCATGGTGGGCTGTGGTGCTGCCCTGCTCTGGGGGAATGTTCCTGCCCTCCCGTATGTCACTGTGCCAGTGAGACCGTCTGTGCTGTGCTTTCTGCTCCCAGACCTCTCCATGGGCTGGGAAAAATAATAGGGACATAGTTATTGCAGCTCAGGCGAGTTTCCAGCCAGGTTTGGGGGGCTGAGGATGTGCGGTCCCCACGGGGGACAGAGCCCCAACGTTCTGCGGGGTGGATGCTCGTGCACAGGGGCTGCACTGGCCGGAGCGATGTGGAGGGCCTGGGAAGCTAGAGGTGTCCCATGGGCTTTTGGAAGGTGGTGTAGCCCTGGCTGGAGGTGCCCCACAGTCTTGGGGGGCAAGCTGGGGGTGCAGCCTGTGTAGTTACAGCGGGCGGTTTCTCTGTGCGGGAGCAGGAAGTGGGTGACACAGGGTGACATTGCTGCTAGGCGCCCGACGGTTTCTCAACAGGTAACAGGAAATCTTGCGGCTGGGGCCAGGGCCCGGAGCTCGGGGCGGGAGAGCGAAGATGAGTGGGTTTGGAGACATCGCCCCAGCCAGGTGGGGTGGGAAGATCCCGGGCAGGATGCCCTGCCAAACCGGAGCAGGGAGAAAGGGATTTCTCTCTGGCGAGCTGGGAACATGCTGTTCTCCTGCTGTTGATGGGTGCTGCCCCATCCCCCCCAGCCCTCTCGGAGCCCCACGGGTTGGTGGGATTCCCCCCGGATCGTTGTGGTGGGGAGCAGGTGGTTTGCATGTGTCAGAGTCCTGTTTGCTTTATTGGGCTGGACTTGCCTTTATTTACTTAATGAGCCTGGAGATGCTCAGAGCCGTCCAGCAGCACTCACTCCCTGCCTGGGGTCGAGCGAGGGTTTAACATCTTTGAAGATGGATCCAAGCTCTCTTGGATGGATGCATCCAACCTCTCTTCAAACCCTGCTGAGTCCTGCATGGTCAGGACACCCTTGTGTCGGTGGGCTCAGGCACCCCTGTGGCTCCCAGTGCTGGGTGTGGGCTGAGGAGTTTTTTGGGGGGGTTCTCATGGGCTCCTGTCTCATTTCTATAAAACTCTGGTTGTACAAATCCCCCTGATGCTGGGGTGGAGGTTTTGAACCTCTCTGGAGGGACCTGGGGAGCTGATCCATGCACCCTTCTGCAGCACTGTGCCAGCGAGGTGACAGTTTTACACCTCCAAGGCCAGCCCCTCTTCCTGGGCCCTGTGGGGACTGTCCCCAGGGCTCAGCTGGGAGCTGTGAAAGCTCGTCCTCCCCCCGCCTGCATTTCCGGAGCCTTCAGCTGCCGGGGAGTGTCATGAGAAAGTTTCATGCAAACCGCACGGCGTTAGCGGAACAGCACCAGCAGCTGCCAGCCCAGTGCCCTGGCATGGGCTGTGGCTGCTTTTACCAGGACAAGGCTTTTGCTACCAGCCGTGGGCTTCTCTCTTGCAAATTTAGTGCTAAATTAGAGCCCTCCCTGCCAGCAGTGCTCATCCCTCCTCGTAAAAGCTGGTGAGCCTCCCAGGGCTGGGTTTTAGGGTGTAAGAGGGAGCAGATCCCTCCATCTGGGAGCATTGCACTGGGGGTAGCTGGTGTCTAATTAGGAAATGAATTAAATTTCCTCTCAAGGCAGCTGCATGAAAAGCAGCTCCAGTCAAATGGGACGTGATGGGGATGCTGCAAGGAGGCTGCTTTGCATCCCCTTTGTATGAAGCCCGAATGCGTGCGCCAGATTTCAGGACCCATGTGAATTTGCTGGCCCAGGCGTCCTCAGAGCTGTTGTGTTTCTCTTTGACTAACCGGTAATGCTGCTGGTGATGGGCTTGTTGCTGCTTGTAGGGTTGTGGGGAGTTTCCTGGGATTTGGGGCTTCAAAAGCTGTCCTGAAATTGCTGTTGGGGGGTTGGGAGTGGGTCCTGGCACACCATGTGGTTGGGGTCCCCACGTTACTGGCGCCACTGGTCCAGCTGGGTGGCTGTAGGTCCTGGGAAGGGATGGTCCAGCATGATCCTGGAGGGAGAAATATCTGGAGGTGCCCAAAGTCCTGTTTTGGGGCAGGAATAGAGATGTGATGCTGCTGAGCTCCCCTTCCAAAGTGGGCATATCTGCAGGCAGGTGATGTCCCTCTGCCACCCCTGGGTGCAGAGGAGAGGGGCAGCATGGGATGCCCGTGCCGGGTGCTGAGTCCTGCTTACCCTGCTGCCCTTCCTGTTGGAGATTGTAATTGCTCATAACGAGGCTCTGCTGGCTAATCCCTGCCCCAGCACAGCCGGAGGGCTGCTGGCATTGGAGGAGAAGACACAAAAGCTCATAGAAAATAGAGGCATTTTCGTTTTCCTGCTATCCAGGGGCTTCTCCTTATCCTGGGTGTCAACCCCAAACCTCTCACTTGGGGTCCCTTCTGGCCAGGGGCACTTCAGGGCTGGAGGGGTGCCTTGCTGCAGGGTGTCACCCATGGATGGGCAGGATATAGCTGCTGGAGGATCGGATGTACTTATATTTTTCTCCCAGGGAGGCAGAATGGTGGCTGCCTGCAAGGGTTTCTGCAGGCACAAGAGGTTTGGGGAGGGTGAAGGCAGCCTGGCACACTGGACTGGAGGAGCTGCCAGCCACTGGTGGGGGCATGCTGGGGGGGCCGGGTCACAGCTTGGCCAGGCTGCCCTTGCCCTGGGTGCTCCTGCTGTCACTGCTGCCTTTGAGGACTTGGTGCCTCCCTCGCTGCCATGACCTGTCCCTTTGCCCTGAGGCATCTGTCCACCCTGCAGGGCCATTTGCCCCCAATTCATGGCCCCAGTGTCTCAGGGAGCCTGGGCTGCCGGGGCTTTGTTGGTACCAGTGGAAGCAAAGTCCTCCCTCCTCCTCTTCCTCCTCCTTGCCTGGGAGCGCTGCCAGCACAGCTTGCCGGGTGCTCCCTCCGGCTTTGTCCCAAGCTATCGGCGTGGAGCAACCCTGTGGTGCTGCCAAGGGCACTGGGAGCATGGGTGTTCACAGAGCCTGAACCCCCTTTCCGGGGCTGGGCCAGGGCAGGGACCCGTGGAGGTGCTGCCTTCCTCCAGGCTCTACCAGCTACTGCGTTTTGGCCTTGTTGTGGGGCTTCCCTGTCCCCATCCTCACTAGGCATTGCTGCCTGTGGCGGCGGGTGCAGTTGCAGCAGTTCGGGCACCCTGTGAACCTGCTGCCACCCAGGCACCGGAACCAGGGCAGAGCCCACAGCCCCAGGGAGGGGACCAAGGGGTGTCCGGGAAGAAGTCGAGATGTCACAGTCCTCCACGCAGCCAGGGAACCTGCTGCCAGTCTGTGGAGGAGACACCACCAGCTCCTCGGGGTGCAGCTGGGCTCTTGCACCAGACGTTGCCGAACTACGGGCAGAGCAGGTCCTGCGTGGCTGCCAGGGCTGCCGCATCCCGGGCTCACCTTCGCTCACCGGCAGACGTGTGTCTACCTCCCCGGGGCGTTGGTGAGCGGTGCTGGGGCGGCAGCCGGCCTTGACCCTGCTGGAAGACGTTGTGCAAGACGACAGGGATTTTATTGCAGCGTTGGGCTTAGTGATTTGCAAATGCGTCACCCTGGCCCCTGTGGGACCCTGTGCCACCGCAGTGCTGTCAGATGTGGGGTGCCAGCACCCCAAAGATCAGGTTTTCCAGGCAGGGAGCAGAGGGATTTTCATAGCAAGAAGTGTGTGCCGTAAAGGGGGTAAAGAGCTGCGCAGTGCGGCTGTGGTAGGGGACATTCCTGCAGTGTGTGTCCCCAGTGACACTATGGGCACCAAAGGAGAAAAAAACAATCTCAGAAGAAAGAATAAATAATAACTCTCCCCTGGTGAGGAATATTTCAGGAGCTTAAGCGTGGTTTGGCTGCTGGGAGAGCCCGACCAAAGTCCAGGAGCTGTAGGTCAAGGCAGAATCAAACCATTTTATTTATAAATATGTAAAAGTTTGGGTGCTGGGGTTGGAGTGGATATGATGCTGCTGTGTGCAGGGCCCGGTTCATGTCGCCTGGTTCCTCTGATGCTTCCCGCTGCTCACAATTTGGGGAATTGTGCTGCTGATGGGCTCGTGGGGAGGTTGGGTGCGGGGCCGTGGCTGCCCCAGTCGAGTTCCCCAGCTCCGGGTGCTGGCGGATCCACAGGTCGGGGTGAAACTGGGCGCAGACGAGCTGGGTGTTGCCGTGTTGTGCTATCCTGGTCGAGCTGGTTTCTCTGTTTTGAAATTGCAGAGGGTCGTGCCAGGGCATTGGGTCGCCTCAGCGTCGGGACTGCTCCCTCTGGATCCCAGCTGCCTGCCCAAGCCCCGTGTGCCCCTTCCCTGCTGTTAACAGCTGTGGGGTGCTTTGCAGTGGGGGGTCCTGCTGGTCCCATGGCTGGGTTTGCCATGGTGGGGGGGCTGCAGCTTGCAAGGAGGTGATGGAGGGGATCTGCACCAGTAGCAGAGGCTTCCCATGTGGGATGGGGTGGGGTGGGGTGGGGGTGCTTCCCAGCAGCCTGGGCTGTGTTTCCTCCTCCACCTTCATGTGGCAGTTGCAATCCTGATCCCAAAAGGAAGAGCATGGTCTTGGGACAAACATAACAACATGTTTCTTTAACGATTTGCTGCAATTAGTGTGCCCTACACCTAACTAATTAAGTAGAGCCTGTGTTCACAGGGTGTTTTGGCACCCTGTGTCCCAACTCAAGGTGTCTGTGGGTGCAGTTGGCCACCTGAGGATGCTGTCACTGCCACCCAAGCAGCCGTTTGGTGATCCTGGTGCTGTCCCTGGGTGTCAAGGGGGTGTCTGGGAGCAGTGTTCCCACAGGCTGTCCCTGTTGCAGGAGGAGCTGCGACCTCGGCTATGCCGCATGAAGAAGGGCCCCAACGGTTACGGCTTCAACCTGCACAGCGACAAGAGCCGCCCGGGGCAGTACGTGCGCGCCGTTGACCCCGACTCGCCAGCTGAGGCGGCAGGGCTGGCTCCCCAGGACCGCATCATCGAGGTATGCTGGGGCAGGGAGGGTGTCCCCAAAAAGCTCAGCGCTCCCTCGCATCCCGGTGCCTGGAGGGAGGTGCCCTTTGCCGGGACGGTGCGCGGTGTCCCCGGTGCTGGCAGTGATTCACGGTGCAGCTGCCCGACCCGTGCCAGCCTGTTGGTCCCCACCCAGGGGTGCAGCCGGGCGGGTGGCAGGGAGCGGGGAGCAGCACTGCAGAGGGCTGGGGCTGAGCACTAATTAGTCAGCTGTGGGTGAAGTGACAGTAGCACTGTCCCCTGTCTGGAGCAGGAGTGTCCCTGGGCTGTCCCTGGGGTGGGGCAGGCTGAGGACAAGGTGCGTGATGGCCCCAAGCCCTGCTGCCAGTTGTGACCGGGGTGGGGACAGGGTTTGTGCCAGGCGGGATGGTGGCCCAGGCAGGCAAGGATCAGCTGAGCTCCAACCCCGCTGCTCACCAGGGCGTGGGGCTACTGCCTCGTTTGGGGTGAAGCTTTGAGGTGTCCGGGGACCATGCCGTTACCTGAGGGCTTTGTGCTTTGCCCGTGCATCCCCCAGTCCCTGCTCTGCTAGGCACTCCCTGCCAGTTTTGTCTGTACAATGCTGTGCTAATCACTCAGAGGAAAATCTGCTTTTAATGAGGTTTTGCTGGCTTCGGTGCTAATCCCTGCGAGCTGCAGATACCTGTGGGGACTGTGGGGTGGCCGTGCTGGGGCTGTGACTGGTACGAAGGCTGGTGCCTGGCCTCTCTGTGGAGCTCCTGAGGGACGGAGGGACGATGTCCCATGGCTCCAGTGGTGACGTGGTGCCATGCCCGCAGGTGAACGGGGTGTGCATGGAGGGCAAGCAGCACGCCGACGTGGTGGCAGCCATCAAGGCAGGCGGTGACGAGACCAGGCTGCTGGTGGTGGACATCCTCACGGATGAGTTCTTCAAGAAATGCAGGGTGGTGCCCTCCGAGGAGCACCTGGCAGGTGGGCTGGGGACTGTGCTGCAGGGAGCGGGGTTTGTGCTACCTTGTCACCAAACCTGGGGGTGCTGGGGGAGTCTCTGAGGGGTGGGGATCTCATCACCCTGGGGCCAAACAGGGTGACTCAGCCTTGGCATCTCCCTGCCTGACTGAGGGCCCCATGCCGGGGTGGTGGGGCTGACGTGGGCTTTGCGGGAAGGCAGGTTTATGGCCCCAGGTTGCACTTTGGCAGGGTTTATGGCTCGGGGAGCAAACAGGCAGCAGCCACCCTTAGCTCTCCTCATCAGCTCAGCCGTGGCCCCCCCTTGCTGCTGTCACAGTGGTCCCCGGGAGGACGGGAGGGGTCTCACTGGGCTCCATGTCATGGCTGTCATCATGGTGATATGCTGGTGCCTGGCAGCAATCCCCCCTGTGCCGTGGGGATGGCTGCGAGGGGTGGGTTAAAAAAACTTGGGATCTGGCCAGTGCTGGGTGAGCGCTGGCCCCGCACAGCCTTTGCTGGGCACTTCTGTGCCCATTGGCGAGGGCACAGAGCAAACATGTCCTCACCCTGCAGGTCCCTTGCCAGAACCGGTTGCCAATGGTGATATAGGGAAGGTAAGAGAGCCTTGTCTTGCTTTTCATCCCATCTGTGCCACTCTCCAGGCAGGGACCCTGCCTGTTTAGGTGTCCCCTCTGCCCATGGGTGGGTGGTGCCACCAGGGACCACAGTGGTCCCAGGCTGCCACGTAAGAGCAGGTGCCACTGGGAAGGGGACTGGGAGCTGGCGTCCCCCTGCCCTTGTTTATGGGGCTGAATGTGACGGAGGTGGCTGCAAAGCCTGCCTTCCTCCTCCTCTTCCTCCTCCATCCTCATGATGCTGCAGGGCTGGGAGCCCCTGTGTTGCTGCAGGGAAGTAGTATCCAGCTCTGCAGCCACCCTCCTCCTACCGCTAAAGCTGGGGCAGCCAAGCTGGGGTTTAATCCTTCCCCTCCCCGGATGGGGAGCGCTGGAGGTATTTATGAGCCTGGAGCTCGCAGGGGATTATGTGTGGTGAGGACAGATTTCACAGCCCCCCCAGGTGGGAGTCATAACTCTGGGGGCTGTTCCCATACCCCAGGGCGGGAGCTGCCCTGCTCATGCCCACTCCCTGCTCCCCTCGCAGGAAAACGGCGGAGAGCTGCGGTCCAGCTCGGTGTCCGAGAGCCCGTCCAGCCCTGGGCTGCTGGCTGTGTCCCCCGACTCCGGCGAGACCCACAGCGAGGTAGGGCTGGGGATGCCAGGGGGAGGCAGTGGCTAGAAAGTGAGCCCCCACTGTGGGGCTGCCTGGGGGGAGCACAGCAGGGCTGACAGCCTCTCATCCCCCAGGTTGACACACAGGAGGGTGACAAGCGCCATTCGGCACCTGGCTCCCTCCTGGACCTCGACATCCCGCTGGCGGTGGCCAAGGAGCGGGCGCACCAGAAGCGCACCAGCAAGCGGGCACCCCAGATGGACTGGAGCAAGAAAAACGAACTGTTCAGCAACCTGTGAAGGCGCCGGGGTGGGGGTGAGGGTCTGCTGGCCCCCCCCAGCCTCACACCCACCTCTCCTGCATCCTCCTCCTCCCCACCATGGGCTCCCAGCAGGGATGCGGGGCTGCTCCCCACCACCCTGACCTGAGCGATGGGGCTGGGTGGCCAGCAAGCATCCCTGCAGCAGGGTCCTGGCCCTGTCTCT
>NW_020799123.1:6664642-6670657 GCF_003259725.1 Athene cunicularia | reverse complement strand
CCCCCCCCCCCCCAACCCCGGGGGAGGGCTATAGCTCAGGGACAGACTCAACTTTGTTTCGGGTTGCCAGGGTGAAGGCTTTTCCCAGCCGCCCATGGAGGCGGGGAACGTGCCGGCGTTGCTGGGGGACCAGGGATGCCAAGCAGGGCACTCGCTGGCTCCGGAGCAACCGGCCAGGCACAGGCAGCCGCAGCGGGGCTGGGGAGGGCAGCACACTTTCACCATGCCCCCCTCATCTCTGGCAGCAGAGATTAAAAGAAATTATTTTTCCCACCTTGGTCCCTTTTTAGGGGAGCAAGTCTGACCCCAGCTACATCTCTCCTGCCAGTCGACCTTGCTCCTCTGGCAGAGGGATGAAACACTCCAGGGAAGTAGCAGAGAGCCAGCAGCTCACCCGGCAGGTTCTGCAAATCTCATTCTGGGGGACAGAATCCATCCCTGCCTGCAGCAGGTGACTGAGAGCAGGAGGATTAGTAGCCCTTGTCATGGTAATCCCAGCTGGAAGTAGAGCTGCTCTTCATTTTATTACCACACTAAGCTTTTGCTACAACTAAATCCACTCTAAATACTTGTTTAAAATACCATGATATGCTGTTCCCATGCCTGGTTTTAATATTAGTTACAGGAATGATGTATTTAAATTAACTAAAATTGGAAAACTAAAACCCACAGGTCCTAAAAATACAGGCATACCAACACTAAAAATTCCACAGTCTACCAGTCTCTGATAAAAACATCCTTGGGCAAATCTGAAAGCTATTACCTGATGCTGCATAATTGGAACAAAGAACTTCTGGTCTAGAATTAGCCATCATGGCTATTATAGGGGGAAAACACACAGGACTGCCAGTTATCCTCCTTACCTTCTGTCCTCTCCTCTTACAAGCTTCCCTGCTGTGGAGAGCACGCTGCGCAGGGCAGGGAAGGTCAGGCTAAATAACTGCATTAAAAAATCTGTCCAGTGGGAGTCAGGCAAGTGCTGCCTCTTCAGCCACAGATCTTGGTCACAGCGGAGACGAGCTGGCTAGTTCCTATCCTAAATGTATCTGCCCCCAGTAAGAGGTGTTTTTCCCCCCACTGATCTTACTGGAGAGCAGCAAACGGAGCCCCCAAGCTCGGCAGAGCAATTCCTGAGCTCCTTGAAGCAGAGATCACTATTCTGTCTTATTTCAGTCGTGTTCTCCTCCTCCTCACGTTCATAAAAGCAGCCTGGTAAAATGAAGTGTGATATCCCTTCACTGATGGCCTGAGGTTTCCAGGTCCAAAGCACAGCCCTGAAACTCAAGGGCTTTTGTCTCAGCAGCCTCCTGCAGCTGCTGGCCCCACCATTACGCAGCGATCGTGGCGAGGCTCTGCTCTAGTCTCACTGGGCTGGTATCAGTAATTTTCATCGTGTTAACTTGCCCTTTGGCTGGGCTCACTTCCAGGACCCAGCAATGTCCCTCCTTGCAACCCACCACACCCCAGAAAATAGGGTTTAAAGAGTGTCTGCTGTCCTTTACAACATCTAACCACCTTTTCAGCAGCCAGTGAGCAGCTGAGCCTCACTGCTTCCAGATCATGCTCGGGCACCTCAGATCTTTGTAATTTGTTTTTATTCAAAACAGTCTGAGCTACCAGAGTACTGAGACTGCCTCTGTTGAACTGAGAAATCCTGTTCCAGGGGCAGCGGAAGAAGGAACAGTGGGTGCTGCTTGTCCAGAAACTGGTGGCACCAGGAATCAATTAACCAGTGGTGATTTTAGGCTCTGCTGGAACAGCATGTTAAGGTTATAGTCATTCCTAGCCAAGCCTGTGAATTAGTGGCTGTTCTCCAGGTCCAAATTTCAGGCAGTATTCCTGGCTGGTGCAACAAGGTGCAGAGTTGACAAGATGACAAAGGAGACAGATGAAAACAGTCAAGTGCAGCACTGGCTCAGTGGTGTCCTCCACACCCAGACCTCACAACAGCGTCCAACTCCTCCCTGGAAACTGGGCCTGTGTCTGGATGTGTCTGTCAGGTCTGCAGCACCCCAGCTGGCAGCTTCAGTTCAACGTAGCTCTTCTCCTCCACGTGGTTTGTCTGCTCCAGGAGCCACCATCTCTCCTGGTCACTGACATCCAGCCTCAGCGTCACCTCTTGGAAAATGCTGTTCACAGCAACCTGTCTCAAAGAGGAAAAACAGCTCAATCCCAGTCACAGGGCAAACGCTGCTCACGTTCTCTGGGTAGGAGATGGGATGTTACCACACCTCCTTAAAATGAAGCTTTTTGAACATGTAGATACTGGCTTCATTTTCCTGACCAATCTTGGCCTCAAATTTGGTGATGCCCAGGTTTCTCACTCCTACAAAAGAAATCAAAAAGACAAGCATTTCTATTACCTGCTAGGCTGCCACATCTGTTAAGGCACAGGACCCCAGTTTCTGGGGCAGATGCATCCCTTACTGCCCTGTATCACAGGGAATATGTGCTTCTATATCACAGCCCAACTGTCCTCCTGTTGCCGTGCACTGCGCCACCCTTACCATAGGACATCATCATCAGAGTCGCCTCCTTGCCAAACCCTCTGCCTCGGTAGCTGGGATCTGAAAGAGAGCGCCACAGAAGTCAGCATCCAGTTATGTGCGACAAATCAGTCACGATGGACACTTTTCAGAAGAGACGGTAACCTGGAACAGCAAAGGATGCTGATCAGCCAAGGGAAGACAATGAGAATAAAAACGTAACATCTGTCTGCAGCTGGCTTTAGACACAGCAACAAATGTCTAAATTATGAAGCAAAACTTGACCTGCAATCATAATTTCAATCTCGCCCAAAGTCGGATCCTCAGCGTCAGTGAGGAAGAGATTCACATCCCCCACCATGCAGTCCTCATCCGCACATGCCTGCCCAGACCACCGCTCCGTGTCCAGCACAATGAAGGTGCACTCTGGGGAAGAGAAAAATGCAGCAGCATTTTCAGGGCATACTGATAATTATTCACAAATTACCAAAGGATGAAATTAAAGGCATGCAATGGACAGAGGAACAACAGTTTCTACATATTAACAGTGAGAAAGAGCTAATAATTAGGTCTTCCGTGCCAAGCGTGCCTGCTCCCATCCATAGAAATGTAAGAAATATTTTGAAAAACCTGTTGTGATGGTGACGCAGACACCCAGACAAGAAAGAACCTATTTAAAGAGCATGAAAACTTACATCCCATGTCTGAGGTCTCCCTGCCTTGTCTCACTAAGCAGCAAGTTTGGGCAAAGAATTTTTTGATGCACAAGAGACCAAAACCTAGTGATTCACTTAGTCCATGTTATTTTTGCTTTTAGTGAGGCTTTTTAATGCCAGATAAGACAAATGCTCCAGTCTGAGGTCTTTGCCAGCCTCAGTATTTTCTAGCTCACTATATTCCTACCAGGCTTTTATGGGCAATGACTCATTACCTGTAGAAGAGCCAGGGAATCAATTCAGTTAATACACCTCAACCAGGTAATTATAAAATAATTCCATTTCTCAAGGAAAAAAACAACCCCTTTCCACCTTTTTATGACAATCACACCTGGGGAACGTTGACAGTGCAGCAGCTGCTCAGCAGATAATGCTGTGGGAAGTAAATCACTATAGTCTTTGAAAAACTGCATAAAAAGAACACCAACAGCCCTGGACATTCTCTACTTCCCTAAGCATATACCTACTCTAACCAGAAAGCCAGTTCAAAGCTGCTGTTGTAGGTCTCACATCCCCTCTGCTTCAGCAAGCAGAGCCCACTCACCGGATGCCCTCAGCCCTCTGTGGGCTCTTTACAGGACAGAGGGACCTGCTCACCGCTCCCACCCACCCTTAGAAAACGTTTAAGATCCTCACTGTCTGCATCGTCCCGCCAGCTGCGCTGCATCTCGTACTCCTGCTCCAGGCTGAGTGGTTCAGAGGCCGTCAGGCGCTGCAGCTCCTCTGACTGCATCCACTCATGGTACCTGACAAGGGGACCCAGAACCAGGTCACTGCCTGAGCTGCAGCATCGCAGACTGATTTCCACAAGTGCTCTGAGGATCAGGCTGTCATGAAACAGTTCTGGAAACACCAGCCTGGTATTCATGGCAACTTAAAAGTATCCACAAGCCCCTCTCCCTTATCTAACGTGGTGTTCTCCATGGAAATTTAGCAAGTTTGTCCATCCTGTAGCTTTGTCTGAAGAGTGTCCGATGCAAATGTGATGGTTTTGAAAGTACTGAGCATGGAGTTCTGGTACAGTTCATCCTGACTGAGACAAATACAGCATCTCCTGGACACTGACAGAAAGACTAATACTGGCATTTTTGTGCTGAGGCTGCAGCTGGCAAGGCCAGCGCTTTACAAACCGCCCGCACGCCTGCTTCTAATTTATCAAACATCCATCTGGCTTTACACAGTGAAGTTTTACATTGTCCTTACGGAAAGACATCAGTTAACAAGAGAAGTGTTGGCGGTTCACTCACAGCCAGGTATTTCTCTTTCCGTGGGTACACAGCGGCACAGATGAAGTTCTTTTTGTCAGCAGACCTGGCAAGGAGCAGAGAGCTGCCAGGGACGTCTGCTGCCAGGCACAGAGAGCAAAGCTGCCTGCCTTTCTAGGAGTGCTCCTCCTGCTGTGCAGTTCCCAGGAGGAAGAGGGCCCTGCCGCTCTCAAGCCCCCACCCTTGCTGAACACCACGCTCCCTTTAAAAAGGGAAATCAGACCGTGCAGGAGTATCAGAGCAGGGACACGAGCCACATACCGGGGTACGTGTGCAGCTGTGTATGGCACCAGGGTCACCCTCTGTCCTTGCAGCACCGTGTTCTGGTTGATCTTCATGGCCTCTGCGCTGAGAGAGACCCAACACCCCGCCCCGGGTCACCAGCGAGGCCGAGGGATGGGGCAGCACCCCGGAGCCCTTCGGGAGCCAGCGGTGGCCGCTCCCACTCTGCGGGCAGGCCCCAGCTCGTACCAATCGCCCCCACAACGACCCTCCCGGTTCCCCCCTGCTGATGCTAGCTTCACATGGCAATTTGGGTTGATGAAAACATTAAGAAAATATAAGTGGGTAGAAAGATGCAAGAGCAGGTATGGGACAGGCAGCTCTTTTGAACACATTTAAAATTATACCTTAAGCAGACATCATCCCTTCATATAATATAAAGTGATCTGTGATATAAAAACCCCCCAAATAACTACAAGTACCAAGGATTTAAGTACCCTTTGACTTCCATCATCTCTTGAAACACTGATGTTATGTCCATGGAGAAGTAGGAAGTGAAAACACAATGTTGAAAGAGTAGGATTTTGAAAAGACTCATGAGCAAAACCACAAAGAGCAGTTACTTACATAGGGAGAGTAAAGCTCTCCTGTGTCAGTAATGCCACCAGCCATGTTGAAGACAGTGGGAAAGCTCACAGCAAAGTGAGAAGGATGTTTTTAGGAGAGAGTTTTCAACTTCTATTGCCTTTAACCTAGGGAAACATCATAAAGTTGTGTTAACTTTGTCAGAAAGAGGAGGAACTCACAAGTCAGCTTTTGCACATCAGCCTTATGATATTTGAACAAAAGAGGATTTCAGCAGGACCTTGCACTTTGGACAGATATACCCCACTCGCCAGCACCACTCAATTCAATACCCTACGAAAAGTTCTTGTACCTGTTAAACCAGTTTAAAAGTAACCAGAAGGCCCTGCCTGACCAAACTGGATGACCAAACTTTACCTTCCCCAAACAGCCAGAAGGGTTGTTTCAAACGCCAAAAACCTCAAGAGGAAGAATGCCTGCCTTGAGGATGATCTCATTCCGCTTCTTCTCACTCAGCTACTACTTTTACAAAGCACGTGCCTCCTACAAATCAAAGCAGTAAAAACAGCTTCCAGCCTCTCCTCATAATCTCAAGTACAAAAGTAAGTTGACAAATTAAAATACTGGACCTGTGAAAACACCCCAAGATGTTTTGTTACACATATCAAGGTTTCCAAAGCAGAAGTACTGGGGGAACTTCACATGGTCTTAGAAAAACTACAGGGGGAGAGGGAGAATCCA